>NW_027305488.1:670269-998015 GCF_039555335.1 Amphiura filiformis | reverse complement strand
AGGTAGATTTGGAACAACTGCCATTTTCTTAACCTCATTGTCATTAAAATAAAATGGAGCACCCAAAGTGTTATTGCCCTTTGTCTTGTTTAAAGAGAAGAAACATTATTTGTTGTTATTTTCGTTTTACCTTTACTTTAAAGATGTTTATTCTCTATCAAAAACATACAAATTTGCAGGCGAGTTTTTCAAATGTCAAAATGAAATGCGCAAGTAAATTGAAATGGAGTGAATTACAAAATATCCAGCAAGTTGGACATATTGGGAGTAAACAACCGGAGTTGGGGCCGAGTGAAGTATGAAGGACTTAAAGTAATGTTAGAAAGTTCGTTTGAACAGAAAAAAAGAATTTAAAATAACGCAAAAATCAACCTTATTTAAGTTAAAGTCAGTTTCAGATATGGTGCCTTGACTGCGCACTGTGTGCTCTCATTCAAAATACATGGTACCTCGCGGACAAATAACGAAATTGGGTATCGCAACAACAGGACCCATCAAAATTAAACGGTAGTTGCGATTCACTTCATATTTTCACAGAAGGTGGCCATTGAGTGTAGCATTTATAGAATCTTTCAATATTGGGAAAGTTCGATTTGGTTCTTACATAAATATCGATTCTTTGCTCTATTGCAGTTTTTTTGACTCACCCTGTATCACTGATCATGCCTTAGAAGGTGTATTTTGGTAACATAAATTTTATACATACATACATACAATGGCATTTATATAGCACAATTTCAAAGAAATGATCATTGCACTTTACAGAAAACTTGCCCTACAACTAAAGACTACAAGAAAACAAAAATATGCAAAAGAAACAACAAAAAATCAGCAATGGTTAAAAAGATGGGTTTTCAGGCTACGTTTGAAAGTAGTAACTGTGGGAGATGACCTATGAAGGAAGATTGTTCCAAATTCTGGGTCCAAAGACACTGAACGATCCATCGCCTATCAGTCTGTTTGTCTTAGGAATGATAAGGCGCGTAAGATCTTGATTTGAACGAAGGCCTTCCCTAGTTGGAACACGGATGGTCAGACAATTTGGGTATAAAGGTGCACATATGTATGTCATAGAAAATGTTCACAAAATTTTCAGCTTCAACTGGCTGTTCCATATTCAGATAGGAGCCGCTTAGACTTCTGTAAGTGAAAATAAGACCCCTGAACTGTAATGAAACCATTAATAGTTGTCAATATCTAAGCGACCCTTTACATATTTTCTGCATTAATCTTCTATGGAGCATGCTGATGCACAGTATTGCATGATGGGACAGGCTTCTTGGCTGTTGTGAGTTTTGCATATGCTGTGATAGTTTCTAAAAAATAGATGGGATTAACATAAGTATACTTTGATATGTATGTAATACTCTTTTATCAACTTTTGTTAGAGGATCCGTTAATGTAATTATGTAATTTGTTTTACCTGGTTGTCACTTGCCAGATCTTCTTCATCAATGCTGTTGTCTTCGTGCAGCTCTCTGTCTTTATCCCGGATGAGGTAATTGATTTCCTCTGGAACGACATGCTCTCCGAAGAAAGAGGAAGGGTTGGCTGTTCTGTTTGGTTGTAGCAGACCCAAATCCTGAAATATCGTCAGTAGTGTCACCAGATTATAGCCCATTGTACGCCTAAACTAGCTCCATTCAATATATGGATGCCACAGTAGTGGCCTGTTTGTCCTTCTGCGTTCTTTTTCAGTCACAAGGATGAGGACGCCAATGGCCCAGATGTGGTCGATGTTGATGTTACCATGTCGGTTTTCAATATGCTCCAGAATAGTTGCCATATTGCTTGTCAGGTCATCATACACACACTAAGATGTAACATGCACGGCCACCTTGATGCTGTGAAATGATACTCAGTAGCTAGCCGATTGCTGAGCTGAGACGCTGTGATCTGCCTTTCGGCAGAACAATAAACCACCTCTTTCTCTTCGTCGCTGTAAGGGGTGGAATGTGTGGCCAGGTTTGGACTCCCATGCTGACCAAGATGGTCTCAGTTTGCTGGTCCACAGGAGGTATATCAGGGCAATTCTTGATGAATCAGTGCATCCTGTAACCTCTTTGTTTGTATCTCGCTCATTGTATACAAAACAATGTGGCGCCGGATTGTGTAGCCCTGTCCATGTCCTGATCAAATGCAAGATAAATCTTAGCCAGAAGAGCAAGTCTGGGTACGTCGGGTCTTCTGGCTCAGGCGGTGGCTGGCAGCATAGCAGATTAAGCTCGCTGAAGAACCATTGTACCACATGGTCTGGAATATATAGATGATGTGCTAGGGCAGCGTAATCTGTTTTTGTAATGTCAGCAACATCTTCGTGGTTAATGTGACTGAGATCTATTGTCCATGGCAGGACCTGGTTCATATTTGTCGGGATGTCGGCTCTTTCTTGAATTGTATTTCCCCCCAAAGCTATCTTCAAAAGAGAATAGAGGCAACGAAAAGTACCGCCATCAAGTGCGTATGCTATGTAAGCTTCCGTCGCCGCTCTTTTCAGAATTAAGGCACTCTTCTTTGTCCATCAGTACTTCCATCATATTGTTTATTGTTTCTTTGCGTAGTTGATTGCAAGGTGTGTCGTACAAGTAGCCTTGGTCAACCCACTTCTTCAGTAGGGTTTGTAGATCCAAATCAAAGTCAGATGAATCTGAGATTACAAACTCTAGTCGTAACTCAGGGGAGTGTTGTTGCATGTATCGAATTGCCCCCTTTACACACTCACGCCACAGTAGTTCTTGTTCGAACAGTTGTTTGTAGACGGAGTCTACTCTGTTTCCAAGGAGGAGAGTGGCTGCATGGATTCCTCGCATTGTGCCTACGCGCAATTTTGGCGGACGGCAATGCATTAGATTTGGGTAGTATGCTCTTAGCTCTCTAATGTGCTCGTTTTTCAAGTCTGAAGCAAGTTCGGCTAACTTTGATCCCAAACACAACTTGAATGTATTCAGATCTACCAAGCCCAATGGGTGAAACCATTGACCCTGTTTAGAATCTCCCTCAGCAAAGCTCGAGTCAATCACCAGAATATGGTCTTTCTTGCATGCCTTGAGTTGTACACCAACGTGCACTTGCATTTCGTCTAGTTCGACATCGCTTATATACTTAGATATTCCTGCTATGTAAGGTTGATAGCGTGCCTTCTGCCCGTACTCCATCAAGAGGGCTTTCACAAATTTATTATCACTGGCTTCGTAATCGTTGATCACCTGTGCATTAACCCATTCACCAAATTCTGCAGATTTGAAACAAACAGTAAATACAAAACTTCGTCACGTACTTCTATGATAGGTTTAAAGGCCCTATTTATTTTCTTATTATCCGTGTACATGGTGTATAAAAGGGCCGTTCGATCAGTTGTAGTTTTTTTCAGGTGTCTTGATACAAACAACATCGTTGCAAATTGAGTTTTCTTGCACATTTCTTCCACTCAGAATGACACTACGGCCTTTACAAATGTTTTAGGGGCAATGTTCAAATGAAATTGAAGTGTGTATTTAATGATTTTTATACAAGATCATGCAAATCAATAAATTATTTAGAGAGTCGTATCAACATTTATTGTATAACGAGAAACCTAATGTTATTGGAAGAAGTTATGCAAGTTGAAATCAATCCATTCCTGCTCTTCAATTGAAAACATTGCTCACAGAATTAGTGAGAATTTTCTGCGTAAATCTTTCACTATTGTTTTCATAATGTAAGGAAATAATTTATTGGGAAGGAAAATTCACTTACTCATTAAGAATGGTCCATTGACGGTAATATGTGATTGTGCCTGTTTGAATGATGCTGATATCATTATGATCATCGAGAGTGCTGATGAAGAGATTGTTGAGGGGTTGGTCACTTGCATTTGAAGCAGCGATGAAACGTCGCATATAAACACATAGTTTGTGCTTTCCAATGTTCGTGAGTATATGCCTTTACACCTGTTAACTGGCCACACGCATATGGTACTCCAGTATCGTAATCACCGATTCCTCCTGGCCAATTTCCTTCGATAGAATTCTCCATGTAGAAGGAGCAATTCTGCATATCTTTGAAGAGGTCCATATCGGCTACAATTACAATGCCGTCGACATCACGTTCACTTGTAGTAAACATGCCCTCCATGATGGCTGTGAAATGCAAAAGTTACTGACTTTACATTTATTATCGAATTGGAATATTCATCAGATTGGTGTTTTTTTTTCCCTAGGGTTAGAGTTATAAATAAGGTTTATAGGTAGGTTTAGGTTAGGGTGTCATATTAAATGAATTGGATTATATTGGTCGGGGTACAGGTTAAATTAAGCTAAAAAGGTAAATAAAATTTGAAACAAGACGGCATAATGCAATGACAAGCCTACAAGTCAAATTTAGATTATAATATTGTGAATATTGGGAAATAATATACTTATGATAAACTCATATTCACTACCCATGTTACGATCGCTATGAACTGCAATCTACTGTAAAAAACAGAAGACATTTGGTTCAAAATAGTGTAATGCAATGTATGGTAAGGGTTAGCCACCTATTAACTATAAGAAAATAAGTGCACATTTTGTTCCCAAATTTGCCACCTGATAACGTAGTGTGATATACAAAACATTGGTATAAAAATACCAAAACATGGTATTCTCCACCATATGTGATAATGAAACTCGGGGATGGGACTCGCTAAACATTGCAACTTGGCAGGGAGGAGGTAATGGCAACTGGTATCTCGGTAGACAAGTCAATCATACTCTCACACTTCTGATCGCAGACTGAGTACGAAAGGTAGACTTCCCTCAGTGGCTGGATAACTGGATGGGTATGGACTCTATAAAGCTTCACTATACATTTGATGGGATACCATGTTAGGCTTTCTAATCACGCTCGTTTGGACCTTAGTTCATATCACACGGACAGAGACAACAATGACACAAAATGTACATAATTTTACTTGTATTTTTACCAGTCTCCACAATGAGGTTCTGATGTATCACTCGAAACATCTGTGCGACCATTGAAAATCGCCAACCATGAACAACAAATGCCCATTCTAAGTCAAAATTTGTCACCTGATAACGTAGTGTGATATGATATAAGTTGGTATAAAACTATGAAAAACATGGGATTCACCACCATTTGTGATAATGAAGCTTCGGGATGGGACCGAAAGGTGTTTTTTTGGGGGCGTCAAAAGGGGGGGGAAAGATTTTTGGCTCGGCCGGTGGGGGGGGGGAGCGTTTTTGGCAGTTCAGCCCCTAATTACGAGGGTGGGATCACTTTTACGAGGGTGGGATCAAGCTTTTTATTTTGACAGCGAATCTGGTGGAAAATTTTGTTTATCAGTTATATTTAATTCCCAATTCCATGTTAATTGTTTATTAGGGGCTGGCATTTTCTTCGGAAGGGGGTCCCAAATATGTCGGTGACTGGAGACAATTTTTACGACACCCCCCGCCCATCTTGGGTCAAAAAATTTATGACCCCCCCCAGTCAGACTCAAGTCAAATTATTCATTGCCGGAACTAAGGACCGGAGCACGCCAAAAGTTGATTTTGATCTAAATTGATCTGATGATAGTACAGTTATGGAACTATATAGTATACAAATATATACTGCCATGAGAGGTTCTGGTTAAAAATATGGGCCCCGAGGTGAGATCAATAGTATTAATTGATCTCAACGAGGGACCATAGTTTTAACCAGAACTTTGAATAAAGGCAGTATATATTTGTTTTATATACTTCATTAATATATTCTTTGTTCATTGATTGGTTAAAAGAAATTATTTAATACTGTTTATGGATTAGAGGTACTATTTACGGCTCATCCAGGACATTGAAAATACTGTTTATGGATTAGAGGTACTATTTACGGCTCATCCGGGACATTGAAAATACTGTTTATGGATTAGAGGTACTATTTACGGCTCATCCGGGACATTGAAAATACTGTTTATGGATTAGAGGTACTATTTACGGCTCATCCGGGACATTGAAAATACTGTTTATGGATTAGAGGTACTATTTACGGCTCATCCGGGACATTGAAAATACTGTTTATGGATTAGAGGTACTATTTACGGCTCATCCGGGACATTGAAAATACTGTTTATGGATTAGAGGTACTATTTACGGATATGAGTACTGATGATAGAACTATTTTCGGTCATGTGATCAATTTTTAACCAATCAATGAACAAGAATATATTAATGAAGTATATAATTTTGTTTATTTATTTATTTGTTTGCTTGTTTTCTTCCTTCAGAAACCTCCCCCTGTACTAAAAGTAACAATTGTAGCAGCAAGAGGTTTGGAAGCTATGGATTCTAATGGTAAGGACAATTTATTATTAAAGTGCCATTATGAGCACCTAAAAGATAAGACAAGGAAAGAAAAAGCATTCACCATACATAATTCTACAATACCATTCAGTCACCTCAGGGGAGGAGGCATTTGACAGCAAAACTAGGGTCTCTCAGTTGGAGATTTTGATGCAAAAAATAGGTTCATTGGGTGAGAAGCACTCAAAAATGAGGTTAATTCAGTAAGACCTGTCCAATTTTGGGGCTATAAATAACAGTGCGGAAATACAAAAATTATCAAAAAAGGAGTCTGAATTGAGTAAACTGTTGAAAAAGTGGTGTTTTTTTTTGAGTTGGGGATTTCCAAAATTCTGGTCATTTTAGAGAAAAAAAAGGACATGGGCAGAGCTTATCTAATATCCATTCATCATTATTTAAAAAGGGAGACACTGGGTGACAGCAAAACGAAAAAAGGGGTCATTGAGTGAGAGGAAGTTGAAAAATAGGCTATTCCAGTTGAAGTTCATACCCCCTAGGGAAGACGTGACCTTAATCTCCCACACAAGCGGTGTAAATTTCAGTGGAGTCACCTATTTAGGCAACCCCATTTGAAATTCATAACCCACTTTGGGCATCAAGGTCATGTCTTCCATAGAGGGGGGGTGGATTTCAACTGAAATACATGTAGCCAAATGGGGCATTACATTCTTGAATCTTGCTGTTGTACTCCCTCTGCAGGATTCAGTGATCCCTTCTGTGTAGCAGGCATCATACCAAGCAATAGGAAGATTAATGGTCACTACCCGCAGGTCGGCAAGGATAAGACTGGCAAAGACAGAACTCTCACCAAGGACGTTCTTAAACATGTTGTTTTAAAAGATCACCTTCCACCCGATAAGCTTAGAACTACGGCTGTTGTGAGCCATACGTTAGACCCAGAATGGGACGAGACATATAGATTGTAAGTAAATTGATATTTTAAATTTATTGTGGATTTTTCTTATTTTAATATCTTATTAGTAATCTTATTATAATTTTTAATTTTGAGTGGAGGGTATGTGTGTGT
This sequence comes from Amphiura filiformis, assembly GCF_039555335.1. Lineage (NCBI taxonomy): Eukaryota > Metazoa > Echinodermata > Ophiuroidea > Amphilepidida > Amphiuridae > Amphiura > Amphiura filiformis. The sequence goes on along the minus strand of NW_027305488.1, from coordinate 990,668 downwards.
GTATTTATTTTGCTTTTTTCTTGTTTTAATTTTCTTGGTTTTATTTCTATTATTATTTTATTAATCAAAGTAACCAAACCGATACATTGAACAGTCAGAGACTCGCTCTTCTCTTTTCTAAATTGACTACAATATTGAAGAATGTTTTACTTAAGGTGGTACTACACCCCCTGATAAATTTTGTGACTAATTTGCATTTTTCTCAAAAAATAACTACACTCTGATAACAAAATTTATGTATATTATAAGGGCAAGGAATCCAATTACTTCACTGAAATTTCAGTGATTCAAATCAAGTGGTTCATGAAAATAAATGCAGCACACAATATCCACCTTTACAGGGTACTACAAAACCAGTGTGAGCCGTTGTCTGGGTTTCCTCTTCCCATGTGATGAAAATCAAATTGGGTTAAAAATGTGTCTTGAAAAGAACCTTTGACCCACAAACTATTATATATTAATGATAAGTTTCTTACAAGCCGACGACGGATGTCGGCTTGTTCTGTCTCTTCTCAATTCTTACAAGTCGACTGACGGATGTCGGCTTGTTCTATCTCTTCTCAATTCTTTCTTTCTTCTGGCAACTCGTGACATTTTGCGTGACTTGCCACGTTTCGCCCTAGCTCTCTTATGCTTCGACAGATTTCAACCATACTTGAGCCAAATGACCACTGGACTAGGCCAAACCTTACATTTGACTTTGACCTGACTGTGACCTTTGACCTTGACCTTATGGTCAAAAATGTTGATTTCACAAAAAATGCTACTCCTTCCACAAATTACATGCAATGATCATGTGACTCATGCATATGAATCAACATGTGGCAGTGCTTAAAACCTATCAAAAAGAATTGAGGTCAAAGGTCATTAAGGGGTCATTTTCGGTCAAAGTCTGAAAAATTTGTAAAAATATTCAAAAAATCACTGTCTGTACAAATTACATAGCAGAGAGTCGCCATTAACACACATGCATTGCTATTAGCCAGGGTATTTAGGATGTCTACAGTTTTGGGGTCAAATGTCATTAAGGGGTTACTTCCGGTCAAAAACCAAAATTATCAAAATGTTCAAAAACATTTTATCTCAAAAGATAAACAGACCAGAATAATATAACCATCACACATGAATCAGTGTTCCCTGATGTATGCATGGTATTTTTATTGTGGGGGTCAAAGGTCATTAAGGGGTCACTTCCTGTTTTTAGCTAAATAATTTTAAGAATTTTTATCTCAACAACTAAACATAGTAGAATTTTTAAATTAAAATTGGAACAATGCATTTTGTCGGTGTACGTAATGTTTTTTTTTTCCATTGAAGTCAAAAGGTCATTAAAGGGGTCAAAAGGTCAATCAAAATTTTCAAAAATCAAAATCCATGTATAAGTTCGATTAAGCTGAAATTCACCAGGAATATTTCTTATGACATCCTAAGCACAATGCAAGAGCAGTTGACCCCATCCGTAACCCAGGGGTCAAGTTATAGGGGTCAAATTATGCTTGTATTCAGCGTCTGTTGACTCTAGTTTCTTCTTCTTCTTCTTTCTTCTGGCAACTCGTGACATTTTATGCGTGACTTGCCACGTTTCGCCCTAGCTCTCTTATGCTTCGACAGATTTCAACCATACTTGAGCCAAATGACCACTGGACTAGGCCAAACCTTACATTTGACTTTGACCTGACTGTGACCTTTGACCTTGACCTTATGGTCAAAAATGTTGATTTCACAAAAAATGCTACTCCTTCCACAAATTACATGCAATGATCATGTGACTCATGCATATGAATCAACATGTGGCAGTGCTTAAAACTTCCTAAAAAGAATTGAGGTCAAAGGTCATTAAGGGGTCATTTCCTGTCAAAATCTGAAAAATTTGTAAAAAATATTCAAAAAATCACTGTCTGTACAAATTACATAGCAGAGAGTCGCCATTAACACACATGCATTGCTATTAGCCAGGGTCTTTAGGATGCCTACAGTTTCGGGGTCAAAGGTCATTAAGGGGTTACTTCCGGTCAAAAACCAAAATTATCAAAATGTTCAAAACATTTTTATTTCAAAATGTAAACCGACCAGAATAATATACCCAACATACATGAATTAGTGTTCCCTGATGTATGCATGGTATTTTTATTTTGGGGGTCAAAGGTCATTAAGGGGTCACTTCCTGTTTTTAGCTGAATAACTTCAAGAATTTTTATCTCAAGAACTGAACATGTTAGAATTTTTTAATTAAAATTGGAACAATGCATTTTGTCGGTGTACATAAGTTTTTTTTTTTCATTGAGGTCAAAGGTCATTAAGAGGGTCAAAAGGTCAATCCAAAATTTAAAAAAATCAAAATCCATGTTTAAGTTCGATTAAGCTGAAATTCACCAGGAATATTTCTTATGACATCCTAAGCACAATGCAAGAGCAGTTGACCCCATCCGTAACCCAGGGGTCAAGTTATAGGGGTCAAATTGCGGCTTGTATTCAGCGTCTGTTGACTCTAGTTTTATTATGTTTCTTATAGTTCAGTAGATGACTTGGCTTCTGATTGGTTGAGGCTAGAAGTGTGGTAAGTTGCTATTCCAGTTGAAATATAAAATGCTAAAATTGTATTAAACTGTTAATTTTGTTCATTTTGAACAATTTGAACAATTCCTACAAAAAACAAAGGTGTTTAACTCACGTTCTAGTGGCTTTGTCAGACTGTCAATTCATCACATCTGACTGTTTCCTTTTATGGGTAACAGGAGGCACCGTAGCCTGTGATGAGATGGTCAAAGATTTTATTGAATGCATAGGTCCCCTCGTCCTTGTTTAGAGTGCCATGTCCTTTTCTGCGTATCCAAATGCTTCTTTGAGCCACCTGGTAGTCTTATCAGCTTCACAATTAATAACTTTAGAACCCTCCAATTGATGGAGTGATTTGTAGAGGCCACATGATCATGATCAGTGATGGCCAGGGACAAGTGATGTGCGCGGAACTTTTTTCCGCGCAATTGGCTATTTTTTTCCACGCATATCGCCTGTCCCTGGTGATGGCAGCTTTGTGAATGTCTGTGACAAAAGATTTGCGATTTGCACATTTAAATGGTCTGGATTCAAATTTCTCTACCTCTTTTTGGTGCTCTGTTACCCATAAAAGGAAACAGTCAGATGTGATGAGTTGCCAGTCTGATGAAACCACTAGTGTAGTGGTGTACGTGTAACGCCACTAAAACGTGAGTTAAACATTTTCGTTTTTTGTAGGAATTGTTCAAAATGAACCAAATTTACAGTTAATATCAACATTCCTAATGAACTTGTTCAAAAAATTGAAAGATAAAATTACATTATATTTATACAAAAAAAGCAAAATATAATAAATATCATTTATAACCTCATTAATATGCGCGATACATGCGATCCAATCATTTATATTTATTTGGCAAAACGCAAACGCTGAACGCGGTCACTAATAAACAACAGTGGACCTCCGCGCCGTCAGCGTAAATATTAGTAACCTCCGCCGTGTTGTGCGTCGAACAAATTGCGAGAGCTCTGGCCGCCGTATTTGGATTGCAAATTCAATGCATTTTGAAATCATTAATAGAGTATGACATGAGTACAAATTTATTCAAAACACATAGGCCTACATTTATTTTTTTTAATCAACCATGAATGATCCTAGCATTTAGCTCTAGGTCCAGGGACACTTCAAAGCGAAAAAATAACTTTAAAAAAAAAATTGAAATTCGAGTATAGTCTCATCCCCCCCCCCAATTTTTGAAAAATTGGGGGTGGGAGTTTACTCGAAGGTGGGACTGTACTCGCGTCAGTACGGTATATGATTTGTAGAATGAACTTTCGCAAAACATCAAAGTGTTATTTTTCAATAATACATTGATTTAAATAATGAAAATAATCTACCCTTATTCTTTTTGGTAAGACTAGTATAAATTTACAATGTCATAGAATTTATTTGTGGAGCATTTCTAGGGTAGCTGCACAATGCTGTCACATTACATATAAGCTATCTTTATTTCAATCAAAAGAATTTTCAATCTGTACATGACATTGAATCAGGAATGTAACCTTGAAAAGCATGGGTGTATCACAAAGGAAGTTGAATTGTTAAATACCAACTCTTGTTAGCGGATCAGTAGAAAACGAAAGTTGTATGATGATTTTGAAACTGTTATGTACAGGGTGTCCCTGAAAAAACTGCAAAAAGAATTATTAAAGAAAAAAGGGCGCAAAAATTGTAGAAAATGTTAAAAAATTGTGAAATGTGGTAATAATCATTTTAGTTAATTGCTTGAAATGTCTTGATTATCAACAAATACTGGTTTTACAAAATTGTTAAAGTAAACAAGTAAAACAAGACCTTACCAATATTATTAGTGTAAATGATTTCAATGAATTTCAATATTTGATAAACATCACTCTGTTTAGTTGTTATCTATCTAGTCTGTCAAAAGGTGACTCATTTCCTCAGCCCTAGTTTTGTGTTTATTTAGGATTTTCATACAGGTTAGATGTACAAGAGTACAGAGTGACAAATCATTTTATTGAATCTAATTATATCAGTATTGTTTAATCTAGGATATAGTGTTTATAATCAGAGGTGGTGTTATGGGAACTAAAATGGATGTGTCATTATCAAAACTAAAACTCAACTATACAATAATTTAACCTTTAATAAGCTGTAGCAAAATTCAGATTACAACCACATTAGGAAATATACAGGCATGAGAATTTGTGGGATTTTGTCTGAATTCAGGCAGTTTTGTTGTCCAAATTTACACATTTTTTTTTCATTTTTCGCCCTGTTTTGTGGCCTTTTAAGGCTGAAATCACATGCTTAATCATGCAGTTATCAAAAAAACATTCTCATGCCTGAGTATAGTGATTCTTAAATTTTCATTTTGAATGATACTAAATAAAAAATGAGTATAACTATATGTTCAAATCAGTGACAATTTTCAAGCATCTATGTGATTAGGAGTAAGTTATATGAGCTGGTTGAATTGCTAATATTGCTTTTGCATGAATCCCATTTGAAAAATCAAAAATTTTCCAGCTTCTGAGGGGGCACATCCCTCCTCAGGCACCCCCTGTACGAGTGCTTATGTGCGCATGATGGTGCTTATGTGCCCATTTTAATTTTGCCCTCCCCCCACTTTCAAAAACCTTGCGTGGGCCCTGAATTGTGATGGGGTTGGGACGTGGATTTGTTGGCGCTTATCAGCTACTCAGTCCATTTTCCCAATATGATATTCAATACGGGAGACATGGCAGATCAGTTACACAGGGAAGAAAAAACAGATTTAGATGCATTGGGCAGTTTATTTGAAACTCGAGATAACCTGTGAGAGCGAGTATGGATTTGAACCTATAATGTGATGGAGTTTTTGGCACAATAAAGCTCTGAAGTCTCTTATAAAATCGAATTGAAAATATAATTGCGATTTTGCTTGACAGTTTACTGTACATTATTTGCCAGATCACAAGACATGTATAGTTGAGCAAGTGGATATACCCTGCCAGGATGGTAGTTAATTTTGTGTTTCAATGTTGATTTTGCTATTGTACTATTAGGGATGAGGATATTGATGCTACGGTGCTACAATCTGTCCAGAAGGCATCGGATGTGAACAGCATTAAAGGCGTTGGCAAGTAAGTTAACCCCCTGAGCACTACCTGCAGATCTACCGTTGCCTCTGATTGGTCAGTTACATGATATATTCACTTTAATCACCAATCAGAATGGCGCTTTGCAAATAATTCACCCCATTATTTTGCATGGTGAAATTATTCTAACAATGTTGCTGATTTGTCCAATTGATAATGAAAACTTCTTTTTGGCCAATCGGCATGTAGTTCTCATGGGGTTAAAGAGATATTATTCCAGTTGAAATCCATGACTTTAATCTCCCATACAGCGGGTATTTATTTCAAATGGAGTCACCCATTCAGGTAACCCCATTTGAAATTCACACTCCCTGCATGGAAGTTTAAGGTCATGACTTCCAAGGGGGGTCAAAGTTGATTTATTAAAATGTTGACTTCTAAATGTAGCCTTTACCTGGGATATAGTATATCTCTGTTTGCTCTTGTTAACAATTGAACTGCACAAGGAACTAATTGCTTGTTTGGCTAGGTTACCTGTACGAGAACTCGGGGAACTTATCCTAGCTGCAATTGGTTAGTGTGGTATCTATAGGGTGTGCAATTTGTAGCTGCAAATCCCTGATTGTTTCTAAATTGTTTATAGTGAATTTCTGTAAAGTGAGGCTTGTGCCTTGGGTTTATGGCTGTGTGTGTAGTGCACTATAAATCACTGCATTTTTTTATAATTATCTCCTGCATTTAAAGAACCTATAGACCTTTTCAAATCAACATTGGACACGTTCAGAAAACAATGCACGTGCACCAGTGTACGCAAGCATCCTCACACTTGTGTAAATTCACATAAGCGCCTGCCAGTGACACGCATTTTAAAGCAAAGCGCAACTATTACGTCTAGTACGCACGGTCGTCATAAACAAACAGCTGTCTTTTGACAACTTCGATATGCAAAGATCTTTTCCTGAAGTAGATAGAAGATTGATATCATTTTGAAATTAAATGAATATTGTATTAATATTGTGATCTTTTCCTCCTCAGATTATTCAAAGAGATTGCCCAGTCTGCTGCTAATAGTGGAGATTCTACCGACTACATGGGATGTGTCAACATTAAACTCAGTGTAAGTACTGCTTAACCAGGTTTAGGTAATGTGTCAATGGGATGTGTCAACATTAAACTTAGTATAAATACTGCTTAACCAGGTTTAGGTAATGTGTAAATGGGATGTGTCAACATTAAACTTTGTGTAAGTACTGCTTAACTTGGTTACGGTAATGTGAGAATGGCATGTGTCAACATTAAACTTAGTGTAAGTACTGCTTAACCATGTTTAGGTAATGTGTCAATGGGATGTTTCAACATTAAACTCAGTGTAAGTACTGCTTAACTAGGTTTAGATAATGTGTCAATGGGATGTGTCAACATTAAACTTAGTGTAAGTACTGCTTAACTAGGTTTAGATAATGTGTCAATGGGATGTGTCAACATTAAATTTAGTATAAATACTGCTTAACCAGGTTTAGGTAATGTGTCAATGGGATGTGTCAACATTAAACTTAGTATAAATACTGCTTAACCAGGTTTAGGTAATGTGTCAATGTCAATGGGATGTGTCAACATTAAACTTAGTGTAAGTACTGCTTAACTAGGTTTAGATAATGTGTCAATGGGATGTGTCAACATTAAACTTAGTGTAAGTACTGCTTAACTAGGTTTAGGTAATGTGTCAATGGGATGTGTAATCATTAAACTTAGTGTAAGTACTGCTTACCAGGTTTAGGTAATGTGTCAAATGGTGGAGTCTGTGGAATGTTTCAATATTGAGCTTAGCGTAAATACTGCTTAACCAGGTTAGGTAATATGCCAAATGGTGGTGTTAATGGGATGTTTCAATATTTAACTTAGTATAAATACTGCATGCTTACTTATGTAAGGTCATGTCAACAATAATATTAGCATTACATTGACAGACTGGTGTGAGTTGCATGTCTATAGTTTGTCCGGCATATAATTGGCGAAACTTGATTAATGTGTGCATTAATAAAGCTATATTTGTTTCCTTATTTGGAATGTGCATCTATATAATAGCATTATGTTTCTTATTGCTTTGACAGACCATACCCAGTGAAGGATTAGAAGCCTGGTTACCACTAAGGGCCAGGTCATCAAAAACACGCGTACAGGGAGAGGTCAGAGTAAATATCAAACTCGCATATGAGGTAAGAAGAACACTTTTCTGTTATTGGTTTGGTTATGGGGAGGGGGGAATCAATGGGCTATTCCACTTGAAATCCATACACCCCCTTATGGATGATATGATCTTAATCTCCCACACATGAGGTGTTGATTTTAAATGGTGGTAACCTCATTTGAAATGATTCACATTCCCTGAGTGGATGATTAATGTCATGAGATCAGTATTGAAAGAATAATTCCTTGTTGTTAGACCTGAGATATCGTCATTTCACGTCACAGCAACTTGAAATGCGCAGTTACGATGTTCGCTAAACGATGTGCGCATCAGTGTGATGTCAAATGATGACATCTGGGGTCTAACAAAGTTAAATTTTTTTGAACACTGATCAAATTTTTTTGTTGTCTTTGTAGGAAGGCAAGAGGCCAGACCAAGGTATGACAGCCTATAAGGCCCACTCCATCCTGTGGTATCATTTTGTACATTACGAGGTTTCACAACAAGATAGCAAGAACTTCTGGAATGGTCACCTGACTAAGGCTGCCATGGCGATCCTATCCCAGCATGCTGTGCAATATGAAATGCCTGATATGCAGCAATGTCTAAGGTAAATCGCATTGGTGTTAATAAAGGATATACTAATATACCAGGTGTTCCCAAACTTTTGTTTTCCTGTGACCCAAATTTCATTAAAAAATATGTCACAACCCACAGCTTATACAAATGCTGTTACTTTCCAAAACTTATCAGGGCATATCAGTTAAAATTTCCAAGCAGTCCTGCTGACCGGCTGCCAGAATTACTTAAGCGAGACAAATGTGTGTGAAGAGTGCGAAAATTGGAATTTTCTAATGCTAAATGGGTTAAAATGGGGTTACTTGTCCATATGTGCCCTGCTGTTTAATGCACAGAGATGAATTTTTTTTAAAGTTTTTACATGTACAGAGATGTATTTTTTTTAAAGTCCTGCGACCCGGTATGGAAGAGGCTGCAACCCTGCAGAGTCCCGACCCATAGTATGGGAATGGCTGCTATACCGTAAAACTCCGTCTACAAGCATATAGTGTGCTTCTGATGAAAGCTACATTAATCCAGTCGCCATTATGGAGTTTGAGCAAATAAATTACGGATTCAAGCATATACAAACAAGTATTATTTTAAGACCAATCTATTGTATTGGTATATTAACGCTTGGTTCGAATTAATGAAGCTTTTATAAAAAACACTATATATGCTTGTAGACGGGGTTTTACGGTATACTGTCTTCCCATGTTTGGTTTGGGTAATTTCTGAAAATTAAGGAAGTACACAACTGAGGAATTACACATGGTAATTAAAGCATGCGTTTGACAGGCATGAGAACATACAATACACATCTCGCGGGTAGAACCTTGTTTTGAGATGAACGTGCTAAGGATCAATAGGAAGAAAAATGTGAGCATGAAAATGTTGTGAATCAACTGCACTCACAAAATAAGCCAAATTGTCATGCACACAAACCTTTTGTGCTTAACAGTAATTGGAAACAATTCCTGTAAATGTGGTAACTTTCCTGTAAATGTGTGTGTGTAATTCCTGTAAATGTGTGGAATATTTTGCATTTTGCTGATTTTTGACTAACTTCACTTGTTTTTAATTTCATGGTTTTGAATTTTCTTACATAGACCAATACATAAAAAAAATCATTGTATGCGCACAATGTGCTTTCATGGGAAGCTGTGTTGAGCTTAGCAGAAAAGTGTGACATGAGATACTTAGTATAAATGCTAATTGGGGATGGTGCTAATTAGTGTTATTGGACTATTCCAGTTGAAATCCATACATTCTCACACATTCAAGGTTTGCCTGAATGGTTGACTCCATTTGAAAACTACACTCCCTGTGTGGGAGATAAAGATCATATCTTTCATAGGGGTGTGTGGATTTCAACTGGAATATCTCAATAATGATGATTTAATTAAAACAGATTAATTAATGGCCAGGGATAATTCGTCGTCTGCTTCACATACTGTCGTATCTCAAGTGCCTTTTATAAAAAAATTTCTTAGCGTCATATAATTGTGATGAGATACACTGTAAAATTAATTTTATATATTAATTTTGAGGTATTAACAATTTTTGAAAATTGAGTTACTATAATTATTATCTTATAAATACAAACATTAGGCAATCATATACTGTTTTTTACTCCATCTTTATCTCAATTTCAAATTTGCCGCCTTAGGGCTCCATGGACCATATCGTGTCACAAATACAACAATGATAATAAAAATCACACAAGGCAGCCGCTTAAGACACAACAGTATGTGACGCAGACGACAAATTTTGTAAATATGGTTATTTTGCACTAATTGCGGCAATACTAACATGGTTTTAATGTGCGTTTGTGCCACCATTTTGTTTTCATCCCTCACACAGTCGCTGGCTTGCTTATAGCCAAGAATGTGCATTGACGGTTATGGATTTTCACTCGTTATTCAGACATGGGAAAGTTATGGCTAATAATTGGTCACCATTTGCCTTCAAACCGAGCGAGGTATGTTTGTGCTTCGGTTAAGAGTGTGTATATGCACTGTTTTGGCCAATGAGGTAGAATCAAAGAGTACCGACTCTGCCATGTTTGTGTGTCGCTCATGGAGGTCACTTAATGTGACTCTGGATTATTTTGGTTTGTGCCTGGCAAACTTTGATTCAAAGTGTGTGGTTGTTTGCATTCTGAGTTGTGTATGTGTGCTGAGCATTGCATGTACAAACGCTCAAGCTGAAAGATGCAAGTTATTGTTTGATTTAGGACTCTTAGAGATAGATGATGAAGGTAACATTACATGGCCTCCATGAGCATCAATCCAAGATGGCGGATTTGCCATAGGGCTATAATAAAAGACAAAGATAAAGAGAATTTATCGCGTCTGATGTCATCTGTCAATCAAACTCGAGCACGGTTTGTTTACAAGTGTTGTGATGATGACTTGCTGAACGCGGATTTATAACCGGGCGCCTTATTGTTAATTTTGCACCTTTCGACATACAAACCATCTCAAAAGTTAGGTCTTTATAGTAGGAAACTTTCTTTGGTGAAGGCACCATGTCCACAATGCCTAGAAAAGCTGCTTTTTGCCTTGTAAAAGTACGGACTTTTTCGCCATTTGCTGCTATTCCTTTTCTCCGATCAGCACCAGATAGATCGGTCTTCCTTTCGCGCTGATTAACCTGTGTAAACCAATCAAGGATCGTAATTGACAGTGACATCAGACGCGATAAATTCTTTTTATCTCGGTCTTTAATTATATGTATGGTGCAGTTTTGAGTCGGTAATCTTTTCTGTATAGACCTTTTCAAATCGAAGTTTTCCGAAATTTGTTATGGATGACCCGTTTACAATTCCGGGTCATAAACACAAACGCAACTATTACGTCTGATCACAAATCTGTGTGAAAGACACGGTCAAGCATTGGGTATGGCTTGTGCAAGAGATTGATATTTATATTGCAAAGACCACATGAAGACCAAATCAAATGTGCAGCAGACGACAAACATCTGCATTTTTCTTTCTTTTACTGTCACATTGTGAAGTGCCAAATAGTGGATGTGTTAGTTCAATAACTTTAGAATATAATTCTCTGTGATGACTCATGTTAATTTTGGCTAAATACGTTGTATTTTCACTCAAAAGGGTATGTGATTCCGCTTGATTCATTGTGCACCAATTTGACCCCCTAGCTTACTGAATAAATACTGCGGTTTTCAGCACAGAATATATTGAGGATTTTCATGGATGGGTGACTCCATTTGAAATTGACACACCTCGTGTCTGAGATTAAGGTCATATCTCTATAGGAGCGTATAGATTTCAACTGGACTTGCCCATTAGAAAATACATCTGATATTAGTGGGATGCTTTTTTGAAGCAAACAAAAAATAAGTTCCTTAATTTAGTTGTGACATTTACTTGTGACATGAATGCGTAGAGCATCATTGTTTGACAGGTATGAGGTTCGGTGAAAGAAGTAGAAATAGTGTAGGGATGTGTTTGTCAGCAGCAGGGTAAACTCACAAATAGTGTTGGTTGGAGTGTGGGGTGTGTTCACTTTGTGTCTGAAGGTATGTGCTGAAGCATTTGGATTGCATCATAATTTGTTCATTGCACAGCTCATTGCAATTTGATTGCAGGGAAATTCCCATTTGCACAGTCAAATAGATAAAGGTAGGTATTGCTTATACATGTGAGCCACAAAAAAAAAAGTTGTCAGACCCATGTTAATGTTAAAGGGACATTCAGAGATCTGTCAATAGTACAAAAATAATCCCCTCACATGTAATTTTTGTGTATGTTAAGAATATTTACTGATGAAGTAATTAACCCCTGCAGTAAATAAGCCAGACACTACATTGTCATGTCAAGTGAGGCTTACTATTTATTCTGTATGCCCAGGCATGAGGAAGTTCCATGCAAATCCAATGGAGGATACAATCTCAGTTTTCTTCATATTTTGTCAATATTTCCCTGATTCTGACAATTTGACAGATCTCTGAAAGTTGCTTGGACTGTAATAAGCTATTACAGTTGAAATCCATACACCCCCTATGGAAGACATGACCTTAATCTTCCATGCCTTGAGTGTGCATTTCAAATGGGGTTACCTGAATGCACTTTTTGAAGTTCACATTGCACTCCCTGTGTGAGAGGTTAAAGCCATGTCTTACATACTGGCTGTATAGATTCCAACTGGAATAATTATAACCTAATGCTGTGTGGGGGTGTGTTGGTGGATAGGAGGGTAGTTTGGATGGAATGTCTTTGTGTAAGCTCTATGTTGGGTTTATGTGTGTAAGTATTGGATAGGATAGCATAGTAGTTGGTTCATTGTGTAGCTTGTGGCATTTCTGTATAAGAGTATTATTGTCTCCCAGTCCTGTAGTCTTCACAGAGGTAGGTATGCTTATATGTGATGCGATCAAGCAAAATCAGTCGGAACTCGGAAATATTAAATTTTCAGTTTCTTATAGGAAAGTAAAAAGCATTTACAAAGCTGCATTTTACAGAAAACCCCATTGAAATTGAACAACCAGTTCCGAAGATATGAGCAATTAAAGAGTTTCCAAAACAAGAGGAAACAAAAGGAAATATTTCCTTTGTGTGGTTATATCTCAAAATCAGTATTTCCGAGTTCCGACTGATTTTGCTTGATCGCATCACATATGTGTAGAGGGAAACAAGAAGTTTGGATTGGACAGCATAATCCCTTCATTGCATGGCTGGTGGCATTGTTGTAGTGAGTGTTATTCCCTCAAACCTATTAGTCAGGTAGGTATATTAGTTTGTGTGTGGACACAAAAAGTAAAATGTCTGGGGTGTTGGTATTGAGATTGAACAGCATAATCCTTTAATTCATGGTTGCTGATGGTAGTGTAGTATCAAACAGTGTGTGCGCCCTTATTGCATGGTTGCTGGTATATTTGCTGTCGTAGTGCACGTTATGAACCATTGGTTATTGCTCCAAGCCTGGGCTCATACACCTGTTCCGAATTTTGATATGCCTTAGGCTTTGTGTTGTGATCATTTCGATCAGTGGTTCGTAACAAAGAAAGCGTGATCCAGTTGACCTAGCAACGGACATATTCTAACGTGCACTACAACAGCGAATTGGTATCAAATAGCAAAATCCCTTCATTGCACGGTTGCTGGTATTTTGGTATGAGGATACTTTACACCATATACAAGGTAATTGACTCAATCTAGATCAAAGGTTCCCAATCCACCTGTTTTGGATTCCAACCTCCTTTCTTGAAAGGTGGACCACTCACGACCCTAATCAAAATCGCATCCATCACCTTATTCCTGGGTAGTCTTGTGTTGGGAGACCCTTGATCTAGATACTGTCAATTGTATCCTGCCCTCAGTCAGTGGAATGGCCTCAGTCAGCCATGTGCTTTAAGGACGATGGAGTTTCGAATATTTTCGGATTTGACACAGAAAGTGACAGATGCATCTTGGGATCATCCTCATATTGTCCAGTTACCTGAAGAAGAGGTATGATCAGTTATGATATGATGGGGGGGTGGGGTGAGTGTGTACATTCATAGATTGAGGTATTCTTGATATAATAAGTAAGTGACAGACACGTCTTGTGAGGTATTCTTGATATAAGTAAGTGACGGACGCATCTAGGGATCATCCTCATATTGTCCAGTTATCTGATAAAGCGGTATGTGGTTAGTGATTGATGAGTGATGTGCGTTTGTAAGTACCTGCATACAAGGATCTATGTATGGATACACGTATCACTTAATGGATACACGTATCACTTAATGGATACACGTATCACTTAATGGATACACGTATCACTTAATGAGGACGACACACCCCCAACCGTGGACGTCCTTAGTTACAGAATATAATTGTAGAATTTCTTCTCGCCCCCATGCACTGCTTAGCATGTGTAGTTATAGGTTATGTGTAGTCTCTTTTCCAGAATAAAAGAGACGAACTAAAAGAAACTGCACACAGCTTGAAGTCAGATTCCCAGGAAAGTGGATCAGATGCTCAGATCTGATGAAGTTCTGCGATGAGATTGACAAAATATTAGCAAGTAAAAACTTGCTGGTTTTGTCAAGCAAAAACTGTTATTTAATTTGAAGTACAAACTTGATGAATCTATTCACTGAAGATATATTACCTGAGTTCTGAACCTCTGATGTGCTTTTGAGACAAAGAATTTAATTAATATGGCCTTGCCAATCTGTTTTAAAATCTTTTTACATATTTTCTTTTCAGGAATCCAATTTAAAGAAAGCGTTTCAGAGGTTTGTGACGTATGGTCTGGATTTGATCAAGAAACAACAAGAAGTGTTTCCTGCAACCAACAAACCTGCTCTCATCAGATTAGAAAACCTACTGAAGTAAGATTTTATGTGTGTCTGTATATTAGTTTGTTATGACCAACTTAGCAAGCTTTGTTTGTCTGGATCTTGCCAACTCATTGGTCATGTGAATATTTTTGTCCAAGGTGCAAACCCCCTCTTTTCAAACTTTTCACCGGGTCCTTATGTCCTCTCTTTTAAAAGAGGACTTTTCCAGCTTGGGATTTGGTTGCAGGGAGAGAGTTTTTCCTGTTTGGTCGAATTTGTGTTCTTTTATACATGTTCTTTATCCGTTATATCATGTTGTTTGTTGTATTTTGATATCTGTGAGCTGCACAGCAATTCAGCTTTAAGTTGTTAGTATGGTTGAATAATAATCTTCTTGAAGTATTTATTTATTATTTATTAAATCTTGTTTTGCCTGGGGTACATAGCACAGGGATCAATACTAATTTCCAGGTTGTTCCAGGGGTCAAAGACAATACATCAAAAAACATTAGAAATAATGTACAAAACAATAATTGCATAACATAAAATAATTCCACTCTATGTGCTGGTCGGCTGCAGTGCGGCAATATCTGCAAGCTAAATGTGGTCCAAGGAGCAGAATACCATCTCGGAGCTGTAGATGGAAGAGGGGCCCTTCATCCATCCAGCTACCCAGGTTGGGAACTGTCCCACATTGCACCCAGCAACACATGGGACAGCATGCCAGCTGCATGGCAGGTAAAGTCAGCATTGCAGCCGACCAACATCTTGTAGAGTCAAGAGAACAATAAGGATTAAAACTAGACCAGCTAGAATGAACAAATTAAAAAGCATAAGTTAAAAACATAGATAAGCACACATCAATGTTGAAATAGAGCATAAATCTAGCATAATGAATGTCAGTCTTAAATATAATTGACAATTATTGTAAATGTGTATTTTTGTTGCACTTTGCAGGTGTTTACAGCAGGTGTCTGAATTACAGTTTGCCAAGAACTTCAAGATATTACAACCAGACTTGAAGACAGTCATCACCAGTCTAATACAGGTATGCACTACAAAGTCTTGTAGTATTGGGACCCACCATGAGTACCTGGTACGGGTACGGGTCCCAGGCCATGAGTACGGGTACATGTCCCAGTCCGTGAGTACGGGTACGGAAATTGGGACTCCAGTACCTGTACTGGTACGAGTACGGGTATGGGAACTACAAGTCTGCTACAAACCATTCAGTACAAACAAACTCTGTTATCTGTCTAAGTGATTTGAAAAGGAAAACAGGTTTTTCAAAGACATTATACCTCATTGTCGTACTCTGAAGCATTGGAAGGATGTCTTTGTTGTATGAAATAATTTCTTGGTGTCCCAATTCACCACTTTAGGACATTCAATGAATTACTCCCCTGATCTATATTTGTCACTCATCCAGTGGATGCTTGATCTCATTATAGCTAGGCATGTTCATGAAATTGTTTTCATTGAAAAGAGAATCATTTAACGTAAAACACGAGGGGTTGATCATGTCTGTAGCCCAACAATTGGCAATGTTATGAGCAAAAATGTGCTCACCTGAATTGTCCCAGCATGGCTTCCTGTGTCTTAACATGTGTACATTTTATGGCTAAATTTTCACAACTTTATGGGACATTATATATACACAAATGCGCTCATGTTTCATGAAATACAGCAATATATCACTGTGTGATATAATCAGATTATTAGACATGGTTTGTAGTAAAATGCCACATAGCTTTGGGTTATAGGGGTCGAAATCCAAATTATCTCCATTTTCCTGTTGGATTACACAGTTTAACTGGCAGTATTTTGGGACACAATTTCTATACTGAAGCCTGCCCTCATATATCAAAAATATAATCATACCTATCATATCCAGACAAAATAGGTTGGACTGTACTGTATAGGCAAAAGCATGGTGCAAAAAAAAACAGTCAAAACCAGCTAAAAATAGCTTAGGATATGGTGATGAAGTCCATTTTCAAAATTACCAGCTTTGTGCCTGACTTTTTGGTCCACAAATGCTCAAGTTTTGTGTATTTTGTACTAATTTTCCTCTTTTCTAACCTTATATAGCAAGATCTTCATGATTGGTACAACAGGAAGCATGCCGAATGCCTACAGGCTGTCTGGAACGAGGTTGCCGTGGTATCTGCCATGGTGGATTTCACTAATGCAATCAGTGTACATCTTGCAAGACTCAAGAAGTCTGTGGACCAAGTGTATCAGAATGTATTCAACATGAGCTATTTCACTATAGCATACCAGGAACTTGCCAGGGCTGTGAGTATTATGGGATGTTATCAGAATTAAGTGGGATTTCTGGATTTATCGTTAATTTAGTAGACATGTATATTTGAGGCAAACAAGGGATATTTTTTGTATTGTCTGAACATAATCATGC
This sequence comes from Amphiura filiformis, assembly GCF_039555335.1. NCBI lineage: Eukaryota > Metazoa > Echinodermata > Ophiuroidea > Amphilepidida > Amphiuridae > Amphiura > Amphiura filiformis. The sequence goes on along the minus strand of NW_027305488.1, from coordinate 973,611 downwards.
TGTACTCCTCTGTTCAATGGTATTAAATAAATAGAACTGAACCATCTGCAAATGTTTAAAGGTGAACCTCATTGAAAATAAAGTTATATATCAATGGAAAGCTTATGATGCCAGGAAGCAGAAAAGAATATTTTTATTTGCCTAACGCACCAGGATAGACATAATCTCCATGCAAAGATTGGATATTGGCACCCCCTAAAATACAAAAACGAAATCGTTCAAATTGGGCGCTTTCGATGATGACGCCAGCACGGGACACACAGTTACTTCCGGTTTGATTGTAAACACAATGTCCATGCATTACTGGCATGCATCAGGCCAATGCACGAACTCAGCAGTCATTGTCAACTTACTTTACATGAAAAATATCTTCAATAAAATAAGAATAACATGAAGGAAACATCATGATCAAATCAAGAATGAAGTTCCTGAATAAAGTGTGTGGATTAAAAATGGGAAAAGTGCTGGCGGGTGATTTGGGATAGGCCAAGCCATCCACGATATGCAGGGAATATTACAGTAAAGCACGAAGAGAAAAGATTAAGCCAAGAACCGGAATGAAAACAGATTGCAAAAATAACTGCTAGTGCTACCAGTTCAGATCGTCACACCAAGTTGAGATGAACTTATCACAATGAGAAAATGAAGGAATAGAATAAGGTACATGTAATGGGATTTTTAATTATTTCTTAACTTTACAACCGGTCATGTATGATAGGCGTAACTCGTAGATACATACGGGCGGGGTGAACTCAGTACAGTGACTGACTGTGACTGAGTGTCAGGCGCCGAGTGTTCCGTATCCGCGACTGTACGTACTGTACTTGCAGACAAAATGACCGATTTGATATTCACATTCTGATATTTCCAACTAATATTGCTACTTCATCAGCAAAATTTATTCCTGTAAATGTTCCACTGAAATATAAGGGAATGATTGATCAAATCTGCTGAAACAGGGCGCAAACTTGTGCTTCTGGAGAGACGAAGCGAGTCGCTGTGTTTGCCCACCTTGATCGGCGCGGCTGCCTGTAATTTCTTCAGCATAAAAGCAGCAATTTACGATCGTGTTCGGTAATCCATAAAACATGAATGTTTCACTTTTTCAGTACACTGATTGCAGTATCATTAAAAGAATCGTGACACAAGTGACAATATTTTAATTTTATTCAGATTTCAGAATTCCATCAAATAACGGTCTACTAAGCCTAAATTGTATTTATTTTATAATAAAGTATCTGTTTCTTTCAATCGCGATTGTGTGGAAAGAATGTACCGGGGGAATGTATTACCGCAATGCGCTAAATATGAAAACCTTTATGGGCTGGATTTGATGAAATCGGGGGTTTTTTTATTAATTTTTAATTACTACAAGACGATATTCTTAAAAATCAGATATTTTAAAATGAATCAAGAATAGGGAATGTCACAAACAAGTTATTTAATTTGTTATTCGATCATGTTTATTCAGTCCATGACATGAACGGCATACGGTAGCAGAATCATTTGCGCATGGAATTGATCCCAGCGAAATTCAAACTCAATTACCCAGTTATACCCAGCCAGTTATGACTGATTTTGTCAAAAATTTACGGAACATTTTCGTGTTGACAATAATTCTATTATTTCTTAATATATAGAAGGAATCAGCAACTTGAAGATTCTTCTCATTTCAAGCTTTATTGTGAAAATCAGACTTGCCGGGCAGCTTGCAAAGTACAGGAAGCAAGTCTTGTTTACATGTTTCGAGTAGGATCACGTGACTGCGAACCCTGAGCTTACGTCACGAGCATTCTCAAGGTCAAAGACGATTGATTTGGGTGCTTTTTGGGCGCCTTAAAAAAGACCAAAAATTCATTCATTTTTTTTATTTTTTCAGTTTTATTGGCCATCAAAAAAATCGGAAAAAATTATTTTTAATATCCTGATATCATAAGCTTTCCATTGATATATAACTTTATTTTCAATGAGGTTCACCTTTAAAGGGACTCTCTGGCAAGCACAGCATTGTGCCTTATATGTTAGAAAAATAATTATCAAGCACGAATCACATGGTTTTATTTAAAACAAACTCATATTAACCATAAAAACAGTCGGCTCTCAACACGCAATATTCAAAATTCCCGCGCAGAAATTGTCTAAGTGCAATGACGTAATGGTTATTTGTGCTCAATTGTCGTCAGCCTTCATTGTATTACTGGGACGTCATTGCACTTGACAATTTTGGCGCCCAAGAATTTTGAATATCGCGTGTTGAGAGACGGCTGTTTTAATTCGTTTTTATGGTCAATATGAGTTTGTTTAAAATAAAACCAATAAAAAGTAATTTGTGCTTGATAATTAATTATCTGACATATAATGCATAATGTTGTGATTACCGGAGTCATCCTTTAAACATTTGCAGATGGTTCAGTTCTATTTATTTACATGGCAACCATTCTGCTCTTCTCTTCACAGCTGATGTACGACATCAAAGTTTGTGTGAATAACTGTAAAAAGTGTGCCAAGGCGTTAGACGAGGAATCTCAACTGGAGATCAGTACGGTCCTATTTCAACTCTACCTAGCTATGAGGGATTTTGTTGCCAATGCTAAACATATCAAGCAAGAGTGAGTATCAATGTGTTAGCATTAATATACTTCAGATGGATTGATTGGAGGTGCGACATGTGTTGCATGCTCTTGACCTGCTGAAGGGAGGGGGTATGGGAGATAGCAAGAGTGAGTACCAATGTGTTAGCATTAAGGAGGGATTGCCATGTTACGGTGGATACATGGGAATTGCAGTCTTCCACGCTTGTTTGATGGTGTTGATAGTCATCAATGTTAATAGGCCTTTCACATTAACATCAGAAATGTTTGGAAAACCAAGTCATGTACTCTAGATGTGTACGCAGTGTAATACAGCTAAAGCATTAAGCATCCTTATGCTCACATAAAATCACATAAACGATTGCCAGTGACACGCATGATGCAAAGTGCAACTAGCATAAGTGATGTCCCCAACACCTGGGTAACGACCTGGAATATTATTATAAACTGGGTAATCAGAAACAAATGACAGCTGTCCTTGAAAATATGTAGGCATAGGCCTATAGCAAGGAAGAGTCGGTACCAATGTTTTAGTGCTAATCCACTTCAGGTGGCATGGTTAGAGATTCCTGCCCTGTCTGTAGCCTGCTCCTGCTCTGCTGAAGGAGGGGGGTGTACCAGTCAGTGGGAGTGCGGGGTGGGGGATTTTGTAGGGTTCAGTAAATGAGAAATTAATGTGTAACAGTTGATACACGTCATGGGAATTGCAGTCGGCTTCACTTGCTTGATGGCATAACTAGAGATCGGTGCCATGCTATTTCACTCAAACTTGCTTTGATTCATTTGTTGTTAATTCTAAATATATTAAGCAAGAGTGAGTACACTGTGAAATATGATTTGCATATAAGGGACTTCTATTGATTGCTGAAGAAAATTTTTACTGGGATATATTAACTACCATACCAATAGAGGAATACAATTTTGACTATATTGCCCTGCACTACAACGTTTACTCGGTACCTATGCATTGAACCATAGATTTCAAAGAACAGGGATAAAACCCTGTATCGTAATTCTATCATGTCTATAGAATATGCATATTATGCTGATCACTCACACCTGTTATTAGAGTGCACTCTGCTTGTAGTGCAGGATGATCTATTCAAAAAAATTGTGTTCCTCTATTGCTATGGTAGTTAATCCGATTATGATGCCACTTCTACGGCGAAAAGTAGATTATGCAGTGGTTATTATTTACATTATTCAAGTATACAGACCTTGCTTTGATCTTTCACTCAACTTACATCACACATCTGGAATGGGCTGTTGTAGTTGAAATCCATACACCCCCCAGTGGAAGACATGACCTTATTCTTCCACACAGGGAGTGTGAATTTCAAATGGGTTTACCTGAATAGATGACTCGATTTGAAATCTACACCCCCTGTGTAGGAGATTAAGGTCATATGTTCCATAGGGCGTGTATGGATTTCAACTGGAATAGCCCATTTGTCATTATGGGTTGGTCATATGCATCCACTGCACTTGCTACATTCACACATGCTCAAAGTCTTTTACAAAAAAATGACATTTTCGGGCCAACCAATTTGCAATGTATCATTGAGAATGATGATTCTTTTGCATCAAGTTTATTTTCGTTGCACACATCACTTCCTATGAATGCTTTTCACGAATGTATTTTTTTATCTGCAAAGTTGTTGATTTTTTTTTATCAAAGGGAAAGTATTTTTTGTATCAAATCAGCAAAATTTATGCAGTTGCTTCAGCCACTAAGTCAGTTTATTTGGCTCTTCCATTTGAAAACCACACTCCCTCTTGAGGAAGATTTTGGAATTCCAACCAAATTCAACAGTTAAAATATTCCGGATCCAACCATTTACATCCATGAAAAGTGTGGATGATTTTAGAATTCCGAACAAAATTGTCAACTTTTAGGCCAAATTGTGCAAATTTCTAACCAGATTTGATCATTTTCAACAGGAGTTTAACATAAAACTGGATTGAACATAAAGGTGCAGTTGAAATAGAGATGGTACTGAAATCTTCCACAGCGGGCGTGTGGATTTTAAATGGAATTGGCCCTTTGTGTTTAGGCATCTTGTCCATCTTGCATTGGCATATGGTGGTGGTGGTACATAGCGGTGATGGTGATGGGTCAGTAATTGGCTATCATAATAATATTTACACCCTTGTGGGTACATTGACAATACTAAATGAATTCAATAGACTTTGTGAAGACACAACATGCACCATTGGTCATATGCAACCACAGCACTCTTGCACTTGCTACATTCACACATGCTCAAAGTAAATGACAACATTTTTTCCAACAAATTTGCAATGTGTCATTGAGAATGATGGTTGTTTTGCATCAAATCTCTGTGCTGGACTTAGTGGAAAACACAACATGCACCCAAGATAACTGAATTGTTGTAATCATTGCTGTGACATACAGTGTACCAGACAGACAGCAGCAAAAAGATTTGGATGAAGGTACAACTTGACATATCTTGTAGCATTCATGAGCTTGCTGGTTTAACATGCTATTTTGGTTGCATATGAAAGTTTCTATAACATAATTTTAATGTGATAACATTATTACAGCGTTACTGCAATGTTGCTGATGTCAATAACGCTGTGGTAACGTTAGTATGACGTTTTTGATATTGCTATAATTGTCATCCAAAATAAGCTTGAAAATTCCATCCATCTTGTTGAGTTAACTGCTGTGCCATTTGAAACTTACATATCTAAAGCCCATGAGTGAAAACAAACAAAGTACCTTGACATTGTGTCCGACATTTCAAATAATGGGTTTACTTGTGATTTGATGTGTTTAGAAGTTGGATCACATGGGCTCATTACCCAGGAAAATGTTGGACGCATTGTCGAGATATTTTATTTTGTAGGCAGATTCAAACTGTCCAAGGAATTCATGAAGGAACTCAGTAAAATGGCCCTCCTGTCTATAGCTAGTTACACGATCTGGAATGCTAAGCAGGAGCCGGCCTGGGGCTCCGAAGATCAGCCCCACATCAGTTTGTGATTGCTCCCGCTGCTCTGCCATTTTATTGGGTTCTTTCAGTCCTGCTTGGTATTCCTGGTGTGTTCTGCTTGTTTTTATATTCTTGTGTATTTTTGCAAAAGTTTGAGGAGTCTGTCCTCTTTAGGTCTAATGTCTTTGGCTCATGGCCGAGTCTGTTCTGTTTAGGTCTAATGTCTTTGGCTCATTGTCATCTGTCATCATCCTCATCAGCTTTTGCTTTGCATTCATTTTCATCTCCATAGCGAACTTGTCAACTTTGGCCAATCAAATGGATCACCCCCTCCCCGGTTCAGTGTTGGCTCCATGGTATTTAAAACTGCTCCTGTTGAATTGCCGTATGATGAATACAGGGACCAGAGCGAGATGGAAACCGTCAACTTTCACATGCTGTTTAAACCTGCCGTGGAACAGTGGCTGGGAGCTGCAAGGAAGAAGAGTTATGCGAGGATAAAGAAAGCTGTTGAATTAGACAAGGTAAGAAAAATTTTCTCAAGTAAATACTATTTATTACTACTGATGACTCATGCCCTCACTAGCTACGACCATAATCCCTTGGTTCATGGTTCATTCTCACAATAAGAAGGGTATATTTTCGTTGTCTGTCACTACCAGATGAAAATATCAGGTTTTTATATATCAAATCATTGAATATATGAATGTGTATGTTTTCAAGATTTTGTACGCATTTCACTTCGCATTTGAAGGGTACGGAGAGTTTGTGAACTCGTAAACATCAGGGACTGTCTTTTGGAATTTGCAAGAGAGCATGCAATAGCTCTCCTGGAGCCTTCAAGGAGAGCTGTTTAGAGCATTTATAATATAATGTAAGGAGAGAAAGGCCAACTAAGGAGAGCTAAAAGCACTCTCCTATATCAGATTTAAGGAGAGCAGTAGAAATGTAGTCCCTGAAACATGTGTAATCTGTGTTAAAGTAAACCTTAACTATAAATGGATTAAATGTGTGTGTTTTTGAATTGAATGAATGTGTCTTGCTAATTGTGGAATGAGTGCAATATTTTTTCTTTCCATTTTGTAGATTGCTTTGATGGATAGTATGGTGAAACACAGTACATCTGCTGTTGATGTAGCTACATGCTTTGGGCAGGTAAGGCTTTATGCTTTGTATTGATGGATAGTATGGTGAAACACAGTACATCTGCTGTAGATGTAGCTACATGCTTTGGGCAGGTAAGGCTTTATGCTTTGTATTGATGGATAGTATGGTGAAACACAGTACATCTGCTGTTGATGTAGCTACATGCTTTGGGCAGGTAAGGCTTTATGCTTTGTATTGATGGATAGTATGGTGAAACACAGTACATCTGCTGTAGATGTAGCTATACATGCTTTGGGCAGGTAAGGCTTTATGCTTTGTATTGATGGATAGTATGGTGAAACACAGTACATCTGCTGTTGATGTAGCTACATGCTTTGGGCAGGTAAGGCTTTATGCTTTGTATTGTTGGATAGTATGGTGAAGCACAGTACATCTGCTGTTGATGTAGCTACATGCTTTGGGCAGGTAAGGCTTTATGCTTTGTATTGATGGATAGTATGGTGAAACACAGTACATCTGCTGTAGATGTAGCTACATGCTTTGGGCAGGTAAGGCTTTATGCTTTGTATTGATGGATAGTATGGTGAAACACAGTACATCTGCTGTTGATGTAGCTACATGCTTTGGGCAGGTAAGGCTTTATGCTTTGTATTGATGGATAGTATGGTGAAACACAGTACATCTGCTGTAGATGTAGCTATACATGCTTTGGGCAGGTAAGGCTTTATGCTTTGTATTGATGGATAGTATGGTGAAACACAGTACATCTGCTGTTGATGTAGCTACATGCTTTGGGCAGGTAAGGCTTTATGCTTTGTATTGATGGATAGTATGGTGAAACACAGTACATCTGCTGTTGATGTAGCTTCATGCTTTGGGCAGGTAAGGTTTTATGCTTTGTATTGATGGATAGTGTGGTGAAACACAGTACATCTGCTGTTGATGTAGCTACATGCTTTGGGCAGGTAAGGCTTTATGCTTTGTATTGATGGATAGTATGGTGAAACACAGTACATCTGCTGTTGATGTAGCTACATGCTTTGGGCAGGTAAGGTTTTATGCTTGTAGAAAAGATTGAAAACCATGGTCATGTGTGGCCGCTACCTTGCTTGAACTGCATCAACATTTTTTTTCAAGATGCACATTACATACTGTAAAAACTTGATAATCAGCATATGTGCTTACTATCGAGCCCTTTTAAAACATGCAAACATGAAGTGCCCCATCCACAAAAGTGTAAAAGGTTTTGTGCAAATCATCGATACATATAGTTATATACAAATAAGTAAAACTGCAAATTTGTGTCTCAACCCCATTAGCTCAGCCAGACTTGTACAATTTCATGTTTTCAAATGCACTCGATAGGAAGCATATACGCTAACTATCGAGTTTTTACAGTAGTCGTGGTGGTGTTAAGGTTATAAGTCCATCCTGTTGTCAGTTCTTGTAGTCTGCTGCAACTGAGGTCTTTGATCTTTATGTTGAGGATTAATCCTCGCCACATGAGTACTTACTTTCACTTGATTGACCACACAAGTTAGCGATATAAAATAGTGAGGCATGTGAATATATGGGTGGCCATATTGGTTCACTTTGCATGACAACAATGAGAACCTATTACTGAATAGGGAGTCACAAGTTAAATTATCACAAATACAAAAAGGAAAATCAGTTCATATCACCCTGTTTATGCTGGTTAAAACAATTTTAATCCGGATCTTTAAATCATACCTGATTTACATAATATGTAAAGACTGATGGAGAAGTTGATGGGAGCCGAATGTAAAAATGTTTCAAGGAGACAAACAAGATTTGACTGTCAACGTATGATAAATGTTACAGCATGAATGTCTTGTTTTAAACTGTCTTTCGCTAGGATTTCAAACTGTCTCAACCCCAGGACATAGTTCTTTAACCTGAATATATGTATACATCACATAATTCAAGGACAACTTGGACTCCATACACTGCCACATACAATCGTGCGGTCAGCTATATGGAGTGAAAATTTGGGGTATTCGGGTCCTTGCCGATGGTGCGCGGACAGTCCGACACAAACAAAAAAAAATTCTGCATCTCATCTTTAGCGTCTTGGTATCTCAAATGCACCCATCATCCATGTCGCTCTTGCATAACAACGATGCCTCAAGTGCATTCCGAGGGAAACCGAATACCCTCAATTTCTACTCGATGGCTGTCTCAAGATGGCGGTCAAGTTCCGGCTCTCCTTCTCTAATTCTGGTATACATTCACAGACTGACCTTTAAATGTGTTGGGTACAAACACTCATACTCCAATTTTTGAGCTATGGCTATGCATGGAGGTGAAGGAACTGTGCCATAGAAATTGAGACCATTGGCTATTCCAGGTGAAATTCATACACCCCCTATGGAAGACCTAAATCTTCAACACAGGGAGTGTGAATTTCATATGGATTACCTGAATGGGTGACTTGCATTTGAAATCTACATCCCCTGTGTGGGATATTAATGCCATGTCTTCCATAGGGGGTGTATATGGATTTCAACTGGAATAGTTAATTGTAACTTGCAGTACTTTGAAAATAACAAAATATATTTACACAACATTTTAGAACTAATAACTGATCAATGTTTGTATTTGTTTCCAGATCCGTGAGTTTTGGAAGCATCTCAACTGGCCTGATGTGGTCGGGTCGTATGTTTTTGTCGCCAAAGTGGCTGATGTGAGTAGTTTTCAAAAATAATATTGGGGTGAGACCAAGGTTCGATTTACTTTGAAAAACTTGCATAGCAATTTTTAGCGAAAATATTATTTGGGTGATATTCTTATAATATTAGCATAATGTTTACATTGTAAAATAAATGTATTGCTATACAAGCTGATATTTGTGTAGCAGGTTGTCCAAAATGGGGAGCATTTTGCTCCGCGACACAAGTTAAATCAAACCCTGGGTGAGACAATGTGAAAAGCAACCTCATGGTATAAGCATGATAGATCATTTTAGGTTTTGTCACATTCTGCACTTCTTGAGGTTTGGTCACTGCTGCATATTGCCTCTGCATTTGTTGCAATTTCAAAAGGCATGCAAAAGTTAAAACTATTTACTGACTCCTATGTTTATAATGAGATGGACACAATGGTATTTCATCTTAGAAGAATGGAAGAGGCTTGTTTATCATATTATATTGTGTTCTATATTTATATGAACCAAACTTTCTGAAGGAGATCTCCCAATTCTTCTTAATTTAGTTTTTGATATAAAATACGTATAAAATTACGGTACAATCTTTAATAAATGTCAAAAAGCTTTAACATATAATTGATTCCAATTGCTAATAAAGATTTTTTGTCAAGACCAAAGGAAAAACTTATGTTTTTCTGCTGACAGTTTCGCCAGAAACCTCCTGGCTTTCTCAAAGTGATTGATGTTGTTACTGATCCATCTCCTTGGAGCGGGAATCCCAGCCGGATGTTATTGTTTTACTGGAAGTACCAACGTTGGAGACAGGATTATTTCCGGTAAACCAATAACATCCGGCTGGGATTCCCACATAAGTTTTTCCTTTGATCTTGGCAAAGATACTTTCTTAGCTGTTTAATCAACAGACCTGATGAACCTCTTCAGTCTTGATTCCAATTGGTCAGCTCACCCATAATGTTACATTTGCCATTCATTTACTAGGATATGTGTCAAGGTGCCCGTGACTATGCAGACATCATCCATGACAAACTCAAGGAGCATGGTTACTATGACGATGAGGGTCAATTTGATGTCACAGATCAGGTAAGGTGATCACTCACTTATTTATTATATAATTTATTTATTTTCATTTACTACACTTTGTCACTGGGACAATAGATATAATGAAAGACAAAGATAAAGAGAATTTATCGCGTCTGGCGTCATCTGTCAATCAAACTCGAAAGCACGGTTTGTTTACAAGTGTCGTGGATGATGACTTGCTGAACGCGGATTTATAAGCGGGCGCCTTATTGTTAATTTTGCACCTTTCGACATGCAAACCATCTCAAAAGTTAGGTCTTTATAGTAGGAAACTTTCTTTGGTGAAGGCACCATGTCCACAATGCCTAGAAAAGCTGCTTTTTGCCTTGTAAAAGTATGGACTTTTTCGCCATTTGCTGCTATTCCTTTTCTCCGATCAGCACCAGATAGATCGGTCTTCCTTTTACGCGCTGATTAAGGATCGTAATTGACAGTGACATCAGACGCGATAAATTCTTTTTATCTCGGTCTTTAATTATAGGTATGAAAAATTATACATAATTACATGATATCGCTTAGCAGGAAAAATCTATGTAAATTTTCACTGCTACTCAGTTGGCAAAGGAACAATACAAAATGTCAACTTTGAAGGTATCTTTGACAGTTTTTGTGTCCCCTGCAAAATGACAATACTTCAAATATGACATTTTTTTGTGTTCCCTGTTTTGCCAATTATGTTTTTTTCTGCCCAGCGATGATGTTAAAGGCCGGTATATATTGCGCATAAAATACCTCAAAATCAAAAAATATTAATATAAAAGGGAACATATTTAAACATCCAGTGGATGGCTGGAGTGAACAGGTGCATAGCACCTCTAAGATGACCTCACCAGCTAAAGGGAATGCACTCTCAGCAACAGTTTGGCTATTCCACTTGAAATCCGTACACCTCTGGAAGACATGACCTTAATCTTCCACACAGGGAGTGTGAATGTCAAATGGGGATACCTGAATAACTGACTCCATTTGAAATCTGCACCTTTGTGGGAGATTAAGATCATGTCTTCCATGGGTGGTTATGAATAGCCCACTGAATGCACATTTTGAGTACCTTTTTGGTTTAAATGTCTCAAACTTTCTAAATGAAAGTACTGACTTTTTCGCCATTTGCTGCTATTCCTTTTCTCCGATCAGCACCAGATAGATCGGTCTTCCTTTTACGCGCTGATTAACCTGTGTAAACCAATCAAGGATCGTAATTGACAGTGACATCAGACGCGATAAATTTGAAAATTCAGACTCCATTTGAAATCTGCACCTTTGTGGGAGATTAAGATCATGTCTTCCATGGGTGGTTATGAATAGCCCACTGAATGCACATTTTGAGTACCTTTTTGGTTTAAATGTCTCAAACTTTCTAAATGAACCCAAAATAGCTCTTCACTGTAGTTTTATCTTATTCTTAAATAAGTTGGCTAATCCAATAATCTTCCTACCTGCAGCGCTGCATAGCCATCAACAACATAGAACAAGTAGCTCGATCGTTCCCTAGCTGCTATACCGGAGTCCCTCGGTTGGTAGATCATCGCCTGATACAATCGAGAAGGAGCATGTCATCCTAGCCAGTCAGCAGTGTCATAGGGGACCATGATGGATAGTGCTAATGAAAACATGCTGAATGTTATCAGTCACAAACCTATAAGCTAATATTCCAATAATTATTTCTTTCCATAGCTCTGCATAGCCATCTACATAGACCAAGTGTACTGTTCCCTAGCCCCCATGCCAGAACACCAAAATATCTGAAAACATAGTGTTGTGTTGTTCCAAATGGTATACTAATCATATAAATTATTCTTCCATCCTCCAGCTCTGTATAGCCATCAACAACATAGAGCAAGTGCGTCGTTCCCTAGCCCCTATGCCGGAGTCCCTCGGTTGGCAAATCATCGCTGATACAATGGAGAAGGAACACGGCATCCTAGCCGGTCAGCAGTGCCGTAACACCCTGGATACCATGATGGCTAGCGCAGATGAAGACATGCTCAATGTAATCAGTCATGTGGTGCAAAAGGTTGGAGAGAGGATGCAGCCGGATATTAGGAAATATATGAAGGTGATCGTCAAGGAGAAACGAAAGGCTGTGGAAGATGTGAGTGTTATTAGTTAACTGGGTGAAGCAGAGTCATGTTATGGGAGTTACAATGCGTGATGTGTCATACTGGGTGAAGCCGAAGTATGGCAGTGAGTACATGTTAATTCCCATACCATGTTGACGCTGAATGCAGCAACAAATTTATCATACCATCAAATTATTCTTAATATTTTGAAAATAATATTTTCAGACATTATGATCACAATTTACCCATAAAACAGCAATAGAATGATTGAAAAGAGGTTAAAGGGAGTCTCCGGCAATCATTACATTAATGCCTTATATGTTATAAAATTAATTATCAATCACGAATCACATGGTTTTATATTAAAAAACTCATATTGACCATGAAAACGAATAAAAACAGTCGGCTTTCAACACGCGATATTCAATATTCCCACACCAAAATTGTCTAAGTGCAATGACGTAATGGTTATTTGTGGTCAATTGTCGTTAGCCTTATTACTGGGATGTCATTGCAACCAACAATTTCGGCGCCCGGGAATTTTGAATGTCGCGTGTTGAGAGATGGATGTTTTTGTTCGTTTTTATGGTCACTACAAGTTTTTTTTACATAAAACCATAAGATTGGTACTTGATAAATATTTTTCTTACAATATATAAGGCATAATGTTGTGATTGCTGAAGACTTCCTTTAATATTTCCAACCAACCCAACCTTGTGTCCTACCTTTTTCATGCAATGGAGTTGCCCAACATAGTCCTACTATGAATCCGTACTAGGTAGTGTGCACATACAGTATACACAATGGACCTGGTATCAACAATACAATACAAGCAAGCCAGTGCATTTGATGGTTTGTGTTTAAAAAAATGTATAGTTTAGCATTTCTTGCACATCTTGGCTCACTCTACAAGTACCCGTTGAAATATTCTAATCATATGTTTGACAATGTGTCAGTAGATTATACTGTTTTTATTTTGTCATTTTATTTATATTAATCATTGCAGGCAATAGAACCATTGATGGAGTACTTGGACACCAATCTAGAAACACTGCTCAAAGGACTCCTCAAATCCAACTTTGACAGGTAATTCTTAGTCAGTGGGAGTGGTCTAGTTCGTAGACACATTTCTGATTGGACAATCGCATGATTTCTGGTGCCGTCTATCAGGCCGTAGGCGACCCCACGTCATCATGCGTCTTGATAATGCGTAACACGCGTGTAGAGGTGCGTGTATGTATCGCGCTGGATGCATAGACTAGTGCGGAATATGCGAACGCGCAAGCAATACGCGCAACAGAATTCGTGAAGTTGTAAACAAGTTTCGTTCATTTTATAATGAGGGGAGTTTTTATGACGGTAACTTATTTTTCGCTTTAAAAATTTGTTTACAGTTATTAAAATAATATTTAACTGACGCCGGCATCCACTACTCAAAATATTGGACCTGCCTGTCGTCTATCACACGGTAGAGGATAGGCAAAATAAAAATTCCTATCGTTTATTCTCTAAACGTCTAATTTGAAATATTTTCACGATTTGAAAACTGCCACCATTTTTGCATAATTGATACATTTTCTAAAGGTGTGTAGGACACACACTCTCACTCCACAATCAAACCATGGATCACTCTGCAATGGGGGACTGTCCTTGGTATCTGGAGATCTGCAAACGACCACAAATGCATGTATAATGTATTTGCAAAATACAACCTCTATCGTTATATGAGATATAACATCCGCAGTTGCTAGGTTAAATTCCATACACACAAAAATACACAAACAAAATGGCGGAAAACGTCCTCGGTATGTCAATTGACTATGGATTCAGATGTCCACATTTGCATAGTTCTCAACAGTGTCCATGTTTGGAGGCGATTACATTTGGGGTGCATATATTTATGTATGGGTGACGTGTGGGCGTTTATATATTCCAGTTTGGTTATTTATATTTGTCTTTTTCCCAATATCTGGGGTTCTGTATCGGGTGCAATGACGTTACTTTTTAAGAGGGCCAGAGGTTCTCGACCTGATTGGATTTTATTAAATGCCTATATATGCTAATTAAGTAGCTGATTTACATAATTTGAATGCATATTTTGTATGTTGTCTGCTTTCAGAATTCTTGATGACATTTACCATGTGTGTCTAGAAGAGTTGGAAGCATTGGCTACAGATGAGGGCAAGGTGAGTAAACAACTGGAAGGTGTGTGTATGGACACATTCATGAATAACAGTGGACACATACACACCCCTGTCTGTGTTTGCCTCCAAACGTGGACATTGTGTTTTGCTATCTAACCGAGGACGTGTGTATGATGTTTTCATCGCCTAACCGTGGACTAAAATGGCGGATTTTTTTTGTGTTTAATACGAAACGGAATTTTAGCCATCAACCTGCGGATGGTAGTTTTTACACATGTGGTCCTCGGTTTCAGGCAAATAACGTTTAAAGCATCTAGCATTAGTGATGTGGTCGACATGCCTTATGTCGACATAATGTCGACGTCGGCACGTATGCCGACATGTCGACATCAAAAATTATGTCGACAAAAAAATTTTTTTTTTTTTTTTTTTTTAGTTTTCAAAAAATTTTTTTGGCAAGAAAAGAAAGTTATAGAACAAAAATAAATTTTTATTAAAAATTGGAAAAAAGAAAAAAACTGCTAAAAAAAAAAAAAAAAAAAAATGCCAATTTTTTTTACAAAGTTGGATGAACTTGTACATTTTGATTACCTTTGCTTCTATTGAACAGTCAGGGACACATTGAATTAGTATGCATTGCTAGCTGTTCAATAGAAACAAAAGTAATTCAAATGTACAACTTTTTCAACTTTGTAAAAAAAATTGGCATTTTTTTTTTTGAGTAGCAGTATTTCTGGTTTCAACCTTGAATAACAAGTCAGTTTGGGCCTATAACTTGATTTTCTGGCCAAAAATATTTTTTGAAAATTAAAAAAAAAAAAAAAAAATCTTTTTTTTTTTTTTTTTATGTCGACACACTGTCGACGTCGGTATACGAATTATATCGACATGTCGACAATAAAAAACGGTGCCGACCACATCACTATCTAGCATGCATTTGAGGTCTTTAGCAGCAGTTTGAGACCGAGGACAGTCCTCAGTTGGAAGTAGGTCCACAGTTTAGGGTGAAAAATCTTGTGTGTGTCCTCGTTTGTCGGCAAACACGTACGCACAAAAACTATCAATAAATGGTCACAAAACCCTTTGTAATTGAATTTGGGAGCTTCAGAGACTTTATTAATGGGTTATATTGAAAGGAAAATACATCAAACTACTGCCGCGACTTGACTCTCACAAAGTAGCCCAATTTTAGGCACGTTTTTTGAGTAGCGGCAAGTGATCGCCAAGTAGTCCAATTGTGCGTCTAATGCGCGGCGTTGGGATCACTGTACTGCTTGGAAAGAGTTTGCAACATGAGACCCCAATGAATTGAGGATTCATCCCAATAGTTTGCATATTGACATCAATGGATAACAATATTAATATATAGCCTTAGAGCATGATTTAAAGAACTAAACCACAATTTCAAAATCAGTGCTTTTTCCTTCCTTTTCTTTCAGAAACACTTAGAGAATCACATGTTCTTCATCAGACTTGAAGAAGCATTGTCGGTAAGTAGAAGATAGCAAGATGCATTGTGGGTAAAGCAAAAATGCACCCTTTTTCCAGATTTTTCAAGCTTTCAGTGACATTTTAGGGCACTTTAGCCTTAAAAAATGGGGGGCAAATGCTGACTAACCGACTTTACTTGGAAAGTCCGTCCGCTCGTAAAACCGGGGTTTTTTTCTCGTTCCCTTACACAATTTTTTGTGCATTTGACACAGATTATTGCAGAGTTATTCCATGGTGACGGTAAAGGGTTATCACTGGAGCAGATAGAATGCAACGAGTACAAGAATCTACTGGCGATATTAGAGAGGCATAGCTCATCAAGTAAAGAACTCATTGAAAGTTTCTACATTGCCAAATTCCAACAGCAGGTAAGAGTCTCCCATTCACATAAACCCATTAAACTAGTGTTGGGCGAAACTTGATATTAAGATACTGCCAATACCAGTGAATCTACTCGCGATATTAGAGAGGCATAGCTCATCAAGTAAAGAACTCATTGAAAGCTTCTACAGTGCCAAATTCCAACAACAGGTATGACCAATAAGGTGCATTGGCTATTACTGTTGACATCCATACACCCCCTATGGAAGACATGATCTTAATCTCCCATCTTGTATCCAAGATTAAGGCCATGTCCTCCATAAGGGTGTAAGGATTTCAATTGCAATAGCACATTCCTGCTCTCCCACACAATATCTGCTTTGTTAAAGGCCTGTTCAGCAATTTGTTCATTCAGAAAATCATCCAAATTCAGCTTTCCACATTAGTTAGAAGCATCAGATGTGCTAACATAGCCTGCGAGTTGCTAAGCCTGAAGGCTGTGCATTAAAGACAAGATGGGACACTTTGCATGAAACTCTAATATCTTTTTTAAGCAGAGAAATTAGCTAGAGTTTCCAAACTCTTTAATCTCTCATAGCTAAATATTTGCCTTACACAGATAGAAGCACATTATCTGCAATTTGATTGAACAGATTCGTCAGGATTGGTATAGTAAACTGGTTAACAAAGTTCTTTATATCTGATCCAGAATGTTCACCTATATTACTTGTGTACGTTTCAACAACACCTGTTATCTTTATCAACACTTGATGGGTAGTGACTGCTATTGGCAACCGATGCTAGAAGTAGTTCCAGCATTGATCTTAGAGTTGCCAGTCTGTTTTCCTTCAAGGGATTTTCTTGATCCCCGAGTCAGGAATTCAGGGGCTATAGAAATAAGAAAGAGGAGGGTCACCACCATGAACAGAGACGAAGGACAGTACCAACTCTCTCACATTTTTGATGCATTCCTGACTCAACAGGTGTTGTTGAAATGTACACAAGTAAGTGAACATTCTGGATCAGATACAAAGAACTTTGTTAACCAGTATCTGCAATTGTTGTTTACTTGACTTTGAGCAATATTTGTTCATTTTTGTATCTTTGCCTATTTTCCCAGGAGGAGGATAAATCCTATGAGTGTGGTGTACTCAATGTACAAGCATGCTTCAATACCAAATCAGAACTATTAGAAGTCTACATGCTGAATGCTGCTAATGTACTGCCTTTGGACAGCAGTGGTAAGCTTACTTACTAAACCTAAACACCAATATACCAAGACCAATTACGGAAAATGGAAAAATCACACAAATTTTGAAAATGGAAATCTTAAATATATTGAAATAGTAGTAGATATAATAAAAGCAATGTTGTAGAAATATAAAAAACAAAACAATAAAGAATAAAACAAGTGCCGTGTCTATTTACCTAAAGCCTGATTTTAAACAACAGACATGGTTGTTTACCTGCTAGAAGACCCATGAAAATATTTCTAACAGTATAGTAGTGTAGTGTATGATCATTTAAATTCTTGAAACAATTATTTTACAGGTTTTTAATGAAAATTGGTCAAATGTAACACAGAATTTAACTTTAGTAAAATGGTAAACTTTGGTCTTTAATTTAAACCACTTGGCCATAATATGGAGCATCATTTTACATGTCTGTGGATAGACTAATTCCAATCAGCCGTCTACACTTCGCATGTACTGTGTATGCTTCGTAGTGACGACTGATTATCTTACAGCCAATATCATGACGGACTTCTGAAAACTATTCAATGCGACTTTGGTTGTGCGCCCGAAGCGCGACTGACTAACCATGCTAGCGGCGCCCGTGTGCAGCGTCGCTGTACCGCGCCGCTGTGACAAGATCGCTTTGAACTTCTAAAAACAACAAACTCGGTCAAAAGGTCAATTTGGACACAACTGCGCATGCTCTATGCCACAGGAATCCTGTTGCAAAATCCGTCACTTTTTTTCCACGTAGTTTTCTCAGTCGTCAATCCAGACGGTTGACGACTGAGGGCAGCAGTCTAGTCTGTGGAACTGCTTGTTTAGACCCTAGTAACTATGAGCAGCTTAATATGAGTGATTATAATAAACATTAGGTCCTGGGTTTGGGTCCTCCAGGAGGATCACTTTTCCTGTTTTTGTTGAAACCTATGAAATTAGTTAATTCCTGTCATTTATGCCACAATAAATGAATGTTCATTGTGACACTCACCAGTCCAAATGCACACAGAAAAGAGTATAATTTCAAATATTTCAGCTAGAGATACTTCAAAACCGTTTCCCGCCTCTTTTGAAACTAGCTCATTGCGGCATGACAGTTTAAGAGACTTTTTGCTGTCATTCGTGGTATGTTGAAAGGAAAAGTTAATGGAAACATTGTAATTATGAAACTCTACCTTTTGACATTTAAATGCAAAAATCATGATGTTTTGAACCAATATTATTTTTTATTGTATCTTACTTAATCCAGGCACAAGTGATCCATTTGTTGAGATTGAGTTGCTGCCACCACACCTCTTCAAGAATCCTCAGACACAGAAAACCAAGGTGAAGGAGAAGACCTTGCATCCATTATTTGATGAAACATTCAGATTGTAAGTTAACTATTGGTCTATGTTCTGTATGTACAACATGCGCGTATATTGGGGGCTGTGGGGTGTGAGCCCCCCCGGTAAAGTAGGGGGAAGCAAAGAGGAAGGGCAGAAGAAGAAGGGGGGGGGGGCAAAAAGAATTTTATTAAAGAAAAAAAGGGCAGAAATTGTCAAATTTTTTTTTACTTTTTAGGTTGCTAGCTTTTGTTTGTTTTATGTTTGTTTTTTGGTCAACTTTTTGGGGTGTTGAAGGGGCATCAAAATTCACCCTTTTCCTCCACCCTCCCCCCCCTGGATAGGAACAGCCTGTGATACATGCTTTTGTATATTTCATCATCAAGATGGCAGCACTGCTAATCTTGGTTATTACATACAGCTGATCTGATCCCCTCAGGCCTAAGTTGAGTTGAGTTACTGCCATTATGGGCTATTCCAGTTAAAATCCTGGTTATACTCATACAAAAAATTCGAGAGCTACAGTTGCGCTATGTCCGAATGCTTCCTCACTGTATATTTGTTTGTTTTTTAGCCTAGATGTACCTAATTTCTGAAATGTTTAAAATGTGATTGTTATAGGCTGTTATCTGAACCCACTGTATATTTGCATGATCCCAATGGAATTAACATTTTATTTATTTAAAACAAACATTGTTTTGTATAAAATTACAACTTTTGTGCTGTATAATTTTGTGTCAGGTTATTTGCATATTTGTATTTATATATGAATATAAATGACCTTATTTACATATTTGTTGTATTACACAGTGCCATAACAGAGGAATTCTGCAAGATGAGAGGTGCATGCCTTCATTTCACCCTCTATGACCACGACACATTTACAGCCAATGACATAGGTGGCGAGGCATTTGTACTGCTGCAAGACATCACTGGGGTGGATATGTACTTTGATAAGGGTTTGGGTAGTGTGGAGCCAATGCCATTATGCATACGATTACCTGAAAAAGAAGGTATGTAACTAGTGGTGGTCAGAGAAGATCTCTTGCCCTTCCCAGAATCCCTTGCAATATTATGCATCATCTCATTACATCAAATGATACTCCCATACTTTGTACAGGTTCCCTTTGTTTTCATTTTAAGAATAGACTGGCTAAACATGGGTCGATAGTCATGAACTAAACATTTTTCAAGATCTGGATGTGCTCTGTTCATTGAGGTACAATTTATCACTATCGATCCATGTTGTACTGGATAGTAAATCAGTACAGAAAATGGAAATGGAAGAAATGCATTGTGGGAAGTGTAAGATATCTTTGAGTGGTGGTTAAGCATAATGTTTTTGCAATCCGTGTGTTTGTACCTCTGTCTGGATGCTGAAGCTCTTGAATGGATAGTTGAATTGAATTTGGATATTCTAGGATAGCTACATGTTGGTCAGTGCCGTAGCCAGGTTTTCATGGGAGCACATCTTGTATATGTACAGACGGGAATATTTTTTGCTGACTGAAGTTGTGAAATGTTGACCGACGGCCATGATGAGCAGGAGGCCACTGGCTACGCCACTGATGTAGGTAAAGGTTAGAAACTTCTGCTACTTTTGGAGGTTCTAATTTGCATATTTGTTATTATGATAATGAACATTTTCCACATTTTTTATTTTCAAAAAACAAAAATTCTAATTTTTTTCAAAAATATTTTATTTCAAAGGTTTTCGAAAAAATGTTCATAAATTTTTTACAACAATGCACATCAAAGTGGAGATAGAGAACAGCAAAATTTCTAGTTCAGAAAAAAAATCTGTTTGCATGAAAAGAAGTGGACGTTTGGATTTATGTAGAACATATTCACACCAGAAAATATGTTCACAAGAAATTTGGATTATTAGCTGAGATTCCTACAAAAGTAAACTTCTGATAGTTAAGCACACCCTGAACACCCTTGGCTACAGCTAAACCTGTTGGTAGATTGCTCAGAGATATTTGATGACATTTTGCATGATACAGTTCTTAATCATATACACTTAACTGTTGGTTAGGATTAATATAATATATATGTGACACGATCAAGGGAAATGAGTCGGATGTCGCTAATATTGATTTTGAGATATTGGCAAAGAAAGTTCTTTTGTTTCATATTGTTTTCAGCGATTGATAAATTGATGTAACTTCACAAAGAAAAGTCATATCAACATGGGGTTTTCAGTTTCTGAAAGCTCTAAATGTCCTCTTTAGAAACATATGTAAAACTCATTTTCGACCAGGGTCGACATGTGACTCATTCCCCTTGATCATGTCACATATACTAAAAGGTAGTATCAGTGATTCCAATAAAAGCATAGGAATATCTGAAATGTTTAGGAAAAGCTTAAAATTGAAGTATATACGTTTATAAGAAAATCTATAGATACTTATTTTGATGTGGAAAAATTGACATGTGAAACTTGAGCATGTTGTTAAAAAATAATGGTACCTTTTTTTCTTTTTGTAACCAGACAACACAGAGGAATTTGAAATCCTGAAAGGCCGGCCATCAGACTCTGCAGCGTCTGCATTTATCAGCAGAAGAACGCAACTGGCAGAGAAGGCGAGGGATTCCATGAGACGGAAAAGGCAAATGTCAAAATGATGGGAATTACAGAACCTTTATGGATTCAGAGAATTGGCAACAGGAGATAGCATCCTATAGACCCTCTTTGTTTACACTAGGAATAAGTCACAATTCAATTTCATCATCTGGATCCCATGAGACAGAAACCACAAATGTCATATGATTACAGAACCTGTATCATGGATTCAGAGAATTGCCAATTGGAGAAAACTGCCTGTTGACCGTGTACTTACACTAGGAAAAGTTGCAATAGTTTATTCCTGTTAAAATCCATACACCTCCTATGGAAGACATAATCTTAATCTTCCAAACAGGGATTATGAATTTCAAATGAAGTTGCTCATCAGGTGGCCTCATTTGAAATTCATACCCCCTGTGTGGAAGATTAAGGTCATCTCCAAAGGGGTTGTATGGATATCAACTGGAATAGACTGATGTCTCTTTCTTGTATCTTTTCCGATATGACAGGACATCTGTAGTCTTACTGAGTCAACATGATGGGACCTAAAGAGACTAGATTAGACAAAAATATACTTGCCTGGTGTGTAGAATCTGCAATTCCTCACAGGAGTTTGCAGCAATTGGCCATGATATGGTAAAATGGTGTATTGTCTATTTACTCCACTAACATTGTACTTTCTTTTGCCATGTTAAAGGTTAGCTTTTCTATTTACTTCACATGGGAAAAAAGTAACATACAGGTGATCAACCAATGGTACTGTCTATTGCCATATTGGTTAGCTGTATGACCCATACTATATATATTTCAAAGTTGAATCAACATTGACTCAATGTTGAAATGAACATTGTTTCAACAAAAAGAGTATGTGAGGGTAAGTGAAAAAAGCTGACCAAAGCTGTGGAAAGAGGAAGTGACGTGTGAAGGAAGTAAGTTGCTTCTTTTACCATAGTCCCAAGATCATGATTGAAAATGCTTTAAAGTATCACATAATATGATGAAAAAAGCAACTCATATATGAATCAAAAGTTTGAAAGATGCATGTACAAAATAATGGAATATAGGTTTTAATATATTTTTAATGAAATTTTATTGAAATTATGTGGAATGAATGAGACACAAATTATGTGAATATAATATTTTTCACTTTTCTATTCAATGCATTTTTTACTCAGCGTATTTTAGATATAGTAGAACCATGTTCACAATTTTATAGATGGCATATTGTATATAGTATAAATGTCTTGTGACTTTTAGGCTGAAATGATGGCTGTGAAACTATTCTTTCATTTCACAGCCTAAAATAGCACAGTACGAAGTAGATAGTGTACCAAACTATTCAAAGTAGCATATTTGTTTTTAATTTTGTGAGTTTTAGCTGTCTGAAATTTGTAACTTTGAGGTTCAAGCTGCTACATGTTTTAAGGGATCTGAAATGAGCGTTTTGAGCGTTTCGACAGTATTTTTTATGGGACATGAGAGCACCTCAGACGTATCAAATTGCATTCTGAATATGAAGCATGTCTTTCTGATATCAAATAATTTTCATTTTTTGAAAATCACGATATAATACAAATTTTATGACAAATTACAATAGTTGATATTTTTCAAATTTTTGATATATAAGAGTCCTCGAAGTAAATTTTATAAATCTAATGATATACTTTTGAAGTGTACGTAGCTGGGAGGAAAAGCCGACGATCAATTGAAAATTTTGACCTTTCACATTGAAAATATGGATTTTTTCCCCCAAAAGACCTAATTTTTTTGGGTGTTTTGGGAAAAAAATCCATATCTTCAATACGAAAGGTCAAAATTTTCAATTGATCGTCGGCTTTTCATCCCACCTACATACACTTTAAGTATAAATCATCAGATTTATAAAGTTTACTTCAAGTAGTGTTAAATATCAAAAATATCAATTTTTAATAATTTGCCATAAAATGTGTATTACATTGTGAATTTCAAAAAATCAAAATTATTTGATACCAGAAGGACATTCTTCGTATTCAGAATGCAATTCGATATGTCTGATGTGCTCTAATGTCCCACAATAAATACTGTCCAAACATTCATACCACTTCCCTTAATGTGATAAATACAAATATGTTAAATGCTGTAAATACAGAGGGAACTTCGTATGTACCGATTTGACCTAATTAAGGCCCCTTCCTTGATAAGTCACCTAAAGGAATTAGCAAGAGGCAACTGTTAAGTGCCGTTTTTTTTTAATGCACCTATCCAGCTTTAGGTTGGGATGATTTTGATTTCAGATACACTGCTGTATATTGACTTTCATTTTATCCTTTTTTAAAAGGATAAAATAAGCCACCTCCTCCCCTGAAGCCACTCCCTCCAAGCAACTGATTTTAATTGCCTGTTGGCGCTAGTTAGATATAATACACCTAATGCCCAAAACAATTAAGGAACCAGTTATGTTCACTCCTGTATATCCTTAACCAAGATAGGTATGTCATAATAACCAACAGCAGCCAATAGCTGAATCATTTAGCTCAAATTTAAGACCCCATTTGTTGAAATTGTTCAAGAAATAAAGACAATGATCCCAAACCCAACTAGAAGGCTATATATTTGTACACAAATACGGCTATACCCCGCATGTTATCGGTGTACCCAAACTTACAGTCCTTATTTGCTGCACTCTCGTGCAAATAAAGAACTTGTAAAAAGTCCCCTCCCAGGGGAGTTGTCTCTCCATAGATTGCCGTTGTCAGTCTCTCTTATTCACAGTGAGGTTATGCATTATGATTAGGGGAAAATTTTTCCAGAGGGGGTATGTAAATTAAATGGAACAGCCATTTCAGAGGGAGTATGTAAATTAAGCGGAACAGCCTATTTTGGGACCATTTCAGAGGGAGTATGTAAATTAAATGGAACAGCCAATGGGTATGTAATTTAACTGGAACAGCCTTAAGGCTTCACTCTGGTATTTCCAATTATTATATTATACAAATATATACTGCCATGAGAGGTTCTAGTTAAAACTATGGGCCCGAGGTGAGATCAATAGTACTATTTTCCTGAGGCGCAGCCCGAAGGAAAATAGTATTAATTGATCTCAGCGAGACCATATTTCAACTAGAACTTCGAATAAAGGCAGTATATATTTGTTTTATATACTTCATTAATATATTCTTTGTTCATTGATTGGTTAAAAGAAAATTATTTGACGTTTTGACTCTCCAGCTTCTATCCTGAGTGAACAGCACGACCAATTTAAGCACAACCTATATTTTGCCCTTCAAAAAAATCGAATAGGCTAAAATCGGGCTAACCAATTACAGCAGCGAAATCACGCTATAGCAGTTTCCCGTGCGTGAACTGTTCCGTCGCATCGAATGCGCTGCGCGCCTTGAAGGCATGGTCAAAAGTACTATTTACGTCTTGGAGGTACTATTTACGGCTCATCCGGGACATTGCAAATACTATTTACGGCTTAGAGGTACTATTTACGGATAGGAGTACTAATGGTAGAACCATTTTAGGTCATGTGATCCACTTTTAACCAATCAATGAACAAGAATATATTAATGAAGCATATAATAATAATTATAATACGGATATGTCTGTTTAGTCCTACATGTGTGGGGAGGGGGTATTGGGGTGTTAGTAACAATATAATTCTCAGGGTGCTACTTTTTTTTTATTCTGACCCCGGCCGCTGCTTTCTTTGCTGTTTCCCGGCCCGCCCTTTGTTCTAACATGTGGTGGCATGGGCCCAATAATATTTGACTTATGAGGTCCATGGACATATGTTGAAGTTTAATTCTCTAGTGCTATCAGTAGACTCAAGCTGGGCACTGTAGCTGCTTTATTTACTGAGTAACGGCCGGCCCTATGTTTTAGCGTTTGGGGCCCTGGGGCCCATATAATGTAATATATGGGGCTCACATGTACATATAACAATGTGATTTTAAGATGCAATATGTGTACTAACTCTGAGCCCTAAAGCTGCTTTATTTACAGAGTAACGGCCGGCCCTATGTTTTAGCGTTTGGGGCCCAGGGGCCCATATTATGTGACATATGGGGTTCATATATACATATGACAATATAATACTGAAGACCTATCTGTGTACCAAATCTGAGCCCTGTAGCTACTTTATTGGCTCAGAAACGGCCGGCCCTTTGTTTTAACCTTTGGGCCCCTGGGGCCTCTAGCCTTGTACATCTGGGGCCGAAATGGGCAAAAGGCACATCTACAATTTAGGGCATATACATGTGCAACATATGAGCCCTAGTGCCCTTGTAGCTTTAGAGCTAGGCTTGTCAATCTGTTGCCCCTTATTTTTAACATTTGGGCCCCTGGGGCCCATAATATATATAACATATGGGGCTCATGTATATTTGTATTTATAGAGTACCCCTGGGGCTATCAGTGTACCAACTCACGGCCCTGAGGTTGCTCCATCTGATGAGAAACGGCATGGTTTGTGTTTTTACATTTGGGCCCCTGGGGCCCGTGACCTTTGACCTCTGGGGCCAAGATGGGCAAAAGGCACATCTACGGGGTAGGGCCCATAAGTGTACCACATATGGGCCCTGGGGCCCTTGTAGTTTTAGCGCTAGCCTTGACAGAATGATGTGTTTGATAGGAGGAGATGGAGAAGAAACCACAGAATGGGAAGATACCCTGCATGCGCTGCATGCGGGTATAAGAAAGGGTACAAATTCAAAAGTGGCAGCTTGCTCCATTGCATGCCCTATTGATTTTTACACAAAGCGTTCTCGAAGAAGAGAACTAGCGCTATGCTTTCCATTGATTAGCACATTAAAACTAGCATCATTGATTATGATAAGAACATAAAAGTGCAACTTTTGATTTCATTCCTTGCTTAGGTTTTACATCACTGTTTTTTTTTTATTCTCAACCAATTTCAATAAATGAGGTCTTAAATCAGTCCTAAAGAGTACAGATATTGGCTGCTTGTTTTAATTCTGACATATTTGTCTTTGCTTAGGATGTACAGGGGTGAACATAACTGGTACCTTAATTCTTTTGCTCACTATTTATACGGTACTGTGAAAATGTGAAGAGATCCGATGCAAAAGCTTAACTTTTTTTATTTAAGGCCAAAAACATTTTGACATGCTGAGATATGCAGAAAATACTGTTTGATATTGTGTTTTATTATGTTGCAGTTGATGTTGTAATTTTTCTACATAAAGCTATTAACCAAAGCAGTTTTAACCACTTTTTATACTTTTCTGTGTTCTATCATCTTGTCAAAAGACAGCCTGTTATTTTAGAATTCATTATTTCTTATTTCATTTGGAAGTATAGCCAGGATTTATCAAGACTTGTACAACTTTTGACAATTTCTCAAGCCCATTGGTCCAGCCAATAGTGTATTTAAATGATGTACATTGCTAGTGAGATATAGACACACAAAGAAAAATGGTCTATCCCAGTTGAAATCCATACACCCTCTATGGAAGACATGCCATTAATCTCAATTTCAAATGGGGTTACCCGAATTGGTGATTCCATTTACAAATTATACTCCCTCTGTGGGAGATTATGTTATGTCTTCTAGAGGGGGTGTATGGATTTCAACTGGAATAGCCCAATGGTCTTCAAACATATCCAGTACTCACATTTTATGGAGCTACGATGTTTTGATCATGTACAAGGGTCAAGTTCTACCTCTATCATCACATCTCTGTTATCTTATGTGCCAGGGTATTGACATTACCCATGGTTATACTCTTATATCTTGGCTACAAAATAAAAGTTATTTGATTAATATGGGACCCTTCAATGTTTTCTTCTCATATAAAACATATGTTTTATTTTGTTTTGAAGTCCCAAGGCAAGTCAGGGAGCTCCAATAGGAACAAAATATTTATCCTGCATAAGCAGTTGGACAACCACATCTTGAAAAAAATTTAATGGACATTATCCAAACCTACAATATGATGCTTACTAAACTTTTGGCTTCAGTTTTCAACCATTTCCGATGTACCAAATCTGTATTTGCTTTAACCAATTATGTTAACAACCAAAAATCACATTTTCATTAAATAACTTTTATGTTGTAGCCTAGATTTAAGGTTATAATCATGGATAATTTCATTTGCCTGGCTCAAGATAACAGAGATGTGGTGATGGAGGTAGAACTTTTTGAATGACCCTCGTATGATTGGTTCCAGATGCACTGCTGGTGTTTCGCGATGTGCTCTGGATATATGAGAGGCTCTGGTTTATAAAACTATTGGTCTGAGCTGTCTATTGATGTCACCTCAGGCAAATAGTTTTCATCTGGAGCCCAAAAGAAGCAGTGTATATTTATTTTATATCCTTCATTCATAAATTCTGTGTTCATTGATTGAATCAAAGATTATTCACTAACAAGGTCACACCGGACATACTGGTTGGACCATCATCCACTACTCAAAATATTGGAGTAAAAACAAAAATTTATATTGTTTAATCTCTAAATAGTCTTACTATGCGGGTTGTACTATATTGGGTTCACATAGTCTTTTGGGTATGATTTAAAAAGACCAGAGGAGGCCAAATAGTATATGTGATCATGCAACAAACGTTTAACCAAGCAATGAACTATAGAACCTATAAATGGAGGGCATAATTAACACTGCTCAAATTGTCGTCTGCATCACATACTGTTGTCTCTTAAAAAGCTGCCTTGCATGATTTTTATTATCATTATTGCATTTCATATTGATATTTTACATTTTGGCATGCTTCTTTCTTTTATAAAAATGTATAAGTGGTTGTAATATTGTGATAATGTGGTTGTAATATTATGATAATACCAGGCCCTTGTTCACAAGTTAAAGCGCAACATTTTTCACTATGCAAATGTTTTTTTATATTGTCATGTTTTTATTAATAATATATATTTGTATTTGTATCATACATAATGTATCTTTGCCATGTACGTACATACATTATTACATGGTGTATTTCATTTGGAAAGCTGCTGAGCAATATCTTGTAAGATTTTTTTAAATTGTTTATGTATATATCTTTTTATAGAGCACAAGCATTAAAAATGTACAGTATATTCAAATGAATGTGTTAACAGATTGTCATCATTTAGTATTTATATCACAATTTGTTTCGCTCAATATCTAAATCAGTTTGGGGGCACTCGTAATTCACGGATGTCTCTGATTTCAAAGACGGGTCAGTGATTTCACATGCGGGGGTCTGTGATATCACATACGTCAAGCTTTGTTGACAGCTGGGCACTCGAGCTTTCCTATGTTTAGTAAATATCTACCTGTGCAAAAATTATATCTATCTGTGCAAAAATTATCTATCTATCTGTGCAAATTCGGACAAATGGTCCCAGAACACACTTAGATTGCAATGGATAAAATCAAATGTTTTGAAGTAAAAAAATCCCAACAGTACCTGAGCCTGCACTTCAATTAATGAATTGGATAGTAAAATTAGCAGGCACTCAGCTTGAGCTACATACAACCCTGATAAGGCCTACTCACAAAATTATTCCCACTGCGCCGGCACGTTCACCAAAATTACTAATATCGTTTGCGACTGGGTTTTGAAACTAGGGAGTAAGTGATATGAGACGTCTCTGAAATATGATACTGTTATGTGACATGACGCTTCCAGAGTTAGAGAATAAAGGTATTGTTTTTAGCCGCTGGAGTGCATCTATCGTCTCATATAACACGGGAGACATCATTATTTTAAGTAAAACAACGGCGGGCGAGTTGTTTCATAAAAATAATGATGTCGCCCGTATATATGAACGATAGATGCACGACAGCGCTAAAAAAACAATACCTTTATTCTCATTCTTAAACACTTCAATTCAAATAAAAATATCATAAGTATTACAAATTTAAATCAAATTAAACTCTACATTTTACAAGGAATTACCTAGGGCTTAAAATCGATCAGTCCCGTTGTTGCTATGCGCCTCCGATTGGTTCAAATAGCGAGTACGCGTATCGCGTCCGTGTACACGCGCTGACCCGTGTGATATCGTGTCATATCACGGGTAAGAACCAATAAGATTGCAGGAACGTTCTCAAGTGTTTAAGAATATTTGATATCAGAGACGTCCCCGAACTGAAATAAGCACGAATATCAGGTGATGGCTTCCGATTTTGATGACCTCTACATGATCATTTATCACTCTGTTGTTTTTCATGTTGAGTCCAATTGGAGAAATTTTTTTAATTTGACCTCTGATCTCGGATGACCACAGATTGATTTTTTTAATGTTGCCCTCATATCGAGGTAGTCTCCTACGCAGCCAGTTTGGTTACGCTCCCTCCACACAAACAGTCTGCCAATGACCATGTATACGGTGTTTCTGTTTGGCTAAGAGGGCAACAATGAAAGTCTTATGAGAACCTGATCAGCAGCGCTGCATCCGGGAACTTGATATCAAGGATGTTTTGCACCAAGCGGGCAAATCTGGCCAACTTTAACATTGAACTTGGATGACCACAAGAGGGGTATGTAATTTAACTGGAACAACCAACCCACAGGGGTGTGTTCAATTTAGCTGGAACAGCCAACCCATGGTGTTTGTAATTTAACAGAAACAGGAGTAAATAAGTTAACGGGAACAGGTAACCCAGAGTAGGAAAATTTACTAGAACAGCCAACCCAGAGTAGGGCTGGCTGTTCCAGTTAAATTACATACCCCACTGGGTTAGCTCTTTCAGTTAATTTACATACCCCTCTGGGTTGGCTGTTCCAATTAATTGACATACACCCTCTGGGTTGGCTGTTCCAATTTAATTACACACCCCTCTGAATGAACATCCAGCTCAAAGAGTATTAAATTTAACTGGAACAGCCAACCCAGGTGGAATTTAACTGGAACAGCTAGTCCAGAGGGGTATGTTAAGTAACTGGAACAGCCAATCCAGGCTGACTATTTCAGTTAAATTACATACCCCTCTTGGGTTGGCTGTTCCAGTTAAATTACATACATCCTTGTTTCAATTTTAATATTTGTGAACAATCCACATATTGTTACATCGCCCCTGCATTTTTCAATATATAGTGGGGTGGAAGGCGACACCCAAGGGGGAGGATTTAATGATACATGGTCAAAAAAAGGCTTAAGGGATCTGGAAGGAGTGTTTTAAGCGTTTCGACAGTATTTTTGTGGGACATAAGTAAATTTTATAAATGTAATGACATTCTTAAAGTGTATGTAGCTGGGAGAAAAGGAAAAGCCGACAATCAATTGAAAATTTTGACCTTTCATATTGAAGATGTGGATTTTTTCCCCAAAAGTCCTAATTTTTTTTGGTGTTCTGGGAAAAAAAAATCCATATCTTCAATACGAAAGGTCAAAATTTTCAATTGATTGTCGGCTTTTCATCCCACCTACATACACTTTAAGTATAAATCATCAGATTTATAAAGTTTACTTCGAGTACTGTTAAATATCAATTTTTAATCATTTGCCATAAAATGTGTATTACATTGCGAACTTCAAAAAATCAAATTATTTGATATCAGCAGGACATTCTTCGTATTCAGAATGCAATTCGATATGTCCGATGTGCTCTAATGTCCCACAATAAATACTGTCCAAACGTTCATACCCCACCCCTTAAAATCTCAAGAAACTAAAAAACACTACAGCCAGCATTCTAGGACAAGGCAAGCCTAAAAACTGGTCAAACCAAAAACACTGAAACATGTTGACCAATGCGAACTGTAGCGAGTTAGCTCTTGTGGATCACTGCAAAGCCGCGGAGGGGGGTAAAGTGGGCGGAGCTCCCATTTAAATACCCTTTGGAAGACTTTCTGGAAGATAAATTTTACAAGAAATAATTCTTATAGGGGCATGGGTGGTTATAAAGTATTTTCAAATCAATGATTTTCTACAACACTCAATCTTTTGCTGCAATAAATTTATTTATGACAACTTCCACAAACTCACAAGAACTTATGGGATCAAAATCAAACCTGTCCTTGTTTCTATTATCTGACCAAGGACTTTATTTAACACAAAATAATGGTTGAAAGTATGTACACTATACACTGTACTTAATTATTTATAAGTATAGCACTACCATGATAGGTTGAGTGGTTTTAAATTAGTTCCTTCTGCACTCATGAAAATGACATGAGCAAGATATTACAGGTTTACTATTTTTATGTTCAGGCAAGGCATGAAGCATGTCACTTCTTTTGAAGAGAATTAAAATTCCACATGTCTGAGCACCGTGTTCCATAACATCTGTGTGCGTATTGTCATGGTTGAGTCCCCAGTATTTATCACTCAACTGAATTTTTCGAGTATAATTCTCTCCCAAATTTGCTGTTAAGAAACTATAACATTTCTTAGAAATGAAAATGTGACATAACCTGACCCAATCAAGCCCCAGAGGACAAGTTTGTAAACTTAGTTTATCATCAACTTTCACATAGCCGCAGTTTGGGGCCCTCACGGACTTAGCCCTCACGGACTTAGCGAGCACATAGCACGAGCATCCGAGCATTCAACCGAAGT
This sequence comes from Amphiura filiformis, assembly GCF_039555335.1. Taxonomy (NCBI): domain Eukaryota; kingdom Metazoa; phylum Echinodermata; class Ophiuroidea; order Amphilepidida; family Amphiuridae; genus Amphiura; species Amphiura filiformis. The sequence continues at coordinate 941,544 of NW_027305488.1, read as the reverse complement.
GCTTCAGCTCGAGGGTTGCTGGCGCAATCTCTCTGGATAGTATTATAAAAGCAAGAGCCCGAAAGTAGTGCTACTTTCACAGTAATCAACCACACTATAGACCTTTTCAAATCAAAGTTTTCCAAGGGCAGCTCGTTTATAGATGATTTAGTTTTTAAATCCGCATCATCAACACCAAGCACAAACAGAACTATTCAACTTATCAAATCTGCATGAAAGCCAATCAAGTGTGGGATTTGTCTTGTGTTGATGTTTATGTTGTGCATGTCAATTTGTTGATATCTATAGTGCCAAAAAATGACAAATATTTGCACTTTCTTTCCACATAGCGGGTGTGTTAGTTCAATATTTTACCTGAAGACCCCATGTTGACATTGGCTAAATAAGCTGTATTTTTGATCCCCTTACTGAATGAATACGCTCACTGCACCTTATTTTCCAAAATTAATTCCGATCGTGGGATAATCTTTTACGACAGGGTTTTTAGCGGGTTCGCCATTGGACAATGGAAGTTCATTCCAATGTTGTCTGACAGCGAACCCGCTAAAACTTACTAATTATTAATTTCGATGTTGATTTGAAATGGTCTATTGCGGGTCTCCTTCCATCTCCAACTTGGTTGCAAATGCCAATTTTCTATGTTTTGTTTCCTCCCATTTTGCCTGTATCACAATATCTGCCTTTGGTCTGATTGGATCAGATGGTGTCACAATGGCAGCTAACTACTGTATAAGGTAGGTACAGTTATAAAATGCGTAATAGCTAACCACAATAGTTACTGAATTCAAAGTTTTTGTGCCACAAAATGACAAAAAGTAACATAATAATGCAAATTCTATGATACTGTTGATTTTTATAATCTGAAATAGAAACTCTTGTGATCGCAAGTGCCACAAAATGACAAAAAGTAACATAATTATGCAAATTCAATGATACTGTTGGTTTTTATAATCTGAAAACTCTTGTGATCACAATAATAATACAATATTATGTTGACTATTTTGATTATAAATAAGAGACTCGATCAAGCCAAATGAGGACATTGCTGATGAATGCAACTTTCAGATTAAGTACTTTGAATATGATGTAAATGCCATCAAGATTATTGTTGAAAACATTGAGTATTTAAACAACAAAGAGCACTGTATTTAAATGAAAGTCAGCTCTAGCTCTAGTCTTAACTCAAAAATATTGTTGGCGTCATTGTCCTAATTTTGCTTGATCTGATCAGATTAAATATGTGACCATCCACTACAACCCTCTAGTATTAAAGTTGGCAAGTTTGATTTTGAGTTAAAAGTGAAAAATATGAATGGAACTCATGTGTGAATGAAATGCAACATTCAACCAACCATAAACATATAACAATGCTTTGAAATATCTTATGAAGTCAAATGATATTTCATTTTACAGCGTCTGGCATATACGTTCTATATATGAAATAAAACAAAATTTACCTGGGGGCCAACTTTACGAGAGGTTCCTGGTGGATGACCACATATATCTCCTGCTAAAAGAGTTACAGTTTGTAGTAATAAATCTATACCAATATGAAAAATAACTAACTCAGACTCTTCTTGATTTTTTTTCAACTGAATAAGCCGTTTTCAACTTATTCTTGTGTTTGTGGCCTACTCCCAATTCCAGTTGTCAATTTTTTGGATTAACAAAATATTATTTTACGAAAGTGAAATTTTGTACTTCACTTTTGGAACTTGCATTTTCAGGTGTTATTTTTTCAATCAAAGTCTAATATCCTGTTATCTTTTGTAACAAAATTTTAAAACTTAACATAAAATAGTCAGATTAAGAGTAATGTTTTATAGCTCAAGATTCAGAATGGTTAGACTTGTGTCAAGTCCACAAATTTGCTCACTGCAATTGTAAGAAAACATGCAACATACAAATGCATGTTTTTGGCACTACATGTATTTTGAAAACATGTGCCAAATAATAATATTTGACTTTCATTGCCAGTTAGTTCAACTAAAGGATTAGGACTGAGTTGTTTCATAATAAAACTAATATTTTTTGTAATACCAAAAAATGAGTGCTCCATTTTTCTGGAATCGGGAGTAGTACAGCCAGTGGTATTGATTTCTTGGAACCAGTATGTTCAAAATTGATGTTTTTATACGCAAAATAACTAATTCTCGATCATGAGAGGATGTACCTTATGCGTCAGCTTACTTTTCATAGAATAACATGATCGTGTGACCTACATGGCCGAACCTTGACCTTGCCTAGCAACGACTGTGTGATTGGCCCATTCTCAAAATAAATAAGAACTCCTATTAATAAGCGCCAGTCTTTGCATAGTACGCTCAATGCAAATACCTGTGCGTACCCAAGTTGGCTCTCATGATCGAGAATTACGTATTTTGCCTATAGTTAAAATATTGATACTTTCTAAAAAACAAAAATTATAATTAAATGAGCCTGCTTGAAATAGTAGAAGAAACTCAGCTATGGAACCTTATTTCAACCTAACAGGGTTTACGACTAAACACAAAATTCAGAATTGAATATGAAATATTTTGAACCAACCATGCAAAAAGTATATATTTCACTTTCTAGAATGAATAATAAACATTGATATGATTACAATGAAAAATGATATTGCCCGGATGCCTCCAAACAGGTATGTGCCTCACTGTGTCTCTAATAACACAAAAAACCTGATAATTAACAGTACTGCAGTGACTTAGCTGTGCTCCTGTATGTCATCTGTGTGAAAAGAAACTTGCAGTCGCTTGCTCCACCGTCAATTGATGATGGCATCTACCCATATTTGTGTGCCCAAAGGAGGGCAAATTTAATGACTTTGACAGATGCTATATTGCAACCAGACCAATCGCAATAACAGGAGCAGGGGCGTTAGAGTGAATCGGTCACATGGTTGGGATCGGGTCATCAAGCAACTTCCTCATCGATTGACCTCGGATGACTCTAAATCATCCACCCAGTTGTAAGGCTGCAACGTCGGTGATAACATCTAACCAAAGGGAGTTTTTTCTGGTTGACATGATTCAATTTAATACAATTTTACGTGCACAATTTGATACTGTGAGCACCTACGTCACTACCAACTTGATGTGAACCATGTACATTATATGCACTTCACATTTCACAAGTTTGTCATGCATCTAGTAAAAAAGGTATCCATGACTTTCAACCATGTCTTTCCAATCTCTGCACATAGTTGTGATTATGGCTATTCAAAGTTGAAATCCATACACCCCCTATGAAAAACATAACCTTAATCTCGCACACAGAGAGTGTAGATTTCAAATAGAGACACCCATTCAGCTAACATCATTTGAAATTCACACTCCCTGTGTGGAAGATATGAAATTCTTATTCCCTGTGTAGGAGATTAAGGTCATGTCTTCAATAGGGGGTGTATGGATTTCAACTGGAATGGAACATTTTGGCATACTGATGAACTGTTTCTATATTATACATAACCCAAGTACTAGCTTTGGCGATTCGCCAAAAGTGGATAGTGACCAAAGCAACTGGAATTTTTTTGATAACATCACCCTCTGTATTCAATATGAAGCAAAGGAGTGTGCGAGTTGACAGCTTACAGCTGTGTGGTACTCATCAATAAGCGGTATTCACATCAACATAACCCTGTATAGCCTATACTACCATTTTGTATCATGACAGGTGGGTGTATAGTATAGTAGTAGATAGTACTTATTATATGTGTCTCCTATTTGGTCAGTAGTTTGATATGGTATAATGTTCTTGATGGGTTTACTTGCTACCGGCGCCTGCAAATGAAGGCACATCGTCATCTTCTCGTATTCCCATGCTCTGTGAACAAAGAAGGGTAAAAAACAGAGAAGTTAAAGCCACATTCACAGATATTTTGTACAAGATTGCAATACGTCTCCAATTAGATTCTGCAATAATACCCAAAATTGTTACCTATAAAAATAAAAATATAAAAAAAATAAATAAATTTTGGATTTAAATATAGCACCTTTTTCCAGATCCTAGAGGACTCAAAGTGCTGTAATTACGCTGCCATGGTAAATCATCACAATCAGATCAGATCAACTAGGCCGCGGCCGGATGCAGCGCAAACCTATCCACACTTAGATTGTAACATTCACCAATTAACTGTGCAGCTCCCCAAATTCCATTGGGTGAAGGAAGTTTTTGATACCAAACAACTAATCACTGATTTTTTAAAGCAGGAGGAAACCGGAGATCCCGGAGAAAACCTGCGAGAGTGAGCATGGAATCGGGATACCTACAGTCCATTTGGCTTTCTCAAGACAGTAGCGTCTGCATGTGATACATGCACAATCAAAGTAATCATCGCCTGCTTGGGGATATTAAATGATGGCATGCTGTGGGCCCTCCATATGCACTTACCTTTTGTACAAATGTTGGGTTGACTGATATTTCCTGCTCCATCTGTCTCAGTTTATCATCCAGTGATATGCACTTACGCATCTGTCAAGCATTAAAAATATGGATTTGTTTTATCAAATACAACTATAATGTATGTCGGAATAGAAGATATTAGTTTGCATCTGACATCACCTATCAATCAAACTCAGAATCCGTTTGATTACGAGTTGCTGTGATGATTGAAATGTCTGAACACAGAAGAAAAAAGTGTGCCTTATTGTTAGTTTTTCACCTTCCCAAACATACAAACTGTTTCAAAAGTTAGTTCTTAGTGATAGGAAACTTTTTTCCTGAGGGCATCATGTCAACAATGCTTAGAAAAGTTGCTTTTTGGCTTGTAAAAGTACCGACATTACCCACCATTTTCAGTGATTCCTTTTCTCAGACCAACATCCCTTTTACGCACTACTAACCATTCACAAGCCATGGGGAGTTTGATCGACAGGATGGTCAGATGCAAACTAGTATCTTTATTTCTCACTTTTATTATAACTGTATGATTACTTGTGACATCAAGAAGTGATAACACTCCATAGAAAAACAAACAGACAATGCACCAAACGGCAAAGTCCAGCATCATCTGTTAATGAAGGCCAAATGTTCCATGAAGTGCGAGAGACAAAAATACTATGCCTACTCTGTACCATCCAGTTACAGCATAGATATATCATATAAACACAAAGTCATGCAACGCTGTGCGTGATTTGTTAGACGTGAGCACAGGTGATAGATTGATCAGAACTTTTTGGTATTTACAAACCTTATCCTAATTACATACACTTGTGTAACTTCAAACCCCTTCATAGTTAGACCAGTCTAACTTGTCTGTGCAGACAAGTTGCTAGATTTGTCCTGGGATTATACCTCCTCTAAACTGAAGACTGGTTAAGCAAAGCACAAAAGCTCTGCAAAATCTGGTACAATACCCAGGGTGCATTCAACTACTAAAAAGCATCTAAGATTCCATCAAGCTTTTGCCAAGTAAAATGCCTAAGCTGAGTTACTACGAGAGCTAGAACTGTAAAATCATTACCTCGCACCAATGTTAGTGACACTTGCAACAGTGAAAATATCTGTATGCCAAAATGTTGGATTATGAGTACCAAAGATCAAAGTAGTGTCACTTGTTTGTTACCCACCCTGCCCTCCCTCCATCTCTACAAACCCCTCTTTTCTAACTGCAATGTTATCATTGGCCTTTGACCTACCTCATCTTCCAGCTGTCTAAGCAATGATGGATTGTCATATTTCTCTGGGTTGTCATGGAAGCTGACCATTCCATCTTTCTTGTTGATAGTAGCATGGATCTCACCCTCATCAATCTGTGAAACAAACAACATCAATCAATCAATCAATCAATCAACTTTTTTCCCATAATCAAATTACAAATCATACAAAAACAATGACGATCAAGTCGAAATGCCAATGGGCCAGTAATGAATATGTCTGGAAAATAGAGTACAAACGAAAACATTACTTTCAAAACTTTGGAGCTCCAAGCTACTGGTCAATCAAACTTGCCAATCAAAGCATTATATAAACATGTGTGACCACTGCGGACGGAATAAACAATATCAATATTGAAGGTGGGTCACCCAATGGGCTATTCCAGTTGAAATCCATGCACCCCATATGGAAGTCATGACCATAATCTTCCACACAGGGGGTGTAGATTTCAAATGGAGTCACCCATTCAGGTAACCCCATTTCAGATTAACACTCCATGTGTAGACGATTAAGGTAGTGTCTTTCATATGGGAACTGGAATCGCCCATTTTAAACTGTGGTTCCTTAAGTTGCAACAGTGTATTTGTGTTGTGCATTCGTGTGAGTTCGGGTAAAAGGTGATTTTGGCCTTGAGTCAAGTATGACTCGTAACACTGGGCACTAGAGGCGCAATTGTTACTCGAATTGTCTTGAGAACTAACTATTGACTGCAAATCTACCTACAATCCACAAAAAAAAGGTTGGCACACTTTGCCTGTCTTTTGGTATAGATATGCCCCCGCTCCCCAAATTCAATGTTGGACCAAGCCATGTTGTCAACAGGTCCGTGAGACCCTCCAACATTGACAGATGGGGAGTGGGGAAGGGTGAGATATAGGGGGGGGGGAGTCTGTACTTCACACATATTGCATGCATGTTTCACTCACCTCCCCAATTTTAATAGGGCACACATTTCCATTGTTTAGTGCAAGTGTGCCAACTCTTTTTTTCCTGGATTGTAGCTTGTATCTTGTTGGAGGCACCATGTTCACATTGATATAGATCCACAAAAACTAGATAAATTCCCACTAATTGAAGACTTACCATACTTAGTACATAGAGTTCTGCTTCTTTAGCTGTTGCTATGTGTACCCGCCTTGCGATGTCACTTAGTGATAACGTCAAGAATGTCTGGTGCAAACAAAAATGAACAAATAACAAGGATAAACAATAATGTGTGATTTGCTCTCAAGGATGCCCTCAATTTTTTCTTAATTTCTACTTTTTGCATGATTGCAATACCCAATGGTGTACTTAAATACCCTGTGAAACACTAAGCATGAAGTCCTTTTATTACCGTAAAATTTAAAGAGTTTTTGATTGAAACAGGTGATCCCCTGGTTTTATTCGCCAATTCCCCTGAATGAGGCTTCAAAATGTGAAAACAAAACTGGGTTTTTTTTGCTATTTCAGTTTTAAAATTTGATGCATGTATTTTATATTATTATTACAATGATTGAACATTTGATACAGTTTATTCCAACCATTCTTACCTTTGTGAGCCGTTGAATGTTTTTCCTGAACAAAGATGAAATCACCTGTTTGACAAGACCCATATTCTGATCCTAGAATAAATTACAATCAAAGTACAAAATTTACAAAGATGAAATCACCTGTTTGACAAGACCCATATTCTGATCCTAGAATAAATAACAATCAAGGTACAAAATCGTTAATTTACAAAGATGAAATCACCTGTTTGACAAGACCCATATTCTGATCCTAGAATAAATAACAATCAAGGTACAAAATCGTTAATTTACAAAGATGAAATCACCTGTTTAACAAGACCCATATTCGGATCATAGAATAAATAACAATCAAGGTACAAAATCGTTAATTTACAAAGATGAAATCACCTGTTTAACAAGACCCATATTCGGATCATAGAGTGAATAACAATCAAGGTACAAAATTTACAAAGATGAAATCACCTGTATGACAAGACCCATATTCGGATCATAGAGTGAATAACAAGCAAGGTACAATATCATTACCATAGATTGGTTTTTGTTTCAAATTTTAGATGTAAGAAATGCCAAACAGTAGTTGTGATTTAACAAAGAATAATTAAGATATTTTAAATGCAGCTATCAGAAAAGTTCCTCGGCTATTCTCCTGTGATGTCCATCCAACCTTGCCTAACCCATGAAATGCCAGATTTAATGGATCTCTTACCCTTGTGAATATTTCTGGAAACTGTTCCTAAGCTCGGATGGGTTATTTGTACCGTATGCAGTGCCTAACCCATGAAATGCTTGACTTAATGGATACACTTACCCGTGTGAATATTTCAGAGTTTTTCTGGATACTGTTTCTCAGCTCTGTTGGGTTATTTGTACCGTATGCGGTTGATAATTCATGATATGCTTGACTTAATGGCTGCAAAATAATAATATGCAAAAGAAAATAGGAATTAGTCAAAGAGGTTGTGCCAGATATCACAAAATATTAGAGAAAACCATGCCGCGGAAACATGACATGTTGCCCGTGAGGATCGACGCCAAGTCAGGTACCACGTGAGCAAACTCAAAAATAGCGCAAACAGCGCGAGCATACTTATAAAAGAAACTTCACGCGTAAATTGTGATTTCTTCCTCGGGAGCATGGTTTTTAGGCTCAAGATTTCCTCAATCATACCATGCATAAAATAGCTTTATTCTGCACTTCAAAAGATGAGAATGTTAACATAGAGTCGCTCTAAAAATACAGGCTATGTTAAGTCTTCGTCATACAGCCCCCTTGTTTGCCAAATATAACATTTTAGCAAACAATGACACCTATAAATTAGAATTGGGAGTCTTTATGTATATAAGTACAGTATTAATGAATTACCGAGCTTATTTGACAGTTTATTTACCCTACGATCTAATATTCATGATTACCAAACAAGAAACGCTAATAACTATAACTTGACTAAAAATAGCAGGGTTTTCACCGATCACGCTGTCGTCCGTACAGCTGGTCCTATATTATGGAACTCATTGCAAAACTCTTTAAGAGCGTCTTATTCAGTGAAACATTTCCGGAACGTGTACAAAAGACACTTAATTTCAAAATGTGATTAATTGACGAGCATTGTAGTTTTGTTTTTTTTTGTTCTTGTTTGTTTGTTTGTTGTTTTTAATTTCTATTATTTGCTGTTGAGTTTTCTGTTTGGTAACTTTTCTGTTAAAGGGGATGGCTACCTCTAGCCTTTCGGCCATCTCCTCCATGATTCTTTGATGGTATTTTAATGTGCATTTTGTATTTTTATGTGAATTGTGGAAATAAATAAATGAATGAATGAAAAAAAAATCCACTTCCAAAAAAGGCTGTACGAGGACAATGTGCAAAAAAATGGGTATTTTACACTAGTTTGGGGTCAATTTTGGTGGGACAGAAGCTCCTTTCCCCTTTTATTTTCCTTTGGCCACCATTTCCTCTTTCATTTTTTGTCAGAGGGAGCACAACTTCTTTTTAAATTTCTCAATATTTTCCAGTTTGGGCTCTTTTCAGTGGCATTAGTATTGATACACTGAGTTACTTCATGACTTTTGTTCCCATAAAATCCTCATTGCTGCCTCTCTATAAATTTCCTCAGATATGATTGCCGCCTCTCTGTAAATTTCCTCAGATATGTGCCCTGTTTCCACCTGCCTTCATCCAACTTCTTTTTTTCCTGTTAAATTACATTGAATACCACCTATGGTGATGAATTGTAAATTTCCTCATATCCCATTACCACTGAATTCTAACACCAACACTTTCCTCTCTTTGCTCTTATTTCTTGAACAATAATGTGAATTCCTCCAAATTTTGCACAACCAGTGTCTTTAAAGATTTCCTCTCTTCCATTAAGTAGCTTTACAGCCTCACAGCCCTCCCCTATTATTCTTTCCTCTTTTCCCCCTTCATCCCCCCTTCTTTTCTTTTCTTCTCTCTTCCTCCTTTTCCTCTCTTTCTTTATTCTTCCCATGGAATTATTTCCTCAATTTTGACTCTCATTTCCTAGGAGCGGTGCTCCCCGCTCCCGCACAATTTGCATCCCTGCGTAAGATAAGCGATGTCGCCAGGTCTGAACGCTGTACCGGCATCAGCTGAATTCTAATACGCCTAGGGGGCACAGGCATGGAAAATTCCTATCTGTTTATTTATTCATCTATGGAGAAAACATTGCCTTATTTTGAGAGACTGAATACTCAGAGAGCCCACTGAGAAATAATTTCGAGACAAAAACTAAATTAGATGAACCACAGAATTCGAGAAGGAGAACTGAAACTCCCTATATATATACAATAACGCCGTCAGCTATGGGGAGAAAATTGGCAGTATTCGGGTCCTTGGCGACAGTGCGCTGAGATGAACGGAAACAATTCTGTGTCTCATCTGAAGCATCTTGGTACGCATCAAGTGCAGGTCACATCAAGTGCATCTCTCAAATGTGCCATTCATACATGTCGCGCTTGCATTACAACGGATGCCTGGATGAAAACCGAATACCCTCAATTTTTGCTCCATGCCTGTATCAAGATGGCGGTCGAGTCCTGATTCTCTTTCTTTAATTCTGTGAGTGATACCAATGTCTTGCAATGCATTGTGGGACAGCATAACATACCTTGATAAACCTGTTAACAACTTGTGATGTATATTTGGGCACATTGATGACCTTCCCATGATGTATTAGTGATACTAAGATGAATTTCTTGTAAGCTTCTAACATGATGTGACTCACGGCCATACTGGGTGTGGTGATTGCCTACAAAAACAAAAGACATCATCAAAATTAGGTGGTATTTACAGGATTCAGAATTAGAGGGCATGCATCAAGCATATACAAGTACAATTCATGAACACAAAAGTGGCACGCTGATTGGCTGATCAATTATCATGATAGGTTGGTTGACAATTTGATCATCAAGTGTGTAGAAGGGACAGAGATATTGTCCTTTCTCTACTTCTAACAACATTGCATCTCATCTTCAAAAGCAGGCTGTAATGTTAAGGGATAGCTTCAAAGCCCAACCGGCAAGGTGCGGTGGGGTTGGGGGGTGTGAATGCAGCCTGGCACATGGTATGGGAGAGGGGAAGTAGCCTCACAGAAACAGCTATTGTTCAAACCCTACTCCTGATTTCAACAAAAGACAGCACTAATATTTTTTAATTAAAAAAGTATTATTCCGTTATCCAAATGAAACAAAGATAAAATTCCAATCCTTTGGTTATAATTAGTACTGCATGACAATCAGTTAAATTATAATATTTTTAACGGCAAATGTGCCAAAATGTTTTCATACAATGACAGTCAAAAATTAGATTTGCCACAAATTCTAAAAATTGGAATACGTAACCTGAAATAAATCTGTAAAGTCTTTGGGCTTGATTGTCACAGCATATACCAAAACACCTTTACTTCCACAAATTGGCCAACTAGCCAAAATAGCTTTTTTTAATCCAAAAAAATTACTGCTGTATTCACTGAAATCGGGAGTCAGCATAAACAAGAACTATCTTCATACTGACTTCCAAGTGCCCTAATCTGACACCCCCACCTCAATTCTGAAGAGCGCTGATTATTATCCCAGCCCTGCCCTCATTCATCAACCTTCTGGATTGACGACTGAGAAAACTATGTGGAAAAAAAGTGGCGGACTTTTGCAACCAGATTCTAGTTGCACATGAATATTAAGCAGGGTGCAAACTTTCACTGAGACTGCACAGTTGTGTTCAAGACCGAGTTTGTTTTTATAAGAGTGTGATCTTGTCCCAACGGCGCAGTACACACGGCGCGGTACACGGGTGCCGCTAGTCAGTCGCGCTATGGCGCATTAACAAAAGTCGCAAGCATGGGTCCGCCACAATTTGAACTGTAAGATAATCAGTCATCACTACGAAGCATAACACAGTACATGCGCAGTGTAGACAGCTGGAGGAATAAGTTTATGATTGATAGTTGGGTTTTTTCATTCACACTGTTGTGACATACAACTTGCAGTACGATCAAAAGAAATCTACAAGACAGATAAAGAAAACACTTACCACTTCAAAGAAGTACACTGCTCTGCCCCAGTTTTTGAGTGCAGCATAAATCATGCCGCCGTAGTAGTAATAACACAGGAAGTGTGTAGCCTCATAATGACCACCCTAAAAGAACAAAACGGACAGATATGCATATCAGAAGATGGTCAACTGACTAAAAAAGGGCTAATGATCTCCCTAATAAGAACAAAACATACAGATACATGCAGTTAGCAACCTGGACAACCGATTCTTTTGTTCTGCAAGGCTCACTCAGTCATTTAATGAGGCAATACAAACGATCGAATTTGGTGTTGAAATGAGCTAAATTTTGAGTTACACCTTTTCAATGTAAAATTAATTTTCTCGGCCAAATAAAAAGCAATCATTTTCATTTTTTCAGTAAATGTCAGGTCAAATTGTAGTGCTTGATACTGTATTTTTTTTCAAATCCTAGTGGTAAACTTAGCGTAAAATTCAGTCATTTAGTGTAAGATTTTCGATTTTGATAGGCTTAAACTCTGCCCATGAGCCTTTTTTTTTTTGGATCAACCTTTTAGCTTTTCAAAGTAATATAGTTAAGCTAATGAAGGATTTTTCCCAACTTTCTAACGCACATCAACGTGTTTTGTCAGAATTTCCGTTTTGATTTCACCATTTTTTACTCCCGCCTGAAAATTTTTCAAAATCAACGTGTGAAATCTAAGGCTAATATTAGCATTGTGGATCGATATCCCTGGGTTTAATAGGAATACAGGCATGGGTACAGTGTTGCCAGAAGTTCAATAGCAACGAAATTCCCAGGCCTAATAGCGCTCCAACTGATCACAGGCCGGCGTAGCTGGGATTTTTTTCAAGGGGGCAAGCCTGTATGGGGGTGGGGCCCAAATCCACCAAATTTCCCTGCACTTGGGGGAGGCGGTGGCCCAAATAGTCAATTTTGCCAGGCTTATTGAATATAATCGTATGGTATTGCATATCGTATGGATTCTCCATCTCTCTGCCCCTCTTCTCCCTCTCTTCCCCTCTCTCTCCTCTCTTTTTCTTCTTTCTCCTCCTTTTCCTTGCACTAGGGGCGGGGGGCCCAAATAGGCAAATTTGCCAGGGGCCTTATAAGAACCATTCATTATCATTGTTAACTTAAACAGGTTTTTGTTTTTTAACAAAAACCTGTTCAAGCAATTATTTAAAATTGCTTGCCTAAAAACAGAATAACTTGGATGTTAATACTTGACGTAGTCTCTGTGTTACAGACTGGGAAACTGATTACTACCATGAGCTAGCAACACTGCGCCGGTCGCATGAGCGGCGAGCTGTCAGCTTAACGCCGCGCTCCCCTCCCTCGGCAAGGATCGTGAGTCGTCTTTGACAAAGACTATACTTGACGTAGTGTTTCAATTGTCACGAAGGTGACTGGGTATGGTGCCTTTTGTTTGTGTTTGTTTGAAACTGCTTTTGGAAACCCACTGAAAGTCATATGCCCTAATGAAGCAGCCAAAACAATACCAGGTTAAACATGGAAGTTTATAACCTTAAGGAAAAAAAAAACATTTGTGGCAACAATAAGCCTTGCATTGGAAGTCATGGTTAAAGTGTGTTGAGTACCACCCCAAAGTTTCCCTACATACACCCCCACTACCCACCTCACACACCTCTGCATCCACCCCACCCCATAGGCCTACATGTGGGTGTTTATATAAATATGGAGGCCAGTAGTAAAACATGGGCCTTGTTTTGCATTTCTCAAGATTGTAGAAAAAATGTAAAAGCCTGCTAATTTTTTTTCATTGCATTTAACTAATATGTATTTATACAATAAATCAAGACTTTTTTTTTTTTACTTCTGTTGACATAGTAGAATTTTACGGCGAAAAGTAATGGAGTCATCATGTTTTTGTGAAAACAGTGTGACATGAAAAGAGACATTTTAAATTCCACATTTCCCCATATAATAATTAAAACCTTACCTTGTTTGCTATGAAAACATGAACAGAGGTCCATTTTTATGATTATCAACAAGATTTTATCAAATGTTGCGAAGTTTGTGTTTTTGTTTTTGCCGATTTTCACACCACTCCGTAACATTTCGTGTCAGCAATGTTACGGGTGTGTAAAGAGTTTTTCAATCGGTCACCAGTTTAAAAGCGTAAGCTTTCTGTATTGTGAAAGTTGAGTTTTGAAACAAATATGACAGTACCTTAACGTAAACAACATATGGAATGTGCCTGTAATCCAAATCCAATAAATATTCAATGAGCAATTGAGATTTTAATAACTTTGGTGTCACTCACTTTCGTTCACGGAGTGAGATTTTATTGCGATGTAAAGCGTAAACATTGTTTCTTTATGAATGAAAGTCACATGATACACAGGCCCGGATGATGACCTCTTACGACCGTCGACCGTGTGCAAAAATACCCACGTGGAGACACCTTTTTTTTTTTCACCGCGCTTATTGCCTTCGTGTCGAAAGCGTTACGGGTGTGTTTGTGTTACGGGGGTGTACAACATTTAATGTGTGTTTCCCGGTGTGTTTATTGTTTTGTGACGTTTCGAGTGATAAATTTGAATTTAATTAGTTCCAAGACTTTAAACAAAAGCGTTGTAGTGCATTGGAAGTAAAATTACTCGAGAAAAATCGCAGAAAGATGTCACATTCCAACACACGAACTTGGTGTCAGTGTTACGGTGTGGCCATTCTGAATTTTTCTCGGGCTACCCCTTAACAAAAATCTTGGAAATTTCCCTCCATAATTGTTTTTATAAAGATCGAATAACTCATGAGATTCGACTCGCAGAATATTTATGTGAAACACCATTTTAGTACGAAAGATCATCGCCGAATACGGACTAGTTGGTAACAGAAAACTTCATCCGTAACTGAAATTGGCATAACACAAATCTCATAGTTACGGCGTGTTCGATATGAGCTATTTTACAGTGGTTTTGTAGATAAATATTTGTATTTGTGTATCAGTGCTTTCTCGTTCTATTTTATTATTAATATTGAATGAAATGGGTAATGTATTTTGTCTTACTGTTAGCCAAATGCCCAGTTTCAACAAATACCGAGTTTATTTATCACGCCGTAACCTTGACCCCATATCGTTTTTGGACTCGACCATTTGATAGCAGAGGGGTGTGTTTGTTGTCAAAACATGGCGATAGGGTGGGTAAATTGTTTTGCGTGCATAGAAACTGCACTTTTTACAAAGCATTGATAATTATTGATATTATTTATTAATTATATTTATTACTTATCATGTTTATGTTCAAATAAGAATATTTGCTTTTCTTTTAATCCAATTTGAACTTCTAACATTTTGTCCCCCCCCCCCTTTAGCTTCATGACAATTCAACTTTCCAAATCCATTAGTTTTCTTTGCATACCTGTTCAGTGTTCACCATGGTGGAAGTTGCACTTTTTGTAGTAAACAACTGCACAATATTGTGCTACATGGATAGCTATTTAATTAATTAGACAAATATGATATATAATGCGACGAAAAAAAACACCCTGTTTTACTTTTATGGGCGGGTGGACCTTTCAACTTCAAGTAGGGTCGGTTGGGCAAAATTTGGGGTTTTTTTTCCTGGAAGCCAAAATTACAATATCTGCAGAAGGTATAAACTATATTAAAGTAGTTTTAGGTGGATTTTATCTTTCCATGTTAATGATTATTTTGAAATAAGTGTTGAAATATTTCATACAAGTTATTATAGATAACCCAAATGTGGTGTTTTATTAGTCTAATAAAGCAAACTGTTGTTTTTTTTAACTGTTTCTACATCAACATTACAATGTTTAACAAGATATGTCACTTGCAGAAAACAGCAAAATTAAGTTTATTAACCACCTGAATGATTCAGTTCTACTTTGAATAATATCTTGAGTAACATGATGCTGTAACATTTTAACTTCTCTAAATGTCTTTCAACTTTGACACATCAAGCCAACCCTCACTAAATTTAAGGCTTGGTGTCAGTGTTACATCTTGAAATGATAGTAACCATACAATAGTTAAAATTATGTATAATGTTGCTCAGTCAGAAAATAGTCTTGTGAAAATAATTCCGCCCTGATGTGATTTACGCATTTCCTTGCATTCTGTGGTACTACATTATGTCAGCGGTACTACTTTAGTGTCAGCGTTACAGGTGTGATTAAAGATAACACAAGATGTAATAGCTTGGCTTGTTGAGAGGAACCATAGTCAAACTGAGCAAAATAACTATACATTTATCAATGAGGAAAATAAATCTTTGAAGTATTCAACTATTCTGAAATTTAATCAAAGTTAAATAGTGCAACGTACATCGATCTGTAGAATAAATATTTGGAAACTAGAACAAATATTTGGAAACTTATATCATCCCCAGGTAGAAGTTAATTCTGGCCACTTTTTGTATTTTACATTACTGAGCATGTTAACTAATATATAATATTGTTTAGTTACACATTTCTCACATAATATTACTTAGTTTTGGACTTGCTATTATAATAGGTAGTGTAGATAGATAGCTTATGTAGTTCATGATGTCACTCTGTAACAGTGACACCAGTGTCAGCGTTACAGGTGTTAATGTTTTTTAACATTGAGCATTGGATATATTTCCCGATATATTTATGACATTGTAGTAGTATTTTTGAATCTTGCCAATCACTAATGAATGCATCCTTGATTATTAAACTTCTTTTCAAAGCAAGGATAATACTTTTGGTATACATTACAGTAATTTTGAAACATAATTGCCCGAATCGGTCGTAATTTGACAAAATATTGGGACATTAAGTTCACATTTTCATAAGTATTGTCAAAGGATTAAGGATCTTTTTTTTTCCCAAAGTAAATATGTCGATAACATTTGTTAAAAACCAGCAAATCATTACATTTGTTATAGCTCCAAGACAAATAAACAATTTGGTGTCATTGTTACAGGTGTTAATTTGTGTCTTATGTCTCACTTTATTGTGTTGCCGTCCAAATAGGGATTATGTTTCATGAAAGCGGATTATTTTTTTGTGAAATATGGGTTTCAAGGTGTAAAATAATGAAAACAAAATTCTCATTAACCCATTTTGAAAATTTGGTCCCAATGTCACACTCTGGCCTCCATATTTATATAAACACCCATGTACATGATATTACATAATAATATATAGCATAGCTATACATTTAGGTATACGCCTACATGTCAAATTAAAACAAACCCGAACACAAGTCTGAAGGGTGTAATGAAAATGGCAACCAGCGATGGGGGGGTAGATCACCTGGAGATAGGAGGGACAGAAGATTAAAATCCCGTATAATAACACGCTAATTTTTCTAGGTTTGGACCGTGGATTTTCCCATGGACCTCAAGCGTGCCGCGTCTCTTTTAAGAGAAAATACGGACTGACCTAGGTAAACAAACAAACAGACAGACAAAATGGTTTTCATAATCATGGAATCCATATAAATTGAAATTGCAGGCTATCACGGGAGCAAATTTTTAAAATTCACCTCATTTACCAGAAAACCCAATTGGGGATTTGGGCTACTAAATCGCTGGTCGGGCAATATTTGCTTTTCAATGGAAAATTGCCCTGGATGACAACAATGAAAATATCGACTATTTCTGCTGGTTGCTCACAAGATAAAAGTACTGAGTTTGACATTTTCGGAGCATGAAGGAAAAAGGGTAAAATAAAAGCGGAAATTCTGACAAAACTATAATATATAGACCCACACGATATGCATAACAGAGGTGAGAAATATCTTTCTTTAGCAAACTATATTAGTTTGAGACGCTAAAAAAACAATTCCGTAAAAAGCTCGAGGCGAACTCAAGGCCTATAAAATCAAAATATCACACTAAAAGACACAATTTGATGCTTAATTTTAACACCAGGATTTTAAAAAAAATATATATCCAAGCACCAAGTTTTTAACTGACATTACTGAAAAAAAAAAAAAAAAAAAAAATTTCATAGCAAAAAGGTGTATCTCTGAATTGTGCTGATTTTAACATGTATCGATCGACTTTTAGCGCGACTAAGCATTTCTAAAGAATCGGTTGTCCAGGTGGCTGACTGCATGTATGGTCAACTGACTAAAAAGGGTTTATTCTACTGCAATACGGGCCTGTGTTAAGGGTCTCAAAATCATTGATTACAGCAAATAAGAGTGTCTTTTTCACACCATGTGTCCGCGCTTAGGTTAGATAAATCCAATCACTTTCTTACCCCTGCAATCATCATAATAAGATAATACTACCCTAATAATGCAGGTGGTAATTATGAGAAAATTGATCATGCATCCTTGCTAAGGGTTGTATTTTAATCCACTTGTAACTTTGTCCTTGTTAAGGGCATGGTTCACAAACCATTATCCTTGTTAAATGTCAGTTTGATGACACAATGTTGTCCTTGTTAAGGGAGCTTTTCTGAAGTGCATTTACACACATGCTTACAACTTTTATATATGAGTGCCCCGGGTTGAGTGCTGCATAAATCATGCTGCCATAATAGTAATAACACCGAAAGTGTGAAATGTACATGTATGGTGAACTGACCAACTGAAAAATAAAGGAGGATAGTCCGGTTTCATATACATGAAGTTTCCCCTTAATTGAATGGCCTTGACCCCCACACCCCATTTGTAGAGTTTTATGCTGGTATTTCAATCCATTTTGATACAAGAGCAAAAACATTGCATTTGAAAACCCTACAGAATACTGTGTGGACACTGGTATTTAGGTATGGGCCCTTACACAAAATCCAAGCTAAACATCTGTCAACCCTAATAGTTCACAGGGTCAATTATACAAACAGTAGCTAAATTTCTTCTGACACCAATATTTTGATCACCACCAGTTAAGTGTGGGGATCAATGTAGGGAAACGCTGTTGATCAGACCATTAGCCTATTTTGTGGATAACAGAAAATGGGATAATCAAGTTGAAATCCTTCAACCTGAATAATCTTCCACATAGGGGGTATAGATTTCAGATGGAATCACCCATTCAGGTAAGCCCATTTGAAATTCACTCTGTGGGAGATTAAGGTCATAGCTTGCAAGGGGGGTGTATGGATTTTAACTGAAATTGCCCATTTTGGAGCAGACAACACTGAATAGGCGACTCCATTTGAAATTCATACTCCCTGTGTGCGATATTAAGACCATAGCTTCCATAAGGGTGCATGGATTTCAATTGGAATTGCCCATTTTGGAGCAGACAACACTGAATAGGCGACTCAATTTGAAATTCATACCCCCTGTGTGGGATATTAAGGTCATAGCTTCTATATGGGGTGTATGGATTTCAAATGGAATAGCACAATGTGTATATTCACTCACCTCTTTACTGATTTCTGTGATGTCAACATCTAGGAATTGTAATGCTGGTTTCATACATTTGGATAACAAAGACAGCTGTAAAAAGGGACAAGAAATGTTTTGAAATTAGTCCAGGACTCTACATGAGTACTATTTAAAATCTGATCTACAGTATGTCCTAGGAAAAAATACTGGGTGAATCAATTTAAACATATGTTGAGAAATAAGCATTTGTATCATTTGGTTGACTAGTTGCGAACAAATAAGCGATTATGTAATACATATATGTGACACGGTCTGGTCCATGGGGGCCAAAGGAGGCATTTTTGAAAATTGAGTTGATGTAATTATTACATTATGCATCTGGATCTGGATCTGGATTGGTTACTCCGTATAAGCAGGTACCTGCATCTCAACAGAGGTTTTGACCTTTGAATCCTAAGCTTGGTGTGCGGTGCAAACAATAATCATGGAGAACTCAGTAAAATGGGTCCGGATGGCAGTCTTGAAGGCCTTGAAGTCAGTAATGTCCAGTATGCTGTGAGGGAGGCTGTTCCAGTGAGGTATTGTCCAAGGGAAGAAACTGTTTTCGTAGCTGGTTGCTTTAACTTGAATTTGCATGTAGGTTGAAGGGTGATGGCGTCTAGTTGGTCTGGTTGGTTTGGTCAGATGGTCTTGCCAGTCGATGTCAACTAAGTTGTGGGTGATACGGTACATCATGGAGAGTCTGGTTATCAGTCGGCAGGTCTCTAAACTGGTCCACTCAAGATTGGTCAGCATCTGAGTCACACTTGAATCACGGGAGTTGTCGTTGAAGCAAAGGCGAGCTGAAGATCTCTGGATCATGTCAAGGAGATGTTTTTCTTCTTTGGTTGACGGGTACCAGGCAGCTGTGCCGTAATTGAGCTGCGGCTGAATCAAGGATTGGTACAAGCGAGACTTGACATCAGTTGAACAAGCACGGAAATTCCTTCTGATGACTCCCATGGTTCTTCTGCAATTACTGGTCACTTTTTGGATGTGGTCTTTCCACTTCAGATTGTCAGCAAATTGGAGACCAAGGTATGGATGGGTCTTAGTAGACACCAGTTTGTTTCCACAAAGCGAGTAATCAGAAGTAAGCACAGTCTTCTTAGTCGTGAAGTGCATGGTATAGCACTTGTCAGTATTAAATGTCATTAACCAATCAGAACCCCATTTAGTGAGGCGTCCAAATCTTGTTGGAGGATGGTAGCATCTCCGGAGAATTTATTTCACGGTAAACAAAAGCATCGTCAGCAAAAAGTCTTGTCTTTGTGCCGCTACTGACACAATCAGGCAGGTCGTTAATATATACGAGAAAACTCAGCGGGCCGATGACCGTTCCTTGGGGAACACTGGAGTCAACGTCAACTGGAGATGATTTTTCTCCTTCTAGCACAACACACTGTTTCCTCTTGGTCAAAAATGATGAGATCCATTTATGGATTTTCCCTCTGATACCATAGTGATGATATTTGTGGAGAAGTCTTTTATGCGGGACACGATCAAAAGCTTTTGAAAAATCCAAAAGCACTGCATCAACTTGCTTGCTGTTGTTGATTGATTGAGATATGTCATTGGTAGTGAGAACAAGTTGGGTATCACATCCCTTCTTCTCTGAAAGCCATGTTGAGAGTCATGTAAAATGCTGTACCCGTCAAGATGTTTCATGATGTGGCTAGTTAAAACATGCTCCATAATTTTGCAACATATCGATTTCAGCGCTATTGGTCTGTAGTTTGAAGGGCAGCTGCGATTGCCTTTTTTAAAAACAGGGGTAATGTAGGACATGAGCCAGTCGTCTGGTAGATCTCCTGTCTCCAAGCTCTGATTGAAGAAGGACGAAAGAATCGGTGCCAATTCCATGGCGCACAACTTTAAAATCCTGGCAGGGATTTGATCTGGGCCAGAAGCCTTGTTTGGTTTTGTCTCATTAAGAAGCTTGTAGATCCCCTCGGGACTATCTGAAGGTCAACTATGTCAGGGAAACTCTGACTTTCCATAGATGGAATACTACTAGAGTTTTCTTTGGTATACACAGATTTGAAGTAATCATTCAAAATGTTTGCTTTCTTGTAGCTGTTATCGGTCGTTTCGTCACCTGTCTTTAGCGGCGGCACACCAATGTTGTCTTCACGCTTAGACTTTACGATCTTCCAAAAAGCCTTTGTGTTTTCATTTAAGTTCTCCCCCATGGAGTCGTGAATGTGTGACATCTGGGCGTGCCTCAGTTCTTTTTTATATTTAGTTCTGTATTCTTTAAATTTCTTCTCGTCATCAACAGATTTTGTTTTCCTCTGATGATTGTACAGTCTCCGAGCTTACGATGCATGCGTTTAAGTTTAGTACTAAACCATGGAAGGTTGTGTCTTGTGGTAACACGTTTCTTTGGGATGTGCTTTGTCATCAAATCAGATAAATTTGTCTTCAAACTAGTCCAATTTTCCTGAACTGTGAATGAGTCTATGTTTTCAATAAAAGTTTTTCCAAAGCGAGTTTAAATCCTTCTTGATTGACTGTAGGTCAGCTTTAGAGTACAAGAAAATTTCTCTTGGAGGCTGTTTTTTGTGCACAGGCTTGATGTTACTGATAACTTTCACAATGCTATATGGTCACTAACACCAATACCAGGTAAATTTTCAACCTGAGTTATCTGAGTTTCATTGGTTGTCAGAAAGAGGTCGAGGATTTTATCACCTCTCGTGGGTTCAGTAACCATTTGCTGGAAGTGATAGGTAGTGCACATGTCTAAAAACGTTTTACACTGAGTAGCAATTGGGCTGCCTGCTTTGACAGAGTTTGTAGGCCAATCTATATCACGGAGGTTGAAATCCCCTGCAAGCCAGATGGTGCTCGGTTTAACACGGAGATTGTTTATGTATGCAAGCGACTGATCAAGTTGTTCTAACGACTCACGGGAAGTATGAGGATTATAATATGCACAGACGAACAGCGGTTTGCATACAACAGGCCATCATTTACTGAAAACACCAAAGGTCTAGCATACTTGGTTCTAAATTTATGAAGTTTTTTGATGTCTATTTTCTTATGTATTTAAATTGTTTTTTACTCCATATTTTTACCTTTATCTCAGTTTCAAATTTGCCGCCTTTTGCCCCCATGGACCAGATTGTGTCACATATAGAGTACTAAATATATACAAATTTTCTTCTGTATCAATGTTCTCAACTCAAGTCCCAACACTTATTATTACCTGACATAAGTCTGCATGAATTGATGTAAGTTGAGCTGTGTGCATCTGTATCTTTGTTATAGCTTTATGTAGTATGTCCACACCTCGTATGTACTGTTTCTTCTGAATCAGGGCTCTGGTAAGATGGTGAGCTAGTGATGCATCTATACAGGGAAAAAACATGAAGAGTGAAAAAGAAAGTTAAGAAAATATGAAACACAACTAGAGCGGTTCTCGGCTTTCGCGGTTCTCAGCATTCGCGGTTCTCGGTGGGTGTTTTGCGTCGAATGGGATGCCTCCACCATGGGGCGATTTAAATGTGTACAAATCTTATAACGCTAAAAGTCAACTAAGTGGTAAACAAACAAACATAAAAAATATGGGCAAAAATAAGAGTCACATAAATGAGGTTGAAATAGTGTATACGGAATTATACAACAGTCTTTACTAATTTGACTACAGATGACCCCTAGGTGACCCCAGCTGACCCCAAAATGACCTTCCAAAAATTCAGCCCTCAATGTTGATGTTACCCACCAAGTTTCATGCCCATACGGCAGTTTTTACTAATTTGACCTCAGATGACCTCTGGGTGACCCCAGATGACCCCAAAATAACCTTCCAAAAATTTGGCTCCAAATGTTGAATATACCCACCAAGTGTCATGCCCATCGACAGTTTTACTAATTTGACCTCAGATGACCCCTGGGTGACCCCAGATGACCCCAAAATAACCTTCCAAAAAATTGGCTCCAAATGTTGACTATACCCACCAAGTGTCATGCCCATACGACAGTTTTACTAATTTGATCTCAGATGACCCCTGGGTGACCCCATATGACCCCAAAATAACCTTCCAAAAATTTGGCTCCAAATGTTGACTATACCCACCAAGTGTCATGCCCATAGGATTTGAACTGTTCATATGAGACCAAATTTACAAGTTGACCTCAAATGACCTTTGACCTCAGTATATGACATTCAACCCCACCCAAAAAAAAGTATCCAGGGTTTTTGACCATGACCCTCCTATCCTGTAAATGTGAAGTCAATCCGCCCATCCATGCCCGAGATACAGCATCCGGACGGACGGAAGGACGAAAGCACGGAAGGGCGGAAGCACGGAAGGACGGACAGTGCAAAAACAGTATGCCTCGCGGTGGAGGCATAAGAGGCATAAAATTTACTAGTACAACACAATGAACAACTCACAAACCATAGATGAGGCAAAAGTAATTGTTTACAAACAAACTGGTCTATAGAATATATGCCAAGTGTAACAACTTATGACCACTTCTCTTATGAGTACCTGCATACTATAGACGTGCTGGGCAGGTAAAACAGACTTGTTTTATTGGATGAGTGATGAACAATCCACAACAGGGATGTATGGTCAAATGCCACAACAAAAAGATGCCTATGTGCATTGCTCATGCATGATCTTATACTCACTGTTAGATATCTGTGAGAACAAAGTGCTGCTGCTGGATGCGATAACTTCCTAGCAACACATTAGGCAATTCTGGAATAGCCCATTGCTGCATGAAAACTTCACATTGCTGTGATAGCAAATTCTGAAAATCCTGAAATAGCTGGAAATAGCCGATGAAATATTTTGAAATTGGCACTTTCCTATACTTTTGCACAGGGAATGAGAAGAAAACATCCTGATAAAATTTAGGGGACAAAGAAATCACACCCCTGAAAACCTTTTTCATGAGTATTCTACTTACAGCTGTCTGTACTGAATCGCACCTGTTCACCATTACATGTGCCATAAAACAATTGTGTCTGTGAGAACAACGTTTCAAAGTCTGGTGCTGCTGCTGCTGGCAGGGTAAACTTCACATTGCTGCAAGTAAACAAACATACATTGTAAACATTTACATTCCTTGGTCAGTAGATGTGGTTAATCTTGTACTAAATTAACAACATTACATTCTTAACCAGTGGATGCAGCAGGGACTGTCTTTTGGAATTTGCAGGAGAGCATGAAATAACTCTTCTGGGGCCTTCAAAGAGAGCTGTTTAGAGATAATTACAAAAGAATGTAAGCAGAAAATGGTCAAATAAGGAGAGCTGAAAATCACTCTCCTATATCAGATTTATGGAAAGCAGTAGAGAGTGATTGCTATTGTTCTCCTCAACATCAGGCAGTCCCTGAAGCAGTTTAGCTTGTAAGTACTTCATTTCATTAGTGGCTTGGTATCTTCTATGACACAATTGAAGATAGTGGTGGCGTCATTGCAGAACAAACTTGTCGAGGGGCATAATAGGACCACAGTATAATACATGCAACAATCATGTTGAATACAAGTTTTGTTCATTTTAAAATAGGGGAGTTTTCATGGCATTAACAGTATTTCAATAAACTAGTATTTATTGCAGTGGATACCGGCTGTGTGTTGGCATCCAGTACTAAAAATACATGTACTGGACCAGCCTAGATAGATCCTCTATCACATGCCTCCCCCCTCTTCTCAATAACAGGGGTGTAAGTGACAACAGATAAAAAAATCTGAAAAAGTCTGAAATTTGAAAAAGCTTCTATACTTTTGTACAGAGGAAGTGCAGAAAAAGAGATAAAATCAAGATCAAAAAATCTGAATTCAGATTTTAATCTGAACTCTCACACCCCTGGATAATCAAATGGTTCATTATATCCCTAAGGCTATCATTTGTTCATTTTTAAAAATTCAACACAATTTTTTTGGTCCATGCATGAATTAGATTCAGGATTTTCTCCACTTATTTGTCAGCTCCTGTAGAACTGAATACATGCAGCTATGCTATGTACATGTATGTAACATTTCTTCAAAGTGTTTAATGTACACATTTAAAATTTGATTCATATTCAGTACATATACATACACCCCAAGTCAGATCATATTCTGCCATACAAAACTTGGATCCTGGATTGCCCTTTTTGCCTGAATGCCTAGATACTTAAATTACAAATTGCAACCACAAAATGACGTTATCCCCTCTTACTGCAGGCCAATATGTGAGCAAGTCGATTGACGCACACATATACCATGATTATAATTATATTCTACCATGGAAATGATTCTACCAACATTGACTGCACAGCCAGCCACTCCCTTGCTATACCACCACTGTATTAAGTACTACGGTGTGCATAAATGCTATCGGGCTATTTGCAAATTAATTTGTACTGACATAATTTAATGCCTACATCTACTGGGTTTAAAAAAATAAATGTTGTGTGAGCCAATTATATTGGACTATTGGTTGAAATCCATACAACCCCTATGGAAGACATGACCTTACATGTATAGCGGGTGTGTGAATTTCAAATGGGATAGACTGAATGGGGGACTTCATTTGAAGGGGGGACTCCATTTGAAATTCACACTCCCTGTGTGGAAGATTGAGGTCATGTCTTCCATAGGGGGTGTATGGATTTCAAATGGAATAGCACAATGAGCATGTTTTAGTATTTTTAATGATTAGCTTCCATCTTTCCTTTGAACCTGAATTTATTTCCTCCTTATATCTTTACCGCTACTGAGTACTGACATCAAATTTAGTTGAAAACAAGTAACCATTTTTATTTGGCCCATTTTGAGAATACTGGCAAATTTTACTCACCCTAAATTTTGCAACTGATTTGTATAAATTTGTACAATAAAAGATATAGCAGTGGGGTCTAGCCTAGCCTGTCAGTGCTATCCAATATCTGAAGAAGAGTAATGTGGGTAAATGCTCAGTTTGCTCACCTTTAATTTCATCCCATTTAAATCATCCCACTTGATGATCAAAATGATGATTTTGGCATCATCAAGTGAAAAGTGAAAAGTGAAAATTTTTTCTCAAAACCCAAGTTATAGTCCTGGAATATGTTTTGTTCATATGACCAGCCCAGCAAGTCAGTTGCCTGATGAAGTCTGATGGTATCAGACACAGTGTAGCAAGTTGTAAAAGTATGTTCCAGTAAAAGATTGAATTCAAAACCTTGTGATGTTTTGTTTACTTTAGGCGGTATGAACAAAAATATAGTAGGTCATAGTAATACACATATGCGATCAAGCAAAATCAGTCGGAACTCGGAAATATAAAATTTTCAGTTTCTTCTAGGATAGTAAAAAGCATTTACAGAGCTGGATTTTGCAGAAAACCCCAGTTTCAAAGATATGAACAATTAAAGAGTTTCCAAAACAAGAGGAAACAAAAGGAAATATTTCCATTGCTTGGCTGTATATCAAAATCAATATTTCAGAGTTCCGACTGATTTTGCTTGATCGCATCACATATTTGCTTAGTATCCAAACTGTTAGAGCAACTGAACTCTAAACTTGGAATAAGAATTACTTGGGTGATGGGACTCAATGTGAGGGAATAAACACCATGTGTTACAATCAGAGCACCAACCTTTAATGCTCTGCGTGCTATCCATGCGCCTCCATGGAAAAAGTTCAAGTTTTGAAATATTTTCTCAAAATATCAAGAGCTATCTTAAGAACTACTGAATCAATACTAGGCTTGTTTATACTCATTTTAATGCATTTTCCATGCTGATTCCAGATATGGTCATGAAAATTTACATTTCTGAAATTTTTGAATTTCTAAAAATTTTTTGAAACTTGTCGTCTGCAGTCGACACCCGTGTGAAGAGAGTTAAATTAAAAAAATACATAAGGCAGCACACATGTGTTGCACCTACATGTAAACTCTTCCTAAATGCTAATTGTCTCTCCTGTTACACACTAGAGGAGTCATAAGTGTGCTCTCTAAAAGTGTTGAGGGCACAACTATGCAATTCATAATGGGCAAGGTATGCAGTAAGCAACATAGTGGGACATATAGAATGACGCTATTTAAGCTAAGACACCCAAAATTCCTTCTAAAAGTTGCCTAAATAGTAAAAGTGAGCTGAAAGTGGGTCTAATCTCTTTGCCAAAATTTACTTATCTGCCCAATTGTATGGACCTTTGTACTTTGTACTTTGCAAAAGTTAGGTCGCGACCCTGGGGGTTCCCGGCGACTCCCCTGTGACGTCATACCATCAAGTACGTCACAGGTCAATAGACAACAACCTGGTCAGTCAGCCTGATGATGCGTCTTGGATGAGACGCGATACTGTCGCTATCAAAAATAGTAAGTCCAGATGAACAGATTTAATATTCATTTTATTATGTTTATCTACCTGGATGACTGAGAATATTCACAAATTTATCGGAACTCATTTTGGCAAGGATTGCCTTGACTTGACCAGGAAATATGAGAGAACGTCGAGGAAATTAGCTGACTATCGCAATCACCTACGATTTAATTTGAGGTGCCTCCACTCGGATACTGTACCGCGAAGTTTGTGGATTAAGCAACGAGTAAAAGGACATAGGGCTGATAAAATCGTCGCCAAAGCCCAGAAAGATCTGATAAATGAACGTGTAAGACAGACAAATTTTACGATCGATGTTCTGAAAAGGAAATTTCGGCAATTTCGAGTCGCTAAGCAAGCGGTTGCCGAGTGGACGTATGGGGTCAAGTGTCAGAGTTCACGACTCGCGGTCAACTTGATCAACACAGGAAGTCGAAAGCAAGACAACAACAAAAATCTGGCGTTTAGTTTCTGTCAAATCTCGGCGGATAGAGATGAAAATTGGCGTGATAATGATGGATTAGACCAGGATTCGCTAGCTAAGGAACGCTGGGTGAAAAACCTCTCCAGTCGGACTCTTTCTGTCGCGGAAAAGGACGTCTTATCGCGAGGATTAAACTTCATGGATCACATTTGGGGTACCAATAACAGACGCCTTTGCGAAACGATAATTCTACAATTGACCTGCGTTCACTGTTTATTGTAGGAAATTCAATAATAGTGCTGTATTAAACCAGGGTTCGTAGGTTTTTGCCACAGCTAAAGAAGTGATTTATAGTTCAGTTTTTTCATCTCAAAACAAATTATTAAGGAAATATTACAAACAGAAACATGGCTGTGCGATGGGTTCGCCAGTTTCCCCTATCGTCGCAAATTTATACATGGAACGTTTTGAGCGGTTAGCACTACAGTCCTACAACGGCACACCACCAACGCATTGGTTTCGTTATGTGGGCGATACTCTTGTGAAGCTTAAGAAAAGCGAACAAGCCCCTTCTTTGAACACATCAACGCTGTTGCGAGAACATCAGGTTCACGCAGGAAGGTTTACATGACAACAAACTCCCATTTTTGGATTGTTTGGTCACAGTTGAGAACAATGGCTCGTTAAATACCACAGTGTACAGGAAATCCACTCATACGGACCAATACCTGCTGTTCGATTCGCACCATCCGCTCATTCACATACTCGGGGTAATTAAAACCCTATTTCATCGTGCAGAAAAAATCCCATCTACCGAGGAGGCTAAGTTGGAAGAACGTAATCACCTCAAATCTGCGTTAGGTACTTGTGGGTACCAGAACTGGACATTTGAGAAAGCTCTCAAACCTCGCGAGAAATCAAAATCCATCTCGTCTGATTCCTCTGCCACAAGGAGCACCCGTCCAAGGAACATCACCATCCCATACATTGCTGGGGTTTCGGAGTTCTAAGCTTAAGCGAATATTAGTCCCAAACAAAAATGTTTGGTAGACTCATAACGGTGCGATCTTACCTTTCCGATGTTGATTAAGATACTTCTTGCATCGATCCCGAGATGCGGAAAAACCAATAGTCATTTTGTCCCCATAAATGAATAAATAACAAAGACCCCCCCGAGCCCCCGAGTGGACTCACCCATTCGGTGACGTCACACACGATAATCACCCCTTATCCGACTTGGGCAGCCCCTACCGCCAAACTTGTAGAGGCGGCGGGGTCGGGATAATCAACATCGGAAAGGTAAGATCGCACGGTTATGAGTCTACCAAACATTTTTGTTTGGGACTAGACTCAGTACACCGGTCGATCTTACCGTTCGATGTTGATTAAGATACTTCTTGCATCAACATCTGAAAGATCGATCTAGCAAGTAACCGACGGATGGAGGTACAAGATTGGCCAGCATCTGATAAGGATCGGGAGAGTGGGTAGCATGGTAATCGCGAGGTCAAACTATTTCCCCCCCTCACGGCCGGAAACAGAAAGACTACGTGAACAGACAAAAACCCTGAACTGAAAGTTCAGTGGTTAAGAATAGAAACACTGGTTCTTACCATGTTGGAATTCTGATTGTCCGCAAAACACCTGATACCCAACCACCATATTATCTCCGCAGAATAGCCCTGGAGAACTTATCGCCTGGTCGTTGGTTTACGTTTTTGTAGTAAACCGTGGAAAAGGACGACGGGTTCTTCCAAGACACAGCCTGACAAATCTCTTCTATGGGGACCCCCCTATGGTAGGCCCACGAAGATGAGATAGATCTGGTTGAGTGGGCCTTGGGGCGGCGTCTTTTGCCGCCCGAGTCCACCAACACCTGGACCAGCCACCGTGCCAGAGTCTGTTTAGCGGCTGGACCGTGCGGTTCTGCGTGAGTGATAAATAAGCGGTCATGAGCCCCTCTTAAGGTTTGTGTTCGGCCAAGGTAGTGCTGTAGCGCCCTCACCGGGCACCACAACCTGTCTTCGGCTATTGATGAACCCTGCCCAATACTGGGGAGGAAGAGGGCGAGTGTCGGAATGTACCGCTCATTTTTGCAAGGAAATCCGGGCGAAGAAACAGCGTCGCCCGTTGTTAGTAAATCACGGAGGCTGACTTGAGACTGCGTGCAACTCTGAGCAGCGCCGTCCGAGCCAACGCCAGAAGAAAGGCCGCCTTAAGAGTGGCGTATTTAAAGAAGGGTCGCTTTTGACAGGGGCTCAAAAGGGGACCCTTAATATACTCCAAGACTGTGTTGAGGTCCCATGGAGGACCACCTTCCTTTCGGCGCGGCGCTCGTTGAACATACCGTCGAGAAGAAGACTTAGGGACCCATCTGAATTGATAGTCGACCCGTCTTGAATCCTCGATGAATCGAGAGAATGGCTGACTTATAGTTGGCTATCGTTGCCTGCTGAAGTCCTGACCTGAGCTTTTCTGTCAGAAAATCTGCCACTAGAGGCACAGAGGCTCTAGTGGGAGATGTATTTCTCTCATCGCACCATGCGTAGTAGGGAGCCAAACGCTGACGATACGTACGGAGCGGAGACTCTCGTCCACCCCCGGCGATGAAAGAAGCAGCTTCTGATGAAAAGCCTCCCTCCCTCCGCCACGTTCCTGATAAGGGCCATGCAGCTAACTGCAGGTGCTCTAGTGGTAGACTTGGTACCTCTCCTCCGGGCATCCGGAGTAGATTTGGTAACTCGGGGAGTACTCGCGGCTGTGCCGCTAGTAGATCCACCATCGGTCGAAACCACAGGTGTTTCGCCAGAACGGTGCTATCAGAATGGCGTTGCAATCCTCCCTCCCGATCTTGGTCACCACCCTTGCGAGTAGCGAGATCGGGGAAAGCGTAAGCAGTCATTCCTCCCAGTCTCACGGACAGAGCGTCCACGGCGAATGCCTGTGGGTCTGCGACCCTCGAGCAGTACACCGGCAGCTGATGATTGCGATGAGATGCGAACAAATCTATCGAGGGTGGTACATCACCTCGAAGATCGTCTGGGCGACCGGCGGAGCAAGGGACCATTCTGTAGGTCCCGACACCTTTCCTCGTGACAGATCGTCCGCGGGGATGGTGGTGACTCCCGCTATGTGCATCGCCCTCAACGTAATCTGCCTGGCCTTGCACCACCCTATCAGGCGTAGTGCGTGCAGGCACAACCGTGGTGACCTTGTGCCCCCTTGTCTGTTGAGGTAGGCCACCACGGTTGTGTTGTCCGCTTGGACAACGATATGAGATCCACGATCACCTTCTCGAAATGCTGGAGAGTCTCTCCACTGCCCAAAGTTCGAGAAGGTTGATATGGAACTCCGTCTCCGTGGCCGACCATAGGCCCGAGACTGAGTCCCGTGGATGTGGCCCCCAGCCCAGTTTTGACGCGTCGGTCGTCACTACGTGGCCGCACCGCTGGTGCAGGAACCTGACACCTTGAGTCAAATTGGGCTGATGGGTCCACCACCAGAGTTCCTCCCGCGCGATCTCCGACATCGGAACCGCGAGGGATATTGGGTGACGACTGGGCCTGTAAAAGGCTAGAAGGTGTAGTTGTATAGGCCTCATGTGAAAGCGTCAGTACGTTACGAGGTCTACCATACTGGCCATAAGGCCCAAAACCTTCATCCATGCCACAGCGGGTGCTCCCTCTGACTCGGCCAAGAGTCGGGCACACCTCGCCATGTTCGTCACCCCCTCGGGTGAGGGCGCCGCGATCCCCTCCTTGAGGTTGATCTGGGCCCCTAAGACTAGTGGTGTCTGCGTCGGGACCCAATTGGATTTCTTGACGTTGATCAGAAATCCCAGGTCCCGCACCGCACGGACTACTAACTCCACGAGACACTGTGTCTCCAGTGGGTGCGTCCGTAAATGAACCAATCGTCCAGGTAGCAACACATGTTGACTCCCCTGCGCTTCAGATGTACGCTG
This sequence comes from Amphiura filiformis, assembly GCF_039555335.1. Classification (NCBI taxonomy): domain Eukaryota; kingdom Metazoa; phylum Echinodermata; class Ophiuroidea; order Amphilepidida; family Amphiuridae; genus Amphiura; species Amphiura filiformis. Next base: position 909,810 of record NW_027305488.1, on the reverse strand, counting down.
CCACCGCCTGACCAGGAGTGTAAACACTCTGGGGAGGTGGACAAGCGAATGGCAGGCATCGAAACTGGTAAGTTTGACCCTGTACCTTGAAGCGTAGAAACCTCTGATCTTGAGGTGCGATCGGAACATGCAGATATGCGTCCGAGAGATCTAGCGATGCCGCCCACATACCCTTGATGGGGCAGGCTAGCACCGGCGAGAGTCTCCATTCTGAACCTCTTGGGCCTGATGAACTCGTTCAACGGCTTGAGGTTCAGAATGGCCTCAGTCGCCGGTCTTCTTTGGAGCCAGAAAAAAAGTGCTCCAAAAACCCTTGGTGAAAGGGGGTAGACCGGGACAATCGCTTGCTTCGTGAGAAGCTGAGTGATCTCTGATAGTAGTGCCCGACGCTGGGGGCCGTCTGGCGGCACTACCGTGGACCTCTGAATCGTGCAGGCGCACGAGGGTGGCTGGTAAATTCCAGCCTGTAACCCCACTGACCACTGACAATACCCAGGCGCCCGGTGAGATGGCATGCCATCTCTGGGCGTGTAATGCACAGCGGCCGCCCACAGGGGAATCCCTGTGGGAAGTCCAAACCTGCCGGCATGGACTGTCGACCGCCGTGCCCTCAGGACCGATCTGGTTTGCCACCCTTAGAAGAACGGCTCTTCTTAGGGGCTTGCCATCTGGTCCAGCACTACTCTTGCGCTTCCCAGTCTTTTGGGAGGTGCTGGAGTAGCCTCGGGCTCGGGTGTAGTCTGTGGTGCTGGCGTCCTGCTGAAGCCGGAGCTGGCGCTGAAGGACGCTTAGAAGACTTCTTCTTCTTGTGCTTCTTCTTCGCCTTACTGCCCTGCCCCTTGGTCAGGGCAGCCTCCGACTTCTTCAGAGTGCTCTCATTGGTGGCCTTCTTTGCCCGGTCCTCAACCGTAGCTTAAAAGGCCTGTCCAAAGAGTAGCCCCTGTCCCACCGAATCTGACTTCTTCATTGCATCAGCAAAGTCGGAGCCGTAAGTTGACTGGAGGGACAGACAGGCATTCTCCGGGCGGCGAGATGACATCCTATGGGCTAGGCCCATAGAACTCTCGTTGAGGTTAGCTGTTAGCACCGCTAACAGATTAACCTCGCGGAAGAGTTCGGCGTTGCCCGTGGTCGTTCGCTACCTTCCTACCGAGGTGCTCGGCAAGCGTGGTAGCGACACTAGAGACTCTGATAAGCGGCGTGCTCGCCATCGATGAGCTTTAGCTCCTCCTCCCACTGGGGGAGAACGACCCGTGCGCCTTGGCCGCCAGCGGCAGGCGCTTGGCAACGCGTCTGGATCCATGTCAGGGACCCTGAGGTAGGTTTCAGAGTCCTCCTGCGAAACACGCAGTGGAAGCGTGCAAGCACGCGGCGTCAAGCTCCAGCGAGCCTGACAGCCCCACTGAAACCTACCCTTGAGGTCCGCCGGGAATGCAAGTGCAGGCGACCCTTGTGTGGGCCGCGCTAGCTGGGCATCCTACTGAAAGATGCCCTGGTCCTCCTGAACGGACTCCTCCTGAGAGAAAGCCAGGCCCAAACCTTGGGCCACACGGCTCATCACCTCAGCGGTGTCCGCAGGCAGACCATTGCTAGCGAGTTCCTCACGGGGAAGCGGGGAAGGATACCTGAAGCTAGCTGCACAGTCTCAACAGACTGTGAGTCGCTACTGGTTTCATCTTCCGACTCCTTTCCCTCGCCTTCAGACTCTGACTCACTCTCTGATGAGGAAGAGATCTGATGACGGGCATCTGAAGGTGGACAGGGAGGTGTCGCCACCGTGTGGCTAGCCAACTGAACACCAGCAGAAGAGGGAGTACTCCCGCTAGACCCCGAGATGCTAGCTATAGCACCCCGGGATCCGCACGCTCTCGCTGCTGTCGCCCTAGCCATAGCAGTGTGCGGCCTACCCTGCGCTGTATCAGGGTTAGCCACTCGCCGCCCGGGTTGGGTAACAACTGGTGGTACTGCTTGCCCAACGCTAGGCGGCACTTGCCACGGTGGAAGACCGTGGAAGAAACCACCCTGCGGCGGATACCACGGGCATACCCTGTTGGTAGCTGACCCTGAAAGGATCCGCCACCAGGGAAACCCCATGGAACGGTAGTACCAGTACCGCCTCCCCCTGTTGCCACAGAGACTGTGGTAACCAGGACGCAGTACTGCGGTACCTGCGTGGTTGTAGCGTAGGTGCCCGGTAGGGCTCCGGGCTGCGTACCACTGTACCCATGCCTCACAGCGTTCCCCGCTAGAGGATCAAGCCGTGTGTATGGGTACCCCGCTATACTGGCTGTCCCTTGGCTAAAAGGAGCTTGCCTAGTATCACGGGTAGCTGAGCGTGTATACCCTCGATCAGTCACCTCGCTACCTGAATAGGCAGTATCAATCAATGGAGCCATGCTCCGCTGAATAGATAGTGATCGATCATAAGAGGGTAATTGACCCATTGACTGTAATGGATCACCCACGCTCTGCTGGCTCTCGAGGACATAAGTGGGTTGTTGATCAGCCAGGCTGTTCAAACTACCTACCCTAACCTCTTGAGCCTCGCCCAAGGTCGCTGTGTGTGGCGGACCACTCACGGCAGCTATGGGCGCGTGCATAGTGGCTACCACTGAAGTCAAGCCGTAGCTCGCCTCGGTAGCTGCCACTGTTTGCACTTGGGTCGCTGTCCCGTGAGAGACTGCGAGCCCAACCCCCGGTATAGCCGCTAGCCAGTCCCGGAGGACAGCCGGCAGCCATTCCAAGGCCCAGGGAATCACTCGGCGGTCCCACCATGGAACGCTGCCGTGTGACAACCCCAGTTGGTTCTGCTAAGACTACACCTGAAGCGTTAGCCCGGTATCGTCTCTGCTAAACCCATGCATCGCGTTTTCATTCGACCCTTGCGGGAACGAAGGCGTGCTGCGTGCCGTGGATCAACCCAGGCAAGCCCGGGTTCCACTGGCACGCTGCGTGCTACAGACCGGCCGAGGCAAGTCCGCTGCACGCTGTATGCTAGATTCAACCCAGGCAAGCCCGGGTACCCTTGGCATACTGTCCGTCGCCGGCTACTTCGCGGGTGCTAGACCGCTCGTTCGCCAGCAATAGACGGGTGTCCACCTGCAAGAAGCTCGCTAGAGATCTCACTGGCAGACTGGTCCTCGCCTGTTCGGGCAAGTACCGCCCTCCTGCCTGCTACTAGCTTAGACGTAAAGTCAGTGCTTTCGCTGGCTGCTAGGCCTTCGGGCTCGCTAGCGGTCCCCGGAGGGTCCGCCTGCTTGCCCGGGACCGGAGCCCCAGAGGTTACCTTAGCGTGGCCCTTGCCTGCCTCGCTAGTACCTACCATATCAATCTTACCTGTAGGCTTCTGTTTCTTAGTCTTCGTCTTCTGTCTGTGTCGAAGACCTAAACAGCGCTACTTTCTAAATCCTCAAGTGGATGTCCGATAAGCCTATGCAAAAGGAAGCACACTTATTTGATTTAGAGCAATCCCTGTGGGAGTAGCAGAGTGGATGCGGGTCCCACTCTGGTACAAGGGAAGGGCATGATTGACAAGGCCTAGACATTGTAGTAATCGGGGAGCGTACAGCACTACCCCCGAACACAAGCTCAAGCCCAATAAACAGACCCACACGCACAGTGGCTGACGCTGATGTAGTGGTATGATATAAAAATATATATACAAAGGGATGAAAAACTGAAAACCTTTTGGGGAAGATTTGTCAGGCTGGTCCTTCGAAACCCACCGAACTCTTAGCAGTAACTCAAGGCGTCATCAGACGCGTACTGAAAGATATAACGATAGAGCACACCATAAACATAGCGATAATCACTCACCATACATGTATACACAGTACTGTACAAACATCTATTGTAACTTACTAGTCTGTTATAGTTGTTTTACGTGAGAACAAAATAAAATGGCGCCCTAAGGGCGGCCATTTTGAAAACGTGTGTCCCGTATATGAACGGAAACACACATACAAGCTAAGTTTTTGGATCGTTTTTGTCACTCTTCTTGCCGAAAAATGTCGTCAAAACTATCTCCCTAGCGACTATACTGGTTGGTTTTTACCTCAGTGTAACAAACAAACTGTATATCTCATCCTTTGGTTCGTAATGATACTTAGCGTTGGTAAAGAAAAATCCACACGTCTATCTCATCTAGAAACCAAGGAGGATAAGGGGTGATTATCGTGTGTGACGTCACCGAATGGGTGAGTCCACTCGGGGATCGGGGGTTTTGTTATTTATTCATTTATGTGGGACAAAATGACTATTGGTTTTTTCCGCATCTCGGGATCGATGCAAGAAGTATCTTAATCAACATCGGAAACGGTAAGATCGACCGGTGTACTGAGTCTCGGGAAACACAACATCCCCGTCTCCTTGAAACCGGGCAATACTTTGAGACAGAAACTAGTGCATCCCAAGGACAAACCCCCCGCAATAAACAAAGTAATATTGTTTATGCCATCCAGTGTAAAGACTCTGACTGTGAGGACTCCTATATGGGAGACTAAACAACCCTTGCACAAGCGTATGTATCAGCACCGTAGACCCAGTTCTACAGGTTTGAACGATTCGGCAGTTTATACGCACCTCAAATTTGCCAATCATTCTTTTGAGGACAAGGATGTGCTAGTGCTCGACAGAGAACATAAGTGGTTTGAAAGAGGAGTTAAGGAGGCAATACCTGTCTGGCGGGAGGAACCTTCGCTCAACAGAGGAGGGGGACTTCGCCACAACCTGTCAAGGACCTCACGACGCAGCAATCCGGAAACTACCCCGGCGACTCCCCTGTGACGTCATACCATCAAGTACGTCACAGGTCAATAGTCAACAACCTGGTCAGTCAGCCTGATGATGCATCTTGGATGAGACGCGATACTGTCGCTATCAAAAATAGTAAGTCCAGATGAACAGATTTAATATTCATTTTATTAAACTAGTACTGGTAGAAATGTTGCCAAAGTTAATCTTCCATTCAACACTAGCAGCTCAGAATTTAACCTCAGAAGATGAGTTTGTGTACCCAACCCATTCAAAGGTCAATCTATATACAGATATATATGAGGGTCATGTCCTGGGAGATGAGTATGTTTGCCATCTAATGAATGCATATTGCTATCATCATTTGCATCATCTACAATTTCAGAACAATTTGCATATTTTCCAGAAAAAGCTAGAAATATTTGACTACATGCTCGTACTGTGTTACAATTCACAGGAAATGGAACTGTCAGTGTCACAAAAAGAATTATATGAATTATCTATAGGTTGACATTCTGCCTGGGGGCACTCAAACTCAATGTGTTTACATCCTCGAGCAGGAATTAGCTGTAAAGAGTAGCAATTCCTACATCATGGATCACATTTGGGGTACCAATAACAGACGCCTTTGCTAAACGATAATTCTACAATTGACCTGCGTTCACTGTTTATTGTAGGAAATTCAATAATAGTGCTGTATTAAACCAGGGTTCGTAGGTTTTTGCCACAGCTAAAGAAGTGATTTATAGTTCAGTTTTTTCATCTCAAAACAAATTATTAAGTTACAAAAATAATTTCCTGAGTGTAACAAGGCCAGATTTGGTAATGATCAGTATCCATATTAAGAAATTAAAGGCATGTGTTTTCATTGCTCAAGTGTATTTAACCGAAATGTGGCATATTACCAAACTTTTTCATTTTAAGGACTTGATGAGACAAAACATATGTTGAATTATTCATTAAAAGTTGTGTGCTATTGTTTATGAGCTTTCTGTGTTACTTTTCAATATTTGAGTACCTATATGTGAGTTTTTGCCATTTTGCTGGTTTAAACCAGGCAAAAACTGGCAAAAACAGGTTTTTGCCAGTTTTTGCTACTGGCAACGGCAAAAACAGGTTTTTGCCGGCAAAAACCGAACCCTGTATTAAACTTGTTTTCACCCCAAAAGTGGTCAGAGAAAAGGTTAAAATGGTCAGACCATACCATATCAAGGAGGGCTCCCACCCCTCAGATTTAATGACCCTGTGATACAACACACAAAAATGTACAGACATTTTTTTTTACTTTTGACAAATTGAGTGTGCAATTAGTGTGTATACAAGGTTTCAGACCTCTCTCTCGCTCTCTCTTACAGGCTCCCAAAGATGAAATTTTATTTAAAGGGCAAATTTAGACCCCCTACTACAATTTTAAATGGCTGCCACAGAAAAATCTTTACAGACCTCAAACTTGCAGGTTTTAAAAATTTCTACAGGTAAAACATATGAGTGAAATATAAAGCAAATCTGAGGGGGTCTGGTGGGAGCCCTCCTTGATTTCACAGAAGGTGGTATTTTCACATGAAGTAGGTCAGTGTTGTATGTAGGAAATGTGAGAACCCGCTTGAGGATTTAATATGTCTGACAGTATACAAGTGACCCCCTGGGCATTCTGCAACTAATATAAACCTGGTGAAAAAAACTATGTGAACAATAAGAGACATTTCATCTAATGCACATTTAAATTGTAATTATCTTTATTTACAATCACTTACAGAATTGCCAGTACCCCTAAAGAATGAAGTTGAGGATCTAGTGTTTCCAAGACGACATCAAGACCAGCTGCATTCTTTCTCAGCAACTCAAGATTCTTGTTGATTTCCTCACATAGTTGAGCAAAGTTACCTGTACACAAAATAAAGAAAACATCATGTTCTCTACTGTTTTATCTTTCATACAATTTATTCCCCAGATAAGCTGATTTTATTATAACCATAGCACCCAACAATCATCAAAACCACTTTTACAATACGCTTTTTAAGCTTATAAAAGTACCGGTAATTGCAAACTAAAAGCCACAAGTCTTAGAGCTTTAATTTAGTAAAACTGTCAGCAGAAAAAAAGTGAGACTGTGAGAGATTCTCAATTGGTCTCTAAAAACACTATTTGCAAACATTTTCTTTTTCAAAGCACTGTATCATATATGGTCGTGCGCCATGAGTTGGGATACCTAATATGGCGGTGGAGTAACACTTTTCCACCTTAAGTGATGTTTATGATGTCATAATTTCCATAATACTTGTCTTACAATAATAAATTTGGTGTCATTTTAAAGAGTAATCTATACTCTTTTCATAGCAATAAATAAAATTGGTTCATATTGTTTCAGTTTTAATTAGGATTAATTAATTAATGAATTGGTGATTGCGGTGGTGGCTAGGGAGCCGGTGGCTAGGGAGCCATTTTCACACTTTTAAAAGTTAATTTTAAAGAAATGGGATGGTCCATGTGTCATGAAAACACAATTTCTGGATTAACAGACCCCAAATACATACAAATAGACACCAAAATGAAATAAAAAGCTTTAAAATAAGAAATTAACATCATTTTATTGAAAAAACTAAATTTTGAGACCCCCCCCCCTAACTAAAAATGGTATTTTGGCCAGCACCAGCTCATTTCTTGGCCGATTTTCATTAAAAAGGTGTCAAAATGCTCAGGAAAACAAGCCTCATCAAATAAGATGTTACTTAGCTGCAAGATGAAAGCCATTGTAATTTTCAAAATTTCCATGTGTTACCGAAAGGGGTCCCAACTCACGGCGCAAGACCATATGTGATTGTTGCAAGAATTCAATGACTGCACCCCTCCCCCGGACCCACAGAGATTGGGATTAGGGTTAGGTTTTAGCATTACAATCAGGGTAAGGGTTAGGAGATATGGTTAGGGTGGTAGCCTCTATTCTGAAGTTGCTCTGCACTCTGCATATTGGGATCTATAACATTCTTTGAACCATTTCCCATTCCACACATTTTCCCCTCTTTCCAGACACCCTGTACAGTGTACAATGCAATTTAGATTAACACCTGCTCCCCATGGATCCAGCCTTGTATAATCCTGATATCATACTGCTACATAATGCTATATCAAATTGGGGGGGTTGGGGTACGGGGCTCTAATGTACATTTATGAACCATTTTCTTCACACCACATTTTACTCTATTTCCAAATACTCTGCAGCATTCAGTATACAATTTACAGAATTTTAGTTTACCCTCAAGATTTTGAGACACCCTGTGGAATCCAATTTAGATGTTCCTACCAAGCCAACACCAGACACCTGCTCCCATCTAGCCCAAGTCAATTGATTAAATATATAGCCATACTACGCTATACTAAATTGACAATATCAACTACACAGCACATTCTATAATGTGTACCATTTACAAGCTGCTCACGCTATTGTCTGCCATCATAGACAGTTTCTACTAGAATCTTACAAATTTAATGAACGAGAAGGTGGTAAGAGTGCTATTCTATTTGAAACTCATACACCCCCTATGGAAGACATGATGTTAATCTTCCACACAAGGGGTGTAGATTTTAAATGGAGCCACCCATTCAGGTAACCCATTAGAAATTCACACTCCCTGTGTGGAAGATTAAGGCAATAGGGGTCCAGGGGGTGTATGGATTTCACCTGGAATAGCCCAACTCAGCATGCAGCTATATCGACCTATATAATATCAGCTAAACACATTAATCATTGAAGTCACTGACATTTGGGGATTTTCGAAGGTGCCTCTGGTATGAGGTATACCATATAGCAAAGGTTGGGTTTATTTTTTTACTTACATGTAACTTTCAAGTAAAAAAAGCATCATTACTTCTATTGTTTCTCCTGACTTTTTAAATAAATAGCCTGCTGTTTTTGTTTCTTTGCTTCGTTTTGATATTTTACCATGCCACATTACAATCTGAAATCATCAGCCTAAAACCGGTATACAGCCTGAGATTTTTTCACATGCATATTTCCATAGCAAGAACCCATTGCATGTATTCCAATATCAGCTGCAAGTTTGTGTTCCCCTGTGTGTCTGCTCAAAGGATTAGTACTTGGTTCAGCACATATTATTTTGACAGGTGGCACAAGCTTCACAAAATTACAGTACACAAAAAAGGAATCATGCCTTTAGTTAAATATGCACAATTCGCCTTCCTAAAAGGGAACCTATCATCAAAATGGTAAACAAAAAAACACACACATAGCAACCAAAGAACTCCAAATTATCTAGTTGATGATACGGCATTTCTTTCATCAGAAACCCAATCAAGAACCAAGCATCTACTGTACTTGTTTTTAAAGTGCCCGTAACCCTACCCTACCATGCTACTTACATGTGAGCACATGTCATTTCTCCAAGTCATCTCTGGTACAATCCACATGATTATTTTTTATTCCAGATTGCTGTGGATCAAACCAAGGCTCATACAGTCATGCAATCAAATGGCCCGCATGGTCGAGAGCTGGTCCTAAACAATAGTAATGCCCGACAGCTTTAATGTGACAAGCTGCCCCTAAATATGAGGCAGAACTTGCTCTAACATGCATTTTGAAAGTTGCCTCGACCACCAGGTAACTTTGCCACCCCATCTTTTTTTTTTTTTTTGTAAATAGGGATAGGCGGTCCCAGATAGGCATTCCAAGATATGGATCATGCACAGTGAGATAATTCTTTTTTTTTTTTCTATTTTCAGCCTTTTTTTACAGGTTGATCCCAAGTTGCAATAAAGTTAATTTGTTATCATTATCAACTGTGACAATATATACTTGCCCATAGTAAAAGAGAGCACAGCAAAATGTTAAACATGTTGTAGTAACCTCGGTTTATTATTAACCACAATGTTAGAAATTATTGTTTGAACACTTTAAAAGCCTTATTGGAAATGGTCCCCCTTCTACCCCCGTACAATGTTGGCATGCCCAATATGCTCATCTACACTATATCTTCTCCCAACATTGATTGGCGGGGCAAGGGGAGGGGATATGCTTAAGATGAACATTGAGAGAACTATATTATAATTCTTAGTTTCCAGTGACTCATATAGCGTGCGCACTATACTAAGTAGAGCATGGGAATTACAGTGGGTGTTCGAACACATTTTTTCCGGGATTGCACCTTGTCCTGGGAGAAATACTTGGAAACACATAAATGTCACACTCCTGTTTTGACAGCATGGCACATGTAGAAGGATCAGTATCAAATCCAAGGCATTTTTATTTTATTCTATAGCATTTGGCTTAAAATATGAGGCATTCAATCAGGGTTCGAATTCGGCTGTATCGCATAGCAGTTTGCTCCACATTTTGAAGTGACTGCTACCCAATTTTGCATTTGTATAGCACTTTTTATAGTGCTTTAGTATGGAAGTATCCTGATTATGATGAATTAGCCAAAAACTGCTACACAAAATTTTTTAACGAATTCGAACCCTGCATTCAATATATTAGATACATGTATTTAGACCTTGTTTAAATTTTTGACAATTTTCATAAAATTTTGCCTCCCCCCCAAAAAAAAAATTCCTGGCTATGGCACTGACTTGCTATTAATGTGTCTGTGTGGGTGCGGGAGGCTGGAGGGGAGCATCAACAACTTGTGTGACCAACAACTGCAAGCTGTTTTAGACCCAAAGCACAACATAACATTATCCATACCATACACCACTATTTACATTTTAAAAATTGTATGTGGAAATTACTGAAATGAATCAACCCGCTTCAATCTGGAACACAATATGCCATGTGGGTATTTCATCTATGCGTGTCTCTCTCATGGTAGCCAGCTAGACTCCTAATGGTGTACCAGACGATAAAATCACATCAAATCATGCCTAATGCTACATGGCTTTTAATCGCAATGTCTAGATCGTGAATCTTATCACATAGTTTTGGCTTGCACTTCATGCTAATATTAACATGTACCACATTTAAAGGTGTATTTTTTAAAGTTAATGTTTCCCTTTTCAAGTATAAGCCTACGGTATACAGTTTGAATTATTATGTAGTAGTATATAGTTATTTGATGTGTCTGTGTGCTATGTTTCAGGTGACTGATTAGACTGATTTTGTGTAGATCTTCAGAAAATGAACTTTTCCTTCTTAAAAGCCAATGAGCATTCTCCATATTATTTAAAATGAGAACAAGCCTAAGCAAAGCAAAACATAAAATGCAGCACATTTCTGACCTTGGTACATCACATTGGGTGTGAGGACAGTCACCATCTAGGCGATGTATTACTATGCTCTACAAGGTTTGTTACCTACAGTTGAACATAGCAGTATGCTGTTTTTCTTTTAAAATGCATGGTTTGCTATCTGCTGAAGATAACAGTGTGCTGCTTTTCTAGCAGTATGTAACTTTTCTTTTAAAACACACGGTATGCTATCTGATAGCAGTATGCTTCTTTTCTCTATATTTACATGTACAAGATTTGTTATCTACTGAAGATAGCAGTATGCTGCGTTTCCCTATATTACAAAGTTTGCCATCTACTGAAGATAACAGTGCGATGCGTTTCCCTATATATTACAAAGTTTGCTATCTACTGAAGATAACAGTGCGGTGCTTTTCTCTATATTACAAGGTTTGCTATCTACTGAAGATAGCAGTATACAGATTTTCTCTATTACAATGTTTGATATCTACTGAAGATAGCAGTAAGCTGATTTTCTTTTTAAACACACAATTTGCTATCTAATGAAGATAGCAGTATGCTGTTTTTCTTTAACCCATGGTTTGCTATCTACTGAGGACAACAGTGCACTGCTTTTCTTTAAAGGAAATCTGTACCATAAACTAATCAATGGCTAATATAGTTATATACCCCTAAATTAAACATACCAGATGGTCTATATGAATTTCGGAATATTCCTAACAAAGAAAAAGCACTTATAATCCTTCGTTTCTGCGATTCATGGAAGCCGCCATGATAGCTCCTTTCTGCCACAAGCGGTACAGTGTAACCTCTCACACAGACCCGAAAGCGTAGTGTTGCTATGGCATTCGCGACCCCACAGCTTAATTTTGGTTTTAGTGCTGTTTTTACTTTTTGTTCTCAAAAGACATTGTTGATCATAAATATTACTTAAAATACATTTTTTTATGTTCTTCTGAAGTTTTATGGGTAAAAATTGTCGCGTTTTCTTTTGAACGAATGTTGAATCTAAACTTTGGTAGTATTCACTTCGTGTCACCAAAGTTCTCGAGCGCGAGTGCTGGTGGCACGGATTTCGCTGGTTTCAAAATCGGGGTACCGTTACAGCGTAATAAAATACATCGGTATCAATATGGCCGCCGCCATGGATTGCAAAATGACCGTTGATCGTCGTAAGGAATTAAGAATTTCTCCTTTATTTGTACGTAAATAAGCTTGGACTTTTACTGTTTGTCGTTTTTATTATTACTGCAACTATATAGCCATTGATTAGTTTATGGTACAGATTTCCTTTAACACATGGCTTACTATCTATTGAAGATAGCAGTATGCTGCATTTCTCTATATTACAAGGTTTGTTTATGTTATCTGCTGAGGATAGCAGCAGGGCATAATATAACTGGTATCACATCACATTTTGCTACACAATCTAGTCAAATTGCTATGCAATCACACAAACTAACGGCATTGCTATGCATGATTATTGCTATAACAAATAAAACATTGTCACAATTTTGCTATGCAAAATTCTGACACTAAATTATGCCCTGGATAGCAGTATGCTGCATTTCTCTATATTACAATGTTTGCTATCTCCTGAAGATAGCAGTATGCTGTATTTCTCTATATTACAATGTTTGCTATCTCCTGAAGATAGCAGTATGCTGTATTTCTCTATATTACAATGTTTGCTATCTACTGAAGATAGCAGTATGCTGTATTTCTCTATATTACAATGTTTGCTATCTCCTGAAGATAGCAGTATGCTGCATTTCTCTATATTACAATGTTTGCTATCTACTGAAGATAGCAATATGCTGCTTTTTACAACGTTTGCTATCTATTGAATTGAAGATAGCAGTATATTGCAATGTTTGCTATTAAATGAAAATAGCAGTATGCAGTATAGCAGTATGCTGATTTTCATTTTAAACACAAGGTTTGTTATCTAAGAAAGCAGTATGACTCTATATATTACAAGGTTTGCTATCTCCTGAAGATAGCAGTATGCTGCATTTCTCTACCAAGTTTACTATTCACTGAAGATAGTGCTCAGTATAATGCTTTTCATTTAAACACAAGGTTTGCTATCTAAGAAAGCAGTATGCTGATTTTCTTGGTAATCAAGGAAGATGCAGTATGCTACTGTTCTTTAACAAACAGTTATCTACAGTATGCTGCTTTTCTCTATATTACAAGGTTTTCTATACTGAAGATCTAGCAGTGTGGTGTTCAAATTATTATACATAAAACAAACTCCCTGTCTACTGAAGATACCAGTGCACCAATGCTTATTTACAACATAATAATACAAGGTTTGCTAGCTACTAAAAATAGCAGTTACGGTACTTTTAACTTTAATTGGTTTGCTATCTACTGTACAGAAGAAAGCAGTATTGTATAAATTTAGTATTTTTGTGTACATTTATCATCAAGGCCTATATATTTTATAGCATTCTAGTAGATTGAAATTTATGGTGGCTGGTAAAAAAGACCCAAAATCAAGATATATTAATTATTATACTTTGTTCTTCAACCTGTTTTCCAAAATAATTCAACAGTCATATTACAACGTAGGCCTACAAATACGCAATGGTTCTACGTCTGATTGTAGGGAGCATTTGTTTTCTATACTCTTTCAATAAAGACTAGATCCTTCTTTCTGCACAGATTTGAAATACATAGGTCTAAAGTGTCCTTTTTTACTTGAAGTCAAGAGCTTTTTTCTTGTGTGTTAGAATTTGCTGAATAGGTTATCATACCAAATTAATGCATGGATCTGTTTATCAAAATTTCTAACATGCTAGTTCAGAAATAAGCTCTTGCCAAACATGAAAGTCAGCTATTCAGAATTTGCAGGACGTTGCCGATATAACATGCCTAACTGTCCCTTTTTATATTATTTTGATGGATGTTACATTATTCTGTTGATGTTTAAATCACATATAAATTCACAGTCAATCTAGAAACACACTGCAAGATTTTACCACTACTCTGAAAACTACCCCACCGCCCTGAATGGGTTAATACCAGCCTTCCTAATACACACATTTTTCTATGTCTGTATACGTATCATATTAATTAGTGAATCCCGCTTGGCCCTTGATATTAAGCAAAATTTGTGTGGTGTCTATACACCAATGGTTAGCCTGGGGGCATCACGAAGCCAGAGATAGAATCTAATGAAACCTAACTATGTATATATGGTACAATACACCAGACGCAAATGTAAATATCCTTGCAAAGCGCTGCTTATAACTGTTTCATTTGCAGTGTATATATTACATGTCCGAGCAAGTTGACTATAATCACCTTTGCCTGTGTAGATGGATCTTCCAGCTTGTTAAAACCAATTTTTTGCTACATGGTCGCATGTCATAAGGTGGTCCAATTTCCAGAACATGGTAAAATATCATCAAAAATAATTTTTTTGATTATTTTGTAGGATATGGCACCTGTTTTTTTTTTTTCACTGACGAAAAATTTAACCCGAAAATATGTTGCGTTTTTGTTACAACAGTCAATTAACATGTACACAGACTGTGCAGTATGCATTTTCCTTAAATTGGACCCTAATCATAAAAGTTTCAAATTTAAACAAGTTTGTAATGAGGTTTTTTATCAATTTTAGCATCAGAACATGTTCTCTACACTATTTAATGTTCTCTACACTATAATACACTAACTTAGTTCATGAAACAAATTTTTGAAAACCAGCTCCGATTACCCAACTAAGTCTCACTAAAGCTCACTATTAAAACCACTCTACGTGCACGCATTCCACGTGACTTGATGATACAATCAGCCTAAGTCATATATATACCCAGAGAATTACTGCCCGGGCAGCCTAACATCGGTAGCTACAGGTCGGTGATCGTGTGCGTGGCATGCAAGGGGTCCCGGGTTCGAATCCCGGGGGTACCAAGTGAATTCTTTCTTCACCTTCTCTCCTTTTTCATTTCTTCTTTCCCTCCGATAGCAAAAAAAAGACAGGTATGGTTAGGGTTAACAACTTAATTTTCCAAGTAGTCATTTTGCAAAAGTGGCAATAATTGTTCTATATTAGCTCCAACAACTTTTTTTTAAATACAATATTTAGATTCCTCATGCAATTTCCACAAAAATGTTTTTATCAATGAAACTATGGCAGCAATCAGCTGGCAATGTTTATTTATTCATATAGGTGTTAGCCACAGAGCCGTCCACCCGCCTTTTGGACGGCCAACTTCAAAAGTAGACGGGTGGTAAAACCATCAACCCATCTTAAGGACGGATGAGCAAAATCCCCAATGAGATGTATAATAAGAAAATTTAGTTTAAATTATTTTCACCTTTATTCACATCATACATATGAAAAACTAATTCTCCTACATGTACATGTGTGACAAATTATCCGTCTGATGATCGGTATACCCAATGATCGTAAGTGAGGGTATGCTGTGAAACTAGTAGTAACGGTTGCCTTTTCCAGAGGTCTATACTTTGAATTTGTTTCTTACGCTCACCTGTAATGGGTTTGAGCACTTTTAATTCCAAAGTTAGTCACCTGAAAAACAATACTTGTTATATTACGCCCCCACTATTTATAGTGGTTGAGCACTTTCGACTACTTTTGGAGTAAAGACTGTGCTGGGAAGTGGCTTTGTCATGGTTCTGACACCACAGAATGTATATACTTGTATATGCATTTCTGTTAAGTTGAAACCATGACAAATTATCCGTCTGATGATCGGTATACCCAATGATCGTAAGTGAGGGTATGCTGTGAAACTAGTAGTAACGGTTGCCTTTTCCAGAGGTCTATACTTTGATTTTGTTTCTTACGCTCACCTGTAATGGGTTTGAGCACTTTTAATTCCAAATTAAAGTTAGTCACCTGAAAAACAATACTTGTTATATATATGAATATAAATAGGTCTATAATAATATAGCATTTAAAATACCTAATTATTCAATCAAGTCAAGTTCAATTCAATTCAGTCAAGTTGGCACACATGTACATGTAGGAGAATTAGTTTTTCATATGGACTAATACTTTATGAGCGTGTTTCTACAGAGCCAAATACCGTTTTGGAAACGGTATGGAACCGTTAATCACTCCTGTGGAAACAGCCTCCAACGCCTTTTTGCGACGCCTTTTCATCGCCAACGGAAACCTCGTTGGAGTAGGTTTTTGCCGTTGACAAAGCGAGTAGATTTTCTGTGGAAACAGACCTAAGCGGTAACTTGCCGATTATTGAGCAAAATCAAACAAAATGGCTGTTAATCAACATGTTAATTGGACAGACGACATGACAAAAACGTTAATAACAGCCTGGGCAACATTAACAAGTCCAAACTATTATGTAAAGCCACAATTTCTCTGTGATACGGAAAAACAGAAAAAACTCACGGAATTCGGGGTTTGCTCACGGAAATTTGTAAATGCTACAAAATAGTGAAAAACTGTGTAAAATGTAAAACTTTTTGCAAAATATAACAACAACAAAATGATTATTTAGCAATAATCAACCATTAAACAATCCATTCTAGCATTAATTCTAGGCCTACGATGCAAGATTTTGGCCATACTACCGTAAAAGGTAAGACAAAATACACTTTTAAAACATGTTTGTCATTCAGATTAAACGGTATGAACACATAGCGGCAAAAACCTGTCTGTGGAAACAGCAGGTTAAACGGTAAGATAACGGTAAGATAGCGTTATCCATTTAGCGGTAACTTAGCGGTGCGCCTGTAGAAACACGCTCTATGTGCTGAAACTTGGCAAGAGATTTTAGTTGCTTGAGATGAATTACATGAAAAAACAGTAGCATGATCAACATGAATTATATAAATAAACATGATTTGTTTTTCACCAGGTTCACTGGCGCAAATAATAAAGGAGACAAGTAGATAAAGTGTTATATTTCCTCAGAGGGAGGATGGCAATTTATTTCTTGCATTTATGGTCCTACATGTACCGGGGTAGCTACTATGGGCTATTTGCGGGGAAGAGACAGTTTAAGTGACCACTTATGGGTTCGATTCCCAGGCGGGACCACTTTATCTACTTGTCTCCTTTATTAATTGCGACGGCGAACCTGGTGAAAAATTATGTCTATTTCTATAATTCACGTCGATCATGCCACTGTTTGTCCATGTATCATTACAGTTCTTGCATGGAATGGAATAAACAACCTCTGTGGTGTTGAGCGGGTCCCTTTTAATCTTTTGGGTGCATGAGCAAGTTTCTTAGGGTGCAATGAGGATTCATGGCAGCGAAAATATTGTATACAAATATTGACTGCTATGAGGGGCATGGTTAAAATTATAGGCCCAAGGTGATCTCAAAACCATGACTATGCCCGAGGCGTAGCCGAGGGGCATAGTCATGGTTTTGAGATCACCACGGCCTATAATTTTAACCATGCCCCAATAAAAAGCAGTCAATATTTGTTTTATATCCAAATCTTAAGATTCTTGTCATCTGTTTGGTTAAAAGCATCGATTTTGGGAAGAGAAATTAATAGTTTCAATGCGAAGCGGCACACAGATTACAATCTGCGCTTTCTGCGTAATTATAGCGCGTGAAAACATTAACGCTTGGCGGCGTAATATCATTTACGCTGGGAAAAAGCGCGCAGTTTGATCGTGGACGCACGTGACCGGTCCATAGTTCATTTCCATGGACCGGTCCATAGTTCATTTTGCGGGCATAGTTAATTCAATGACTGCACTTTCAACCAATCAGATGACAGGAATCTTTATATGAGGTACCGTATATAATAACTTATATTTACTACAGTTACAAATAAACATAAACGTTCATAAAAACTTCCAACGTTTTTTAGACAACATTGTATACCCATAGCTACCTACATGTATATATGCTAATACTATCAATCACAACAGTCTTACCCTTGCTTTTAAATGAAATTCACCAATATTCAATATCCAATCAGGGATTGCCTTTTGGAATTTGCAGGAGAGCATAAAATAGCTCTTCTGGAACCTTCAAGGAGAGCTGTTTAGAGCATTTACAATAGAATGTAATAATATGTATAAGGAAAGAATGGTCAACTAAGGAGAGCTAAAAATCACTCTCCTATATCATATTTAAAGAGAGCAATAATATTGCTCTTGCTCTCCTCAAAAGGCAGTCCCTGATCCAATGCAATATCCTCACTACTGCATGTAATAAAATACACAACTCCTCCACCCCACATGATCACAAATTGACACAGAAACTTTGTGTACGGTACCATTCATACAATTTATTTCAATCCAAAACGGTCCACTCCTGTCATACACCTCCTCCACTCAAACACATATCTTTTGCATTTAATCATCTCCCCCTCTTCCCTAGAAAAAAATCATTCTTTTTTTTTAATACCAAATCTAAACACCATGGAATTCACCACATCACATCCAATCTCAAATTGGGCGACCCATTCCTTTTTAAAGGAATTTTTTATTTAGTGTACGGTACAGCTGGCACTAGCAGCAATGTGTGAGACTGAGGTGTTTTCAACCTCATTTGATTGGAATTACACTTAGATACACACTAAAAAACACACAAACACACTCACCCCACAAGACATTGACATTCATATTATAAATACATTGCATTCTGTCGATTACTCAAGAACTAGACTATCTAGCTTCGAATTTGCACACAATCAGGGCTCGATTTACCCAAGTGCACACATGCACAAGTGTGTAGATTTTTGCTTGTGCATGTAACGTTTTTACATTTCAGTGTAGTAATTGGATTCCTTGCCCCAATATAAATATACATAACTTTTGTTACCAGTGTTGTTATTTTTTGAGAAAAATGCAAAAATAGTCACAAATTTACCACAGGGGTGTAGTACCCCCTTAATGTTATAACCTACCCTACAAAATAATCGACCAAGCAAACTGTAATTGTTCCAATGTCGCTTTACAATTGACCGGTGTTTGCTTGTTTTTGTAAAGCGTCGAACAAACTGCATGCTTGCGCTGGCTGCGTCAGATTTGGATTATGCGCTACCATATTTGCACAGATTGTGAATTGATACACACTTTTGTTATTGGTCGTCCTGTTTTAGCCTGGTCGATTTTTGGAAAGGGAAGATGTGAAAATCATCTATTTTTATAAACTTTTGAGCAAAATTTTGTGTTATTTTGTAAGGTGAAGAGATTAAAGTGACAGTTATGAATGAGGTTAATAACTTTGTAACTTTGGGCATTGTGAAAAATCTCTACGACCAGGTTGTTAAGCATCGAGCACGCTGACTGGCTTAGCAATTATCAAAGTAGTTTTGTAAACCAATCAGGTTAGACGTACTTTACTGGCGGGTCACATTAATTCATACCGTAAAAGGCCGTCGCGTTCATTGATTGGCTTACGATTGCAATGAATGGTGTTTGCAACCAATCACAAAACGGGTTATAAATAAATAAGGCGCCCATCGGAAATTTTGTACATGTCCATGATGACGTCATGCCACGAGGTAGCCGGAGGTTTTTTCCTGCGAAAGCGAGCGAGTGGTATAAAGTCAGTTTCACACCTGTGATTTATGGAGCATATCATAAAACCTCTGAGCACATCCACAGCGCATTTGACAGATAAAAATGACATTTGCAATTCTGAGCAACGGGATTCCATGAAATTGAAGATGGCAAGTTATTCTCCAGGATCGGTAATAATTAACAGCTGGTCTGACTGTATTTGAAGTGCATATTGAAGTTTGTAAGTTTGTGACTTCGTATGTTATATGTGCAATAGATATTACAAGAAGCTTAAATTGGCACGCTTTCCTGCAATTTGTCTGTCGCTTGCGAAAGTTATTTGGAGTTCAGGGCACGTCACACCAAGTGTGACGTGACCTCGCTGGGCATACATGTATGTATTATTTAACATCGATGAATGGAATTTCAACATCTTTCTTTAATTACTTTAGATAAGGCAAATTTGCATTTTCTGTGCTGAGAAAATTAACTTGAACTTAAAGGCCCAGTACAAACCAATAGATTTCGAGAGGGTGTCCCCTTTGACAAGATGTGAGAAGTGCAGTGAGTGGGAAAGTGCAATAGATGGAACAGCCCCGACTGACGGAGACGGAGTCTCCGAGTCCGAACACTCCGGTATTATATCGCTGCTTACAACGAATGCAAACACGACTTTGCTATCAAATATACACTTACTTATTTTCAAACATATAAGGTTTTGATTAATTGCTATGTAAAATATATTAAGCACGTAATTATCGCCTACCTTCTGTTGAAAGTGTGACAACAGAGTTCACGAATCCTTCCAGTTGAGAAGCCATGTTTGCTTGTGAAATAACTCGGTGTGACCGCTAGAGGGGGTAAAGTCGTCAATTTTCCGCCAGAAATAGCTGGACACTCAATAAACCCCAATAGGCCTACTAACTATTATAATCACGCCGAGACTATAATTTAAAAAAATACTTGGCAAGCACGTTGTTGGTAAATATTGAAACTTATTTTAGGTAGCTTGACCTTATTTGAGTTTATAAATTAATTTTTTTTAAAAACCGACTGTTAAAACGCCTGAATAAGTTTCCTCGTAGGCCTATACATTTTGTTTGTAAGAATTTGATCAATGATCAATGCTGAATCCCGGAGGGGGTTCTCCCTGGTTGAAGGTTACGGTGTCTGATCTCCGCCAAACTCCCCCTTTTATAATTCATCTCCCCAAATTTTCAGTTTTCCCCTTTTTGCGAAACTGCTTTCCCCTTTTTCAAATATTTCCCTTTTAACTTTCCCCTTTTCAAATAGTTCCCCCTTTTCGACTTTCCCCCTTTTCAAATAGTTCCCCCTTTTCGTCTTTCCCCCTTTTCAAAGTTCCCCTTTTTCGAATTTCCCCCTTTTCATATAGTTTCCCCATTTTCGAATTTCCCCCTTTTCATATAGCCTAGTTTCCCCTATTCGAATTTCCCCCTTTTCGAATTTCCCCCTTTTCATATAGTTTCCCCTTTTCCTATAGTTTCCCCTTTTCGAATTTCCCCTTTTCATATAGTTTCCCCTTTCGACTTTCCCCTTTTCAAATAGTTCCCCTTTTCATATAGTTTCCCCATTTTCGAATTTCCCCTTTTCATATAGTTTCCCCTTTTCGAATTTCCCCTTTTCATATAGTTTCCCCTTTTCGAATTTCCCCTTTTCATATAGTTTCCCCCCTTTTCGAATTTCCCCCTTTTCATATAGTTTCCCCCTTTTCGAATTTCCCCCTTTTCATATAGTTCCCCTTTTCGAATTACCCCTTTTCATATAGGCCTAGTATCCCCTTTTCGAATTTCCCCTTTTCATATAGTTTCCCCCTTTTCATATAGTTTCCCCTTTTCGAATTTTCTTTTCACCTTTTACATAATACCATTTTACAGATTTTTCCCCCATTAAAATAGTTTCTCCCTTATTTTTTATTCCCTTTTTTTTACCCCTTTTTTTTTATTCCCCTTTTCACGATGCGTAGGCACGGACCATCTATAGTACCGTGCATTCACGTCCCATGTACTTCGATATTGAAATAGGTCCGGCCTACACGTTGAAAGCACGTGATTGTCTGATACAAATTCTTGAGCTAAATAAAATGAATAAAATGATACTTATTATGTAATTTATGAATTCTATAGGATATAGATCTACATTTAAGAAAAATCATAATCTGAATTATATCATGCAACTAAATAAAGACCCAGGAAAAGGCCAGGAGCCGGAGATTGGAATTCGAATCAATTAGATTGGCTTATTAATCGTTATTATTTTGGACTTGTCTCGACTTTAAAATTTTGCGCCTATTTTTGCAATTTTCTCAAAAATTATAGCACATTGGTGTAAAGTAAGATATGTATATTATAGGGGCAAGGGCTATACAACTACTGTACTGAAAATACAGCAACACAAAGCAAGTAGTTATTGATTTATTGATCAAATATTGGTTTTCCCTCATTTTTGACTGTAACTCCACAACTGTTGGCTGTGCTGAAATAAAATTTCCAGTGCAGTAGTTGTAGTCCTTGCCCCTATAATATACATATCTTACTTGTCCCTAATGCGCCATAATTTTTGAGAAAATGCAAAAATAGGCACAAAATTGGGCAGGGTGTAGTACCGTAAAATGGGCACTTTTCAGAGTTTTTAAACCACTGCTTCCAAACAAAACCAATTATATTTCTAATTAACTCTTTTTTGTGACATTAGGGTTCCCTTCTACACCTTGAAGTTGAAAAAGATTTTTAATAATTTTGTAAGGGTGCCCTAGGGGTTAAAATTGACCTGACCAAAGTTACCCCGCCTTTGGGGCAACTTTGGTCACAGTATTACATTCCATGAAGGAAAAAAATCAAAAAAATTGATCTTCGCTGAATATGGGCAAGTTGTTGTTTTTTGCGACATTTGACACCTTGCAAAATTAATCAAACACACATCCTTGCTCACAAATATCGATTTTAATTTTTTCTGAAAAAAATGTAAAAAAATGCTGATTTTTGGTCAAAAATCCCGCTTTTTTCATAAATTTCAAGGAAATTACACATGAGCGACTATTATTTCTTCCAAACATATTTCTTAACAAATTGACACCAAATATGACTAAAAACAATATTGCTGTACGAAAATATGACCATTTAAAGATATGACCGACCAAAGTTACCCCGCTGACCGAAGTTACCACATTTTACGGTACCCCCTTAATTGCTACTTAATTCTTCATCTAACATATAGGGCCTACTAATTCTTTTTGGATTTTTGAGGCGTGCACCACTGACCGAAGTCCCTGGTTCATTTGTCTGGTCAATTGAATATACGCCATAGAGCCTTTGATTAGAAAGCACATTTTTATTGTTAACGGGATTGTTGACAAACAAAGAATAGAGAAAATTACTCGGAACTGGCTTAAAAATAAAGTTGCATAAAATCACACAGCCACACTTGTCATAAATATGCAATGCCCATTTTGTCCAGGCCCGTTTTATAAATGTATGCTTTTATTGTCATTTCACTGTTAAGACCGCTTGTTTTAAACTTTGGTGCTAACTTTAGAAAAAAACTTTTGAATAATTATATAGCACAAACAATTCTTATTATCTAGGCTTCTGTAACAATGGCAGCCAGTTGTTTGTTGTCTCTGACATATCCCTGTTTATAGACAAGTTCTTCACAGACTTTCAAACATCATTGCTATGAATTTGACCAGCATAAATATTTATGCATGCCATTTCACCCGTTTAACATTCTGAACATCATTTGGTTTATCAATCATATCGGATTTGCTCTTTGTACAGCCCCTCCATAAACGTGCATAAAAGTTGACGGACCCATTGAATTTAGCGGCGCTTGCACAACAGGCTATAAATCTACCTACGTTGGTATCCAAATTCATGTAGAACGCCTTTCCAATAATGGATGTAGCGAAATGAGCTCTAGTGAGTGCACGGTACTCTCCAGGGTCCAGGCTTACTGGTAAAGCCTACGCACGGAAAACGGGGAGTACCCAAACAAAAAGGGAGTATTAAAAACAATAAAAATTCCTTTAAAAGGAATAGGGTGGGCAAATGAAAAATTGTCAAGAGAAATGAAAGAATGAGTAAGTCAAGTTCACAATTAAAAACAGAAAATATGACACAACATCGATTTCCAATAGGGGAATTACACAAAACGTATAAACAAAGTTACAAGAGTTTTTAACCTTATACGTTTATACGTTTGTTATTCCCCCATTGGAGGTTGTGTCATATTTTCCCTGATTTTAATCTGATCTATTGCTTATCCTTTGTTCTCTGCTGGTCAGTTGGAACAGATTTTCCCTGTTTTTATATTAACCCTTCACATCATAACACAAGACGTTTTATGTTAACATTTTATATAAAACATGGTTATAAAACTTTTGTAGATAATAGTTATTTAAAACATTTTCGTAATCATACCTTGAGTTTTTTTTAATCATCAGATAGAAAGACTTCTGCTCATCTTCTCTGGTGAGACAACAGGGCTGGGGTATCTTTCCATATCAAAGTTTAAAAATCTGTCATATCAATTTCCTCAATATGTTGTATTGCAACTTATGAGGGGAAATGTTTGATTTTACAATATTTCGATATTATTTTTAACTTTGTAACTTTATCATGATTAACATAACTGTATTTCAAAGCGTCAAACTATATCATTATTTTGTCCCAACAAAAATAATCCAGGGAATAAAATATTCATTCATATGTTTATTTATTTTATTCAACCTGGGCCATTTCTACTGGTGCACATGCATTCTAATAATTTGTCTATAATACCTTATACAAGCATCAAAGATTTGAAAAGTAAATAGCCTATGTACACACTGAACACAATGCACATACAAGCTGTATTTAAGTAGGCCTACATGCCAAAGCTGTCAGTATAAAATGATATATATGACCTTCACGATGCTATTAATTTAGCCCAAAGATTAGGAAAACTAGCAAAACTGGTGAACTGGTACTGTTCAAATAAAAACATCTGCAAATCTTGCTGCAATTTCCAAATAGTATTTCTATTACATAAATAATTATTTTTGTTATTTCTTTTAATACAAACACATTACTGCCTATGACGACTTTATCGTATTACTTACATATCAAAATCAAGTAATAATTACAAAACTCGCCGTAAACTATCACCACTGTGGGTGTTTGGGATATAACCGGCACGAATATTTTCTCAACACTGCGGCATGTGAAAAAGTAGGTCAATAGTCAGAGAATACAGGGTGGGTGCGGCACGCCGCACCCACCCAAAAGGGAGTATTATTTAAAAAGGAGAAACTATTTAAAATGGGAACCTATTTGTGAAAAGCGGGAGGAAAGTTAAAGGGATTATTTGTAAAAGGGGAACTATTAATTTTACAAAATGGGTGAAAATAAAAGGGGCATTATTTGAAAAGGGGGATTCGAAAAGGGAAACTATATGAAAAGGGGGAAAGTCGAAAAGGGGGAAACTATTTGAAAAGGGGGAAAGTCGAAAAGGGAGAAACTATTTGAAAAGGGGGCAAGTCGAAAAGGGGGAAACTATTTGAAAAGGGGGAAAGTCGAAAAGGGGGGAAAGATAAGAAAAGGGGGAAAGTCGAAAAGGGGAAACTATAGTTTGAAAACGGGGAAAGTTAAAAAGGGTAAACTATTTGAAAAGGGGGAAAGTCGAAAAGGGGGAAAAGGGGGCAAGTCGAAAAGGGGGAAACTATTTGAAAAGGGGGAAAGTCGAAAAGGGGGAACTATTTGAAAACGGGGAAAGTTAAAAAGGGGGAAATATTTGAAAAGGGGGAAAGCATTTCGCAAAAAGGGGGAAAACTAAAAATTTGGGGATATGAATTATAAAAGGGGGAGTTTGGCGGAGATCAGACACCGTAGTAGGTATACGGGGATGTGCCACGGTTTTGGGGTATCTTTTCAGCAATTTTGGTATATCGATGGGTGGGTTTTCAGTGGAGACCAATGCGCCCAATTGGGCGCATTTGGGCAAAAGTGCCCCTAAAAGCACCCAATTATGGCAAATTTGGGTGCTTTTTGTGGAAAATTGGTATACTGATGGGTGGCAAAAACAACAAAAAGTAGGTATAGAGAAAGTCAGCATCCGAAAGTCTGCGTGGCACATCCCCGTAAAATTTTTTTCGAAGAACCCCCCCCCCCCCCCGGGTGCTGAATAGCCGACGTTTTATTCAACCTTCATCATTCAATAACCCGAGACCAATGATCACAATATCCGGTCTCTAAAAGATTAACTAAAAATATATATAGGCCTATTTTTAAATAAATAATGGAATTTTGCATAAAGGTCACTAATACGGCGGAATATTAGGCCTAGGCCTATAGACAGAAGTTGTAATGTTTGGCGTAAAAAGTCGAGGAAGCATACCGTAGCCTACTCGGAGAGATACCCGCGGGGAAAAGTAAATTTCATGAATTGGGAAATCTGACCATTTGCCTGGTTACCCCCAAATCGCCTACAGTATCGTAGCTAGCGGGGTGGCAGAGTGCCCGCGGCCCGGCTGACAAAAATGAAAGAAAAAAAGTGCCCCTCTGACAAAAAATGAAAGAGAAAATCTGGAGTGCAAACTGGAAAAGAAAAGGGCAAGGAACCCTTTTCCACCAAAATTCACCACGATCATTGGCCAAAATATATAATGTAATTTTTTTGCGCGCTACGCTCGCACTATCGTCACAATATTTAAAGCCTTATTATTTGGAATCTCAAAGAGTACAGTCTCTCTAAAAAACAAAACCGGTATAGGCCTATGTACCGTATTGTATGATGCAACTGCATTTTTTTCCGTCTGTGCCCCAAAAAAATTATTTTGCAAATTATTTTGCCCCTTCTGACCAAGAAAGTTGGCTACGCCCCTGCCAAATAGTGAATTTTCAGTGATTGTTTGATTTCGACTCGTACTACTCGAGTAACAGGAGAGAATCCCCCAAAGACAACACTAATTGGTATTTTACGTCCCTTTTTACGGTCTCTGTGTTTCTACTCGCTTATTCTCAGCCCAAGTTAGCTCAAAGTTATATTTTGCAAAAGTGGCCGGTGATTAAATGATAACAAAATGTAATACGGTATGGTACCTCTTGGCACGTCTTCTTTAAATTCAAAACTGTGTTTAGATTTTAACCCCTCAACCTTAGTCCTCGTTCCCCAAGGACCAAAAAAGGAGAGCGGTTGGCCTACCATTTGATTCATGCCATCTTCAGCAGATAGCAGCGCCGTTTGATTCATGCTATCTTCAGTAGATAGCAGCACCATTTAAATCATGCTATCTTCAGTAGATAACAGCACCATTTGATTCATGCTATCTTCAGTAGATAGCAGCACCATTTGATTCATGCTATCTTCAGTAGATAGCAACACCATTTGATTCATGCTATCTTCAGTAGATAACAACAACATCGATTTGCGTTATCTTCTGTAGATAACAGCACCATTTGATTAATGCTATCATCAGTAGATAGCAGCACCATTTGATTTATGCTATCTTCAGTAGATAGCAGCACCATTTCATTCATGCTTTCTTCAGTAGATAGCAGCACCATTTGAATATCTTCAGTAGATAGCACCATCGTTTCATTCATCCTATCTTTAGTAGATAACAACAACATAGATTCACGTTATCTTCAGTAGATAGCAGCACCATTTGATTAATGCTATCATCAGTAGATAGCAGCCCCATTTGATTTATGCTATCTTCAATAGATAGCAGCACCATTTCATTCATGCTTTCTTCAGTAGATAGCAGCACCATTTGAATAATATCTTCAGTAGATAGCACCATCGTTTAATTCATCCTATCTTTAGTAGAGAGCAGCACCGATTCATGCTATCTTCAGTAGATAGCAACACCATTTGATTCAAATCTTCAGTAGATAACAGCGCCATTTGATTCATGCTATCTTCAGTACATAGAATCGCCATTTGATTCATGCTATCATCAGTAGATAGCAACACCATTTGATTCATGCTATCTTCAGTAGATAGAAACACCATTTGATTCATGCTATCTTCAGTAGATAGCAACACCATTTGATTCATGCTAGCTTCAGTAGATAACAACAACATCGATTCGCGTTATCTTCAGTAGATAGCAGCACCATTTGATTCATGCTATCTTCAGTAGATAGCAACACCATTTGATTCATGCTATCTTCAGTAGATAACAACAACATCGATTCGCGTTATCTTCAGTAGATAGCAGCACCATTTGATTCATGCTATCATCAGTAGATAGCAGCACCATTTATGCTATCATCAGTAGATGGCAGCACCATTTGATTTATGCTATCTTCAATAGATAGCAGCACCATTTCATTCATGCTTTCTTCAGTAGATAGCAGCACCATTTGAATAATATTTTCAGTAGATAGCACCATCGTTTCATTCATCCTATCTTTAGTAGATAGCAGCACCAATTGATTCATGCTATCTTCAGTAGATAGCAACACCATTTGATTCAAATCTTCAGTAGATAACAGCGCCATTTGATTCATGCTATCTTCAGTAGATAGAATCGCCATTTGATTCATGCTATCATCAGTAGATAGCAACACCATTTGATTCATGCTATCTTCAGTACCGGTAGATAGCAACACCATGCGATTCATGCTATCTTCAGTAGATAGCAGCAACATTTGATTCATGCTATCTTCAGTAAATAGTAGCACCATTTGATTCATGCTATCTTCAGTAGATAGCAACACTATTGATTCATGCTATCTTCAGTAGATAGCAACACCATTTGATTCATGCTATCTTCAGTAGATAACAGCACCATTTGATTCATGCTATCTTCAGTAGATAGCAGTACCATTTGATTCATGTTATCTTCAGTAGATATCAGTGCCAGAAAGCAGCATTAGTTTTATTCATCTTCAGTATAAGTATAGCATGACTTGATTTACATTGTTGTTTTCTGTGTCACATTATTATAAAGACATGAAAGAAACACACAGCTATATTAGCTATCACACAGTTTTATCATTTTTTGTTGCATTTGTGATTTATTGTGTAATATAATTGCATTCTTGCTGCCCTCACATTAAGAGGTATAAAGACATTATCATTTTATACAAAGTAGCACCACATAATGTTTTTTGGTAGGCATCTATTTTTTACATTCTTGGCTTCAGATAATATACTACAAATACTACATGGTTAGTTAGAGGGGAAATAGCGCAAACTGTTTGTTCTCTCGGCACTGGCTACAGGCCTGTCACTCCAGGCCCATGACGGGTCTATCACCCTGGACCCGGAGGGTGAGGGGTGATAGGCCTGTATGTTTCATACCTTCTGGATGGTTCAATCAGAAGGTGTCTTCTGAATTGAACCGTCTTCCCCTAGAAATATAAATTGAGCATTTTTGCCACTGCAGTCTTCAATTGATAAACCCATACACACCATATGGACGACATGACCTTAATCTTCCACACAAGGATTGTGAATTTCAAATGGGTTTACCTGAATGGATGACTCCATTTGAAATCCGAGTATCCTTGGCAAAAGTACCTCTCTCGTCCATAAATTGACCGTTGAAAGTTCGTCGTTGTTTATGATGCGTGTCACACATTGGAACTTTGTACTATACATGATGCTGAAGAGGTACTTTTGTGCACGCGATAGGGGAAATTATTTCATGCTTCGGGTTTTATCGGAATGACTCAGTTTGAAAAGGTCTATAGCAGTGACAACAAAAGATACCATGCTACATGCCTGACCGACCCTATTTTACATTTTTGTTTATGTTTTTTTAACTTTTGACTTTTTTGGCCAAAGTGAATCACATGGTTTGAGTTTAAAAGAAACTCATTAACTATAAAAACAGCCATCTCTCAACACATGATATTCAAAATTCCAGCACCAAAATTGTCAACCCAATAATACAATGAAGGCTGACGACAAATGAGCACAAATAACCATGACGTCATTGCTCTAGACAATTTTGGCACAGGAATTTTGAATATAGCGTGTTGAGAGCTGGCTGTTTTCATGGTCAATATGAGTTTAATTCAAATAAAACCATGTGATTCGTGCTTGATAATTATTATAACATATGTGACACGATCAAGGGAAATGAGTCGGATGTCGATAATATTAATTTTGATATATTGGCAAAGAAAGCGTTAAAATTCTTTTGTTTTATATTGTTTTTAGCGATTGATAAATTGACGTAACTTCACAAAGAAAATTCGTATCAACATGGGGTTTTCAGTTTCTGAAAGCCCTGCATGTCCTCTTTAGAAACATGTGTAAAACTCATTTTCGACATGTGACTCATTCCCCTTGATCATGTCACATATGAGACATAATGTTGTGATTGTCATGCACTTCCTTTACATTAGCACCTCTCAGCAGTATGTCCAAAATAACAGGTGCAGGACAGGTGGTTAAGGGATCTAGAATGAGCGTTTCGACAGTATTTTTTGTGGGACAGGAGAGCACATCAGACATATCGAACTGCATTCTGAATATGAAGAATGGCTTTCTGATATCAAATAATTTTCATTTTTGAAAATCACGATATAATACAAATTTTATGACAAATTATAAAAATTGATATTTTTCAAATTTTTGATATATAACAGTCCTCGAAGTAAATTTTATAAATCTAATGATTATATTCTTAAAGTGTGTGTAGCTGGGAGGAAAAGCCGACAATCAATTGAAAATTTTGACCTTTCATATTGAAGATATGGATTTTTTTCAAAAACACCTAATTTTTTTAGGTGTTTTGGGAAAAAAATCCATATCGTTCAATACGAAAGGTCAAAATTTTCAATTGATCGTCAGCTTTTCATCCCACCTACATACACGTTAAGTATAAATCATCAGATTTATAAAGTTTACTTTGAGTACTGTTAAATATCAAAAATATCAATTTTTAATCATTTGCCATAAAATATGTATTACATTGCGAATTTCAAAAATCAAAATTATTTGATATCAGAAGGACATTCTTCGTATTCAGAATGCAATTCGATATGTCTGATGTGCTCTAATGTCCCACAATAAATACTGTCCAAACGTTCATACCCCTTCCCTTAAGGCACTGGTTAATAGCCAAATGAAATAAATCGACCAATAAAATAGTTTTAACTTACATTCAGAAATATAAATAATTATAATCATAATAAATTATATTGTCAAAAGTTTAGCAGAAAGCCAAATATTAATTCATCTCTTTGTTAAATTCACAACTATGACTTCTCTTGAATTATAGGCCACTGATCAGCCACTACAGCAATGTACAGTTGACTAACCCTACATGCCATTGGCCATGCCATCCTCTTTCAATCATTTCCCACACTGAATCACTTTAAACAACTGAAATGCTGCCCTCTTGATTCTCTAACGTTTTATATCAAGAGAATTCAACATGCTTAAACATGAATTCAACAACTGTTCCTATATCTTTGTACAGGATCAACCGTTGTTAATCCGTGATTAATCCATACTTTTACTGTAGCATATACGCGAACGTGAGCCAGACTACGCGTTAAGCGTGAGCGTGTAAAATTTGTCATGCCTAGAACCTGTGCACAAGCATGGCGGCTAAACATTGCAGTTTTGTTCTGTAGATTTATTGCTGATATCAACAGAGAATTCTTTTGTAAGGCTGAGTGGCAATGATTAACTGACATTCCTCATAAAATAATCATGTGAATTATACAATCTTTCAATTATGTTTCACCACTGTTCATCACCGTTTAACAACTCGCGTCCGGCCGCATCGTTGTTAAACAGTGATGAACAACTGTAAAACATGATTGAATCCCTAATTTAACAAAGTGATGAATCGCTATTCAGTATTCTGACAAACTCATAATATAAATCCACATCTGTCAAAAGCATTAATTTACACATCTCTGAGATAAATATCACCCATGACAGGTGGATGGGTAGCCAGCTAAGGCACTGGTTAATTAAACAAGACTTAAATACTAGGGTTGTTTAAATTTTTTCAGATATATAGATAATTGTAATAATAATAATAATAAATTCCATAATATCTTACTGGCATACTACATTGTATGTTCAGCCTATAAGTAGCAAGATATAACATCATGGACTGATATAGAATGATGTGTATGCTGTTAGCACCTATGCTCAGTGTGCTTTTCATAATGTGCGTCTAGCGCACCCTTTTTGAATTTACACAAATGTAAAACTTATAGGTTGAACAAAGTTTAGTAATAAATATTTTTTCTTCATAATGAAATGCCCTGAGCCTACGGGTGTCTCCCTATCTTTTTCAGGCTTTACCTTTTTCTTGTGTATGAAACTTTCATCAAATATAATGACTTCGGCGATGTAATTTTGCGTCGCCTTCGACTGACGAACGGACATTGACCCAGGAGAGTTTGTTGACTTGTTTACTTGCTGTATTTGCACAAGGCGCACATTCCTGATTGTTTGCGTATTTTCGGACTTTCATATTAAATGAAACCCAAATTATTCCTTTTGTTAATTAATTGACGCTAATTGCATATTAATTGTCCCATCACTTCTCTTCCTCGTTATTGTGGATGCGTCTGCATTTGTGGTATGCATTATGCAGCGGAAGGTAGACGCATTTCTGCAATGGGGACGGAGAGATGCGGCGACTATGTCGACGCACTTTTGCGTCGCTATGTCGACGCACTTTTGCGTCGCACTTTTACGTCGCCGTTCCCTGATTGGTTGGTGCTGTTGCTGGGTCGACTGGCATGTGAGAGGAGCGTGCCATGAGCGTGCGCGTGGGCCAGTCATCCGATGCACCTTCACTTATGATTTGGAGCTTGTTGAGTTAACACGTGCATTTGTTTCTGTGCAAAGACGGCTTGACCATTTGTTTAGAGACATGACTTTCAATATAAGCGGCAGTCTCTGTATGGTTAGGATTCGTGTTTTATTAATAAATCGTGTTATTTTGTGATTGTACTTCCATTGTCGTTTTGCTCCATATTTTCCGTTCTCTGAGTTATTTATCAGGAAATCACGCATCATCCATATACCACACCCTGAGTAAATCATTACATTGGTGAGCAGCGGTGCGATTTCGATATGACTTCTGAAATCGTTAGTGAACCCACTGGTAAGGATGAATTAAATATGCGTGATTTTCTGGAACAGACCAAAGTCCGGCTGCAAGAAATAAAAAGCCGTAACAGTGTCTCGTATACGAGCGACTACGCTTGTGGTAGTAGGCCTACTAGACCTACAGGGACAGCTTATTTTGATTTTGACTTTGAGTCTGAAAGTGAACCGGCGAAACTGCCGAGGCTCTCCGATTTAGAAGGAGCACACAACAAAGTCCCTTGTGTAAAACAAGGAGGCCGTACCTGTACAAAACATGTACGATGTTGCCTGTAAGTCCTGATGAGACGAGGTGCACATCAATGACAAAACCATTGATGAAGCCATCAGAATATGACGGCTCAACACCGCTACAGGATTATTTGGCACACTTTGAAATTGTGTGTGAATTAAATGCTTGGCCTGATGATGTCAAAGCAGCATTTTTGGCTACCAGCCTTAGAGGGGCTGCTCTTGCGGTTCTGAGTGATTTGGAAGAACATTCCAGGTATCACTATCCAGCGTTGATAAACGCACTGGAAAGGCGTTTCAACTCTGAAAATAAAGCAGAGTTGAATAAGACGCTATTAAAGAACAGAACCCGTGAAAAGGGCGAGTCACTTCCAGAGCTGGCACAAAATTTGCGTAGATTAACCAAATATGCATACCCAAATGTACCTAGGAGTATGCAAGACATTCTGGCTAAAGATCAGTTCTTAGACGCATTGGACCCTGATATGAGATGGAGCATATTTCAAACCAGGCCTAAGACCCTGGATGAAGCACTTGATGTTGCTATCGAGTGTGAGGCCTTCAAATTGGCCGAAAATCAGAGGTCATGTCAATACGTCAGATCTGTGAGCAATCTTGAAGTAGGCCTAGACCTACAGTCGGACAAATTGGAGTCATCTGAACAAGTTGACTCGCTCATGTCGAAGGACCAAATAGTCTTACAGTCCCTGCTGGAAATTCTCAGGGTAATTCTCCAGAAGATCGAGTCTGTGCAAAATAATGACCAAAGTTACGAAAACCAACGCCGTAACCATGGTAACTATGACAACAAAAGACACAGAAAAGATCTGATCTGTTTTAAATGTGGAGAAGTTGGTCACTTCCAAAGACACTGCAAAGTGAGTAGGCCTATAAACTCGACGACATCTCCAACTTTGTCAAACACGTCCGATGAACATGATCATGATGACAACTCAAAACGAGTGTCAAACGTGAAAATGGTGCTGTCTAACATGCCTAATAACGTGGTCAAGGAAAACACGGACGTGGAAGAAATGAAGACTGTAGGCTTACAATACAGTCATGATGACAACTTGATGCACGATGTTCACGGGACTAAGCAACCAGTAGAACTGAGTGAAAATGATCCTGAAAATCTTATAGATTTTTGGCAGTTCAGTTGCAATGGCCTTGATGAACTGACAAGTGCAGAGGAACCAAAAGAAATGGATGACTCTGAAAAATCCATTTATGTAAATCATGTGAAACATGATGAATTCATGTGCAACAGTCAAAATTGTCAAGACCAGGACAAAGATACCCGTAAAAATTCTATCAATGGTCTGATAAAGACCTGAGGAAGGAACAGATGGAAGACCAAGTCCTGAACCAAATTATGTCTTGGAAAGAGTTAGATTGTGATCGCCCGAAATGGGAAGACATTTCACAAGAAAATCTAACTCTGAAAACATATTGGTAATTTTGGGACCAATTTGAAATTGCCAATGGTGTTCTTTACAAACGCTGCGACTCAGACTGTGGAGACAAAGTTTCAATGAAACTTGTAGTTCCACAGCATTTGCGTATGAAGGTGTTTGAAGATACAAATAAACACCAAGAACACTCTGAAGGTACCCAGAAAATAATGAAAATTATTGGCAAGCGGTATTGGTGGGTGAAATGGCTTACAGATGTGAAACGCATTAGTAAAAAGTGCGAGTTATATGCCAGAAAACCCACAAAAAGTAGATATCACAATGATGAACTACCGCTTGAACGTCAATTTATAATTGATGCCATTATGCCATTTTTGCCTAATTGTGACAATGAATCAAAAATGGATCCTTCGTGGACCATGCCCTTCCAGAACAGGAAGAGGAAGTTGTCGCATATAAATTAATATAGCAAAAATCGTGTCATTATACAGTAGCCTGCACGTTACAAAAGTAGGCCTATTATCTTAAGTTTAAAATAATGGCATAAATTGATCGCCAAAAAAGTCGATCTCATGACAATTACAAGAAACCGGGTTTGACACAAAAAGGCCTAAAATAGGCCACCCGTGAGAATAAAAGAAAGACAGCTGTAGAACATGAAGAATGGAGATAAAAATTTCTCCATAGGGCCTATACCCATTTTGTGGGGTTGAATTGAAGTCTTTGAAGACCCTTCATGTGCGTGGATGTTTGATTATTCCGTGAAAACAAGTCGGAATATAATTTTTAGGCCTGTAGGTCTATGCATGTATATGAAAATTGATGTTGGCTTTAACGCATGATAAAGTTGCTTGATTGAATGAAAACGATTGAAGATGACAACCAACTTGTAGTGAAATGGGTTGTGGCCTATATGATTGTTATGATGAACTTGAAAGCCTTAAGGTATTGCTGAAATTGGCATTCAGAGCAAGCGCGCAAATGTTCTGGATGCCATATGCAATGTATGTTCATCAGATTTAATTAAAAGTTCTGAACTTGCTGGTCGAGTTTTATAAGAGAACTTAAAAGAAATCTAATTGATTGATAATGCAAGTTTGGTTTGTCTAGTCATTCAAGCGAGAAGATGTGAATTTGAAATTGAAAAGTTGAAGCCAAATCAAGATGTTTTAATAACCTACATGCTGTACATGCATAACCAAAACGCACAAGAAGTTTTGAAGTTTTCTATGAAGTTTATAGAAAAAGGCACCAAAAGCTGTCTACATGCGAAATTACGCATTTTCAGTAATGTCACCCCGGAAGCAAACAGCTCCTGTACCGCGAAATTTGGCGATGCAGAGCGAGTTTGCAACATTGATGACAACAGCTGCATGTCGCCGTGGAAAACAACAACTTGTGATGAAGAACTTGACGAAAATGTCGACGCAAAAGTGCGGACACCGAGGCTACAAGACCCTGAATGACTATGGTAAATGCTGACGCTGCTGTGATGATGGTTTCTGTGGCTTCAATTGGATTTTGAACATTTGCTATTCATTTACATGGACATTAATGGAGACGCAAAATTGCCATTGAACTTGCATGACTGATGGGAACTTTTAAATACAAGCTTACTGGCGTGAGCTTGTAAGTTTCTCTCTATGGATATATCGACGAAGTGCCGTGGAATTTTTATATAATCTCCTGAAGCTGAACTACCTTTCACCGCCTTTGGACAATGATTTGTATTTCTACCGATGAACTTGAAGTTGTGAATTTGCATGCATGCACGATGCATGCAACGAACATTGACTGTCATGACTGTCGAAGCCCTAGGCTAGCATCGCCATGCCACGTTCAACGACAACGATCGCCGATTATTATATGTTTTTGAACTCTTCGGACTGGATTTTACCAGATTGAAATTAATTATTATGACGACTAGTGTATAAAGTTGTATGTAGGGTAAGTGTAACTCGCTCCCCTTTTTGAATTAATTATTGTTGTATTTTCCCCTAGGCGCGGCTGTTGTTGTTTTCATTCCCCGAGTAGACGCATTTATGCGTCCACATAAAATTGGTCATGTTCGTGAAATTGTATCCGAAGACGAAGTCTCATCTGTTTACCCGTGAACAACAGCTAGCGAGTTACACCTATCCAAATCTTTAGGCACCGCTGACTTGACACAACTCAACGTTAGGCCTTTAGGTTGAGTTTAGGGCGTAATTTTAAGATTTTTAATTGAAAATTCCAAATTTGTAGGCACCCCAAATTTAGGCCCGTTTTTCTTGAAATGTTTTCGGCATTATGTTGTTTTTATATGCACTTTGTTTGAACATGTTGAAATTGAATGACAGTAACAAATTTAGTATCAGTAGACGCAAATTTGCGGGGCTTTGCCGCCGCTGTATTTTTGATTAAAATGAAATATTGAATTACATTTTGGCCACTGTGTGAGCTACCAAAATTATTGCTTTTAATGTAAATACTTGTTTCTGTGGAAAAATTAATTTTTAAATGCATCTTTGAAATTCGATTTATTGTACAAGATTTGAGTACAAATCTTTTTTTATAGGTTTGGAGAGTGAAATGCCCTGAGCCTACGTTTGTCTCTCTATCTTTTTCAGGCTTTACCTTTTTTCTTGTGTATGAAACTTTCATCAAATATAATGACTTTGGCGATGTAATTTTTGTCCGCCTTCGACTGACTGACGAACGGACATTGACCCAGGAGAGTTTGTTGACTTGTTTACTTGCTGTATTTGCACAAGGCGCACATTCCTGATTGTTTATGTATTTTGGACTTTCATATTAAATGAAACCCAAATTATTCCTTTTGTTAATTAATTGACGCCAGTTGCTTATAAGTTGGCCCATCACTTGTCTTCCTCGTTATTGTGGATGCGTCTGCATTTGTGGTATGCATTATGCAGCGGAAGGTAGACGCATTTCTGCAATGGGGACGGAGAGATGCGGCGCTATGGCGACTATGTCGACGCACTTTTGCGTCGCACTTTTACGTCGCCGTGCCCTGATTGGTTGGTGCTGTTGCTGGGTCGACTGGCATGTGAGAGGAGCGTGCCATGAGCGTGCTTGGCGTGGGCCAGTCATCCGATGCACCTTCACTTATGATTTGGAGCTTGTTGAGTTAACACGTGCATTTGTTTCTGTGCAAAGACGGCTTGACCATTTGTTTAGAGACATGACTTTCAATATAAGCGGCAGTCTCTGTATGGTTAGGATTCGTGTTTTATTAATAAATCGTGTTATTTTGTGATTGTACTTCCATTGTCGTTTTGCTCCATATTTTCCGTTCTCTGAGTTATTTATCAGGAAATCACGCATCATCCATATACCACACCCTGAGTAAATCATTACAATAATATGGCATAATAATATTCCAATCTAATTTCACCTACAATACATATCTCCATCGCACATGTCTTCATTGTTTAATAAATATTCATAACCTGAATATACATGATTCACAAGA
This sequence comes from Amphiura filiformis, assembly GCF_039555335.1. Classification (NCBI taxonomy): domain Eukaryota; kingdom Metazoa; phylum Echinodermata; class Ophiuroidea; order Amphilepidida; family Amphiuridae; genus Amphiura; species Amphiura filiformis. Next base: position 872,172 of record NW_027305488.1, on the reverse strand, counting down.
CCAAATCAAACTTGTATATTTGCCAAAACTGTGCCGTTACTAATAAACAACAGTTAATAACCTCAGCATGCATATTCTATGCGAAGGAGCAATTTCAATTCCATGACGGCATCTGTACCATGGATGGACTCATTGACTAGTATTAAACATTGGTTTTCTGGCTATCTTTTCATAATCATTCAGCATCACATGTGGGAGATGGCATATGATCTTTTCCTCACATGTAATCAGTACCATTAATGCTCTGCATACGTCTTCAACATTAAAACTCCCAAGTTCTGAAATATTTTCTCAAAATATCAAGTGCTTTCTCAAGAACCACTGAACCAATACTAGGCTTGTTTGTACTCATTTTAATGCATTTGTCATACTGATTTCAAATATGGTCATTGAAATATGCAATTCTAAAATTTTTGAATTTTAAAGAAAATTGGAAATTTGTTGTCTGCAATCGACACCCATGGAGAGGGTTAGTCCATGCCATCTGTACTATGGATGACTCATTGAGTAGTATTGAGCATTGGTTTACTGGCCATTTCTTCTGCTTCTTCCCTCAAAGCTTCTGCCCGCTCGGACAATTCCATCTAAAAATAACAAAAACAAACAAAATATAAGTCCATATCAAAAGAACAAGAGATGACTTTTCAGAGCAAAATTAGAAAAGCAGTTGCCACCCTCAACCGGAATCCTATTCATAATTGCAACCCCAACTCACATGCCAACCCTAATCCTAAATACAAAGAAAAAAGTGCAGTGATTGTGCAGTGTAGGCATGCCCACAAGCCTCAGCACACTTTACAGGAATTCACTGTCCACTTTGGCCCCAGATGCACCATATGATTGCAAGGGACTTGCAGCTAAGAATCGCACACCCTATACATGCCACAATGAGGCACTAAAATTTGTTCAGCATATAATTGGCGAAAAAAATATGACTTGTACAGTAGCATAGCCAGGATTTTAGTGTTAGGGGCAAAGCCAAATTTTCATTCCCATTTGTCAATTTGTTGTCCCATTTTTAGTCATTTTAAAAAACTTTACTCTTTCTATTCCCATTGTACCCCTAAAAATTTTTTATGTGGGGGCAGTTTGCCCCCGGCTCCCCCTGGCTATGCCCTGGATATGACTTATAGCATTGTGTATTGATATAAAAGGTGTGCACACCGCACTGATGCCAGTTACGCGTTGTGTAATGTGTGACTGACGCACATTTATATGTGAAATTGTGTGAGTTGGGACTTTATGAACTTGTGCAGTAATAAAAAACGAATAATTTTCACAACTTTACACCTACTTATCTCAGCTTGGGTGGCAGCAGTCATTCCATAGGGGCAGTTTATGCAGACTCAAAATTATTTAAAAATCAGCTTAAAAGGACACTAAATCAAAAATAATACCGTTGCCTGAACATTGCAAATGTAACCCAAATTAAGTCAAGTCATATCATGGTTTTCTGAGCCTCGCCAAGTGATCTTCAAGTAGTCTAATTCGGGAGCAAAAGATGAACGTTGGCATCAATGCCAGAACGTTTTCAACATACCTTGGCTGCAGACACAATTTGGAGAGCCATTTTGCGAGGCATGTGTTCCACTTCCTGTACTAGTGTATTAATATCGGCATGTGCTAGGTGCCGCAGCGTCTTGTAACCCGCCTTCACCAACTGTTTAGCACGACCCTGAAAGTACAAATAAAACATACCTGCCGTAAACAAATCTGTCACTATAATTAAAGACATAATTAAAAAGACAATTCATCATCACAACACTTGTAAACAAACCTTGCTCGAGTCTGATTGACAGATGACATTAGACGCAAACTAGTCTTTTTAATTCTGTCTTTAATTATAGGTGACACAGTCTGGTCTGATCAGACCAAATATTGAAACTGAGATATAGGCAAAAACAAGGAGCAAACAAACATAAGAAAATGAAATTAAGATTTAATTTAAATCTGGTCAACCAGACATACCTATTTTTGACGGTTGAACCGACTCTGCGACTGAAACCTTCAGTTTTAAATTAAATCTTAATTTCAACATATACATGTGTACCCAGATGAATGAGAGTCTACACAGTTTGATAAGAAAATGAACATATAAAAAGTTGAAAAACAGTGTCTTTTTTTTGATGGAAATAAGCAAACTATGAAAGGAGGAAACATAAAAAAAAACAAGCATAATTTGAACCGTGTTCACAGTAGAGGAACATGAAACATGGTTGCTTTTTCGACGGGAATACGCAAACTATGATGATATTTTATAAGTTCCCTGCCGAGCAATTATTGAAGGATGAAACATGAAAAGTGATCCTGCCTGGGAATTGGATGAACCCAGATCCTCAGGTTTATGAGACCTGAAGCTTAACAACTTGGCCACAGAATTAAGCTTCATGATTAAGCAGACTGGAAATTAACTTATAAGCAGTCACTCAACCATACCTCCTTTGTGCAAGCCATCCCACAGTATCTAGGGCTTCAACAAGCATCAATTGAGCCGTCCTCAAGAACGTAACATGAAAACAGTGGCTTTTTCAACAGGAATAAGCAAACTATGATGAAATTTTATAAGTTCGCCAGCAAGCAATTCTTGAAAGAGGAAACAGGAAATGTGTTCCCGTCTGGGAGGGAATTGAACCATGATATTTACACTTGTCAATTCAAGCCCTAGATACTATGGGATGATTTGAACTAAGGAGGTAGGGTTGCGTAACTGTTTATGTGTTGAATTTCCAGTCTGCCTAATCAAGAAGCTCCTGTGGCCAAGCGGTTAAAGCGCAGGTCTCATAAACCTCCTAGAATCTCTTAGGTTATTGATATTTAAGAATGTGAATATGGTATAAGAGCACAAACCAACCTTACCATGCTCACTCTATGAGGCCACCCACTCCAATCTGGTATAGTCATCTACTCACCAATAAGCCCCACTCTGGTTTTCAATGAACTACTGCAGCCAGAGTGGGACTAACTGGTGTTGGGACGCAGATACAATGTATCAATTCCACTTCAGTAAATACTGTATAATTTGTTTGTAAATATTCACTATTTATTTTGTAAATATCTACCAGATTTGAGTGGGGTGAGACCGGTTTGCGGTCTCAAAAGTTTATCTTATCTTATCTCTTATCTTACCTGTTTGACACCAGGAATTTCCAGCAAGGCGACCAGATCTGGAGTAGCTAGGTAGGTGAGGTCATATACAACCTTGGCAAGGAGCTGTTGAAATGCCCAAAACTCTGGCAAATCCTGAAATAATAATGATGAAATAAAAGAAAGATAAATAAAAGAGATTAGACTAATTGTGCACACCGGAAGTAAGGATCGAACATCGTTATCCTGAAGATGTACATCGCCCATAATGGGCTAAATCGTTAATCATGAGTAAAATTCTTTTTTGTGTAAAAGAAAGAAATTTGTGACCCATCACATCAAAACCAACCACCTTGCGGCAGAAATGAAAATTGAGATTTAAACACGAGGATAAACTGCTGTTTTTTAGCTTTAAAATGACACCTTACTTGTTGAAATCAGATACAGTAAAAATGTTTTTATGAGGCAAAACAAGCTCAAATTTCTATTTATTTTCTTTATATTTTCTCATCTTCTTTCATTGTTATCTGCCAATGAAGTCAGCCACGAAGTGGTCGGTTTTGATCGGGTCACATTTATTCAGTTTACCTAAAAACCTGATGAATGTATTCAGTGGTGCCATGGTTCAATAGATTCCACCATTCCCCATATTAACCAGTCCTTTACCTTTCAAAATCTTTGTATACTGGAGGCGAAACTTGCAGCAGATGAAAACAAGTTCTGTACAAACCCTCTGGGCACCTGTGACCTCAAATATTGACAAAACATCCTGTATGCTCTTCTGGTTCAGTAGACACCATAATCCCCCATCAGCGTAAATATTGGCTAGTCCCTTACCTCACAAAATCTTTGTATTTCTAGGCGAAACTTGCAGCAGATGAAAACAAGTTCTGTACAAACCCTCTGGGCACCTGCGACCTCCATATTGACAAAACATCCCATATGTGACCTGCTACCATGAAATCAGCGTAAAGTCGCAAGGTGTTAGTCACACAAAACGCCCTGACTATTGTGTTGGTGTTCACTCACCTGTTAAAGCCACTAAGTATGTCTGTATGTCCTTTGTGAATGGGGCACAATGGGCCATTCACAAAGGATAATACTACTGGCTTGTACAGGTGGCGGCAAACAAAGAACATCACTTAGTCGGACCAAATATCTCGAACTACAAACTCAACAAAATGAGTATAAAGTCGTGGTGACTTTACGCTGAGTTCGTGGTAGCAGGTCACATATGCTCTTCAGGCTCAGTAGACACCACAATCCTCCCATCAGCATAAATATTAGCTAGTCCCTTACCTCACAAAATCTTTGTACACTGGAGGCAAAACTCGCAGCAAAACTTAGATTTGTATGAAACCTCTGGGCACTTCATATCTTGACAACACAACCCATATGCTCTTCTGGTTCAGTAGACCCCACCATTCTCACTACCTTCATATAAGCTAGTCCCTTACCTCACAAAATCTTTGTATACTGGAGACAAAACTTGCAGCCTCTGGGCACCTTAAATCTTGATGACACATCCCATATACTCTTCTGGTTCAGTAGACTCAACCATTCCTATTCCATATATGATAGGAACTGCCACTTGCCTTCAATTAGTGCTATAGTTATGTTTGTGACTCCTACTGGATCTACTATATTATTATTATCATCCCCCCCTGGTGTAAATATTAGCTAGTCCCTTACCTCACAAAATCTTTGTACACTGGAGGCAAAACTTGCAGCAGATGAAAACAAGTTCTGTATGAAACCTCTGGGTACCTCAAATCTTGACGATACATCCCATATACTCTTCTGGTTGAGTAGACTCCATAAGATTAATGTGAGATAGAAACGCTGCACTCGGAAGTGGGTGTCATCATCCTGAAAATCAAATCAATGATCTCTTACTGTAAAAGTGTTTAAGTGGACATTTTCACACTACACTTATTTTCACGCTTTTTGTATTCTATGCAGCTACCACAAAAATAACAACACACAAATATATTGAACTATTCCATTTAAAATCCACACTGCCCCTGTTGAAGATCTTGGAAATATCTTCTACAGTGGGAGTGTGAATTTCAAATGGGATGACCACATTAGGCAGCTCCATTTGAAACTCACCCTCCCTTTGTAGAAGATTCAAGTTGAATCTTTTTCAGAGGATGTATGAAATTCAAATGGAACTGCCTAATGTGTTCATTTCAATTCATACTCCCTCTGTGGACAGTTGAAATCTTTTTAAAACAAGATTTAAAATAGATTACTTTTCATAATTGAATAGGTGCTCATATTGATTTTGTAACCTTTATTGGCCAATATATCCGATTCATAACCTCATTAATATATGCGATGCATTGCGATCTAATCATTTTTATTTACCAAAATGCAAACGCTGAACGAGGTTACCAATATTTGACAGTGGACCTACGTGCTGTCAGTGTAAATATTAGTAACCTCCGCGTGCGCCGTGTTGTGCGTTAAACAAATTGCGAGAGCGCTGGCCACAGTATTTGGATTGCGCACTACCATATTTGCACAGAGTGTGATTCGCACTTCTGTTATTGGTCGTTCTGTTTTAGCCTGATCGATATTTGGAAAGGCAAAACATAAAAATTGTTTATTTTTGAGGAAAATTGTGTGATATTTTGTAAAGTGAAGAGATGAAAGTGACGTTTATGAATGAGGTTAGTAGCTTTGAATCGGTAATATGTCGGGCATTGTGAAAAATCTAAACACTTTGGTTTTTACCTTGGAATATCCGTCGGGCGCATTCTCAGTTAAGATTTTTCACAATGCCCTCCAAATAACCGATGCCCAATTATTAACCTCTATAAATAAGCACTGCCAACTTTACACTGGGTTTGTGATGAACACATACATGAGATACAGTAAAAGATTTTCTTCTGATGATACACACCATACAAAATGGTTTCCTTATATCACATTATTCCCATATTTGATAAAAGTAATAACCTATATAATGATGTACTCACAGCTCTAACTCTCTTGCCTGTAATCTTACAACTTAGATACAACTCAGTCACTCCTATCATGTCAGATACCTTGCGCTCACATTCACCTAGTCTTGAATGCTGCAAACAAACAAAATACAAAACAAAAAAAGAAATGTTGGAATGTATGTCACCTAGATCATCCATACAGTACATCCGTGTTCTTGTTGTTAATATTGTATGGGCTATTCCAGTTTAAATCATACACCACCTATGGAAGACATCTCCCACACAGGTGTAGATTGTAAATAGAGTCACCCATTCAGGTAACCCCATTTGAAATGCACATTCCCTGTGTAGAAGAGTAAGGTCATGTCTTCCATGGGGTGTGTGGATTTCAACTGGAATAGCCTAATGGGAGTCACATCCCAATACAGCACCATCCATGTGTTCTATTCATCAAAATAATGGGCTATTCCATTTGAAATCCACACTCCACCTGTGGAAGATTTAACATAAGTCTTGCAAAGAGGGAGTGTGGGTTTCAAATAGACAATTGGGTAACTTCCGTTTGAAATACTCACCCCAGTTGCAGAAAATATAGGTAAAGCCATGTACTGACAGATTATGAGTTTTAAACTAAGTAACCCTAGCCAATTCCATTTCAAAATCCTACTCCCTCTGTACGAGATGTTTCTTTTCAATTTTAACTCTTCTATCAGCATTTTTAATATGCACAAAGCAAAGCAATGCACCAATTGTCAGGAATTATTGGAACTATCTGAAACTGAGCTGCTGGGACTTGCAGAAAGCCAAAATCAAGGTGCATCATGGCAGGGTAATCAAATGAGACCTGCTCCCACGGAACCCGGATTAAGTTGAGAAATTATGATTTATGCTGGTTTCATACTACCCTGCCGCTTGCTGCTGAGCGGCGTGGCGGACACGCATTGCAGACAAATGGACACAATGAAGGCTTGTCATTGGTTGATATGTCATGCCGCAGCGGCAGGAAAGTCTGACGGGGGCATTAGAGATATGTCCAAAGTTAACATGCTCAGATTGTCAACTTGAGATATGGATTGCTAGCATAAGATAGGAATAAGAAATCTCTAAATTACTAACCTGCCTATCATAGATGATCCAGTTTGGTTGTGTGTTCTCTACCTGATCATATGGGGTAACTAAGTATAACAGATGTAATGCATTGGCCAGAACTAAGCCTTGATCACAGGCAAACTTCAAGTCCTTGTATACCGTGGAACACAGATCGATATCAATTGAACCTACAGAAATAGTAACAGATATATATGGAGTTTAATGGTAAGCATATGCACATGTGTACCCCATTCGTACACACACCTATATATTTTTTTCAGTTCTAATCACAGATGATGTACATTTTTAGGACTATGCAAGTGTGGATGGTGATATAGTCAATCAACATCCTGTGAGCATTGTGTAGAAATTGTAAAAACATGAAATAACAAAGCCCCTGTCATTCTGCATTTTTACAGTGTTTCTAGTTCATTACAAATGGAAAGGGAACATACAGGCAGATCATGGTTAGTCATGGTTCCTCATTTGCAGGTGTGACTCCTGTAGTGTGCTGATCTATATCCTAAAACCCTCAACACCCATACGAAAGCATGCTGCTCTGTACTCCAAAATGAAGTTGGCTTAAAAATGCTATAGGTTGCACCAATAAAGGAACCATGCTTTTAATTATGTACATTGTATGATTTCCTTCAATTTTAAATTTGTTATTCTATACTCAAATGCTGAAATATAACTAGTACATGTAATAATGGTCGGGAAGGGTTTCCGTCCATTTTGAGCTGAAATAACAAGGTAAGGTGAAAAAAACTCTACTGGTTATCTTGGTCATTTAACATGCAGTTCTATGACTTCATGTCTAACTTTGCTCTGTTGACCTACGAAAACAACAAATTTGGCGGATTCATTTTGGTGCAAGTTGGGACATGCATAAACATTACAAATATGCCAAAAAAATCAGGTTTGAAAAATTAACCAATTTCATATTATAAGATCGTACAATATGGCTTTAAATAGATTTCTCATGTGTATGTGTGTGTGTCCATATTTGCCCATGTTTACAAACACACATTCAAATTTTGTACATAACAATTCATAATTTTAATTTTTGAAAAAAAAAACCCAACTATTTAGTTCACCTTTGAAAGCAGCATGTCCAAGCTTGGTAACCTCCAACACCATCTTGCCATCATCATCTTGTTTCTCTTTCACCAATTTCAGCTCTATGATTTGCTGCAATGCAATATGAGTGAGTTCAGCCAGGTCTTCCTCTGATTCCTGAGTCTGTACACCAAGTAATGTGAGTTGCATGAAATCAACTAGTGACTGTCGATCCTTGGTTATCTGCAGAGATGCAAAATCAAAGTGTGGTTAATATCAGGGTTGGCACGATTTAAATCAATTTGATTGTGCATGGCAACCTAACCCTGCAGAGCGTATACAATTATATTATGCTTACAAGTGCGGCTTGCCAGCACTCTTGCGGTGCGTCGTGGAGAAGCTTGTAGTTGCCTGCTCCACAGCTGACTGATGATGATCATCATCATTGATACTCATCTGTGGTGTTCCATGAGATCCCAGCCATGCCTAGCTACGTTTCATTTTGATCAGATTTATACTGTTTGCATGATTTCCTGCTCTTTTAAATATTGAGCTGGTCTTGCTATGTATTTTAAACTTTTCTCGCTATGTATTTAAAAACTTTTATTATATTGTATCTCTTCCTAAATTGTTGGATTTCTTTTTTCTTGCCATGTAATGATATTTTTGTTAATTTTATGTACAATTTGTGTTGTAAAGCCCTTTGTACATGAAAAGGCACTCAATAAATGATGCTTATTATTATATTATATTATTTTTATCCCATGCCTATGCTGTCAGAATTCCAAAATCCAACCTGATCAGCCACCAGAGATCATTCCTTCCATCCTCGCCTCACTTATGGAATGCTCTACTTGATTCAATTACCTCCATCCACAATCGGCTAATAAGCTTCAAACGGCATGTTAACAACATATCACACTGATCACACTATCACACTGATAGCAGCTGTTAAGGCCTTGCATAGTTCAGACATGAAATTGAAAAATTAGAATTACGCGGTTCGTAATTAAGGTGGCCCCCACAACAATGGTAGGTAAATATAAAGAATACTCTCACAAGACCAACTTTGAAGTTGATCGGTGATTGCGTTTAAGCAGGAGAGTGGATTAATGGAAATGAACCCAAAATATGCAAATGAGCTCATTAATATTAAAAAATATGCAAATAAAATGACACAAAACTATTCAGCACATCAGGCAACCATATCCTATCACCGTACCAAGTTTGATATAATATTGGATGGCTGAGCATGATACCATAACATATCGGATGAGTCATATAAAAATATCGGACGAGCCAACGGCGAGTTCGATATTTGTATGACGAATCTGATATGTTATGGTATCATGCGAAATAAGCCATCCAATATTATCATTATTAGGTTTTCTTAACTCCTAATAACCCTGAAAACATAATAATGAAGCTAATCGGTGATTGCGTTTAAGCTGCAGAGTGGATTTATGACAATGTAGGCCAAATATGCAAATGAACTCATTGATATTCATAAATATGTAAATAACATGGCATAAAAGTATACAGCACATGAGGCCACCATATACTATCACCATACCAAGTTTGAAGTTAATCTGCAATTGCGTTTAAGCTACAGAGTGGATTAATGACAATGTAGGCAAAATATGCTAATGAGCTCATTAATATTCATAAATATGCAAATAATGTGACACAAAAGTATACAGCACTTTAGGCCACCATATACTATGATTGTACCAAGTTTGATATAAAATTGGACGGATTGAGCATGATACATAAATTCGAGCTAGATCGATAAATTCAGGTATCATGTGAAAGTATCTGTCCAATTTTATCATTATTATTCAGTCTTCAGAATCTTTTTTGTTTAAAAACATGATTTTTAGTAAAAAAACACAATTTTTAGCAGAAAATATTTTTTGGTCAAAAACGTGACTTTGCTTGAAATTGTGATTTCTGCTCAAAAATGTGATTTTTGGTCATGGCATAGCAAAAAAATCACACCAAAAGAGATATACATGGTGACTTTTGCATATAAAGTATATGAACTGTGCACTCTATGAAGAGGTTACAGACCGATACACAAATTTATCGGACAGCTAGGTTATGTACAAAGGTATGGGATGCAAGATTCTGAAGACATAATAATGAAGTTGATCGGCCATTGCGTTGGAGCTGCATAGTGGATTAATGAATTTGCTTCCGCCTGGACAGCCAAACAAACAAAGAAACAAACAAAGAAGCAAACAACTGTCTGGGCGATATAAGTCCCACATATATGTGGGGGCCAAAAAATGAAGGGTATAATCAAATACCGACTTACCTTTAATGCTACTAGTGTGAGTACAAGTCCTCTAAGTCCTTTCCCATCATCATGCATTAAACTGCTATAGCAACCTTCCAATGGACCACTTAACATGTCTGTAACCTAGAGGGATTTCAGACAAAATGGGAAAATCATGCAATGTGAAAACATATCCATTTCATTGTTTTTATACTGCCTTAATGCAAGAGGGATGGCAGTTTTTCCAGTTTTAGCTGTTTAACTAAAAAAAAACTGGAGTGTATTTCTTAATATAAATACATTTATCTTATACAAAATGAGTCAAGGAAGCCAGTAATCGCATTTACTGTATTTCGTCAAATAGTCGCCCCCCCTCAAATAAACGCCCCCCACCACTTTTTTCAACCAAGATGTTTAAAAATTCGATATTTCCATGCTATCTTGTGTAGTAAGCTTACCAAGTTGCTCACACGGTCGGTAATAGCAGCAATAAATGGCGAAAATCTGTATCAGAAACCCGGAAGTGAACCAAAAGTCAGTGTCAAAAGTTCATAGTTCGTCATTTTAGTGTGACTTTTAAGCTTACCTAATGATTTTAACGGAATTGTCATGCTAAAATGACCTCTAATAAACGCCCCCCCTTGGGAAAATGTAAGCATAACCGGGGCGTTTATTTGACTAAATACTGTATAGGCATTTTCCAACACCCGAGAATGGACGGAAATGCCACCCCTTGTATCAATCAAGCCTTGAAATATCCTCAATAGAAACCATACCATTCCTCTTGTGTATCCACTTTACTTATTTGTCTCAATATTTGAGTGCAAACACTGCTAAGTCACACTCTCCTCTGAAGGACCTAGATCTGACATCATTTTATTAACTATGTGTACATATGACTAATTGTGTAAAAGTAGTGTTTTCTAGTGTTCCTTCAAGAATATTTCATCATGGGCTAATTTGGTCATTTGGCTAATATCTGACCCAATTGCTGTCAAAAATCAATGTTATATCACTTTCTTTGTTTTGTTTTTTTCAAATTCATCTGGGCCAATTTACACCTTGCTGGCCAATGGGCTATTCCACTTGAAATCCATACACACCGTATGAAAGAAATGACCTTAATCTTTACAAACGGAGTAACCCATTCAGGTAACCCCATTTGAAATTCATACTCCCTGTGTTGGAGATTAAGGTCATATCTTCCATAAGGGGGTGTATAGATTTTAACTGGAATTGCCCAATTGAGCATCATGTGGCCTTAGAAGGAACAGTATGTAAATTCATACAAGCATACATTGTAAACACACAAAAAACCTGAACTGACTTACTTACCTGTGGTTTTTCCTGAGGCTTTATGATCATGATGCTCTCTCCAGAAGTATCAATGCCAGCTCTGCCTGCTCGGCCTACCATCTGCTTGTAACGGCTACTGGTCAACAGGTCCTTGGCTATATATGGACTCCTTAGAATGACTCTAATACAGGGTAAACAAGTAAATAGTAAAGTATCAATGCCAGCTCTGCCTGCTCGGCCTACCATCTGCTTGTAACGACTACTGGTCAACAGGTCCTTGGCTATATATGGACTCCTTAGAATGACTCTAATACAGGGTGAACAAGTAATAGTAAAGTATCATTGCCTGCTCTGCCTACATAACGGCTACTTGTCAACAGGTCCTTGGCATATATATGGACTCCTTAGAATGACCCTACAATACAGGGTAAACAAGTAAATGGTGAAGTATCAATGTCTGTTCTGCCTGCCATCTGCTTGTATCGATACTGGCCAACAGGTCCTTGGCTATATATGGACTCCTTAGAATGACCGTACAATACAGGGTAAACAAGTAATAGTTACAAGTATCATCTTCAGGACATTTAACCTACCCCTTCTAATAATTTTGAGATATGGTCTTACATATTTGTGAACAATATACACCACATAATATTTTGATGCTGTGCTTCTTAGAATGTGCGTCATGCTCATGCAGGGTTGACACTGCTTCTTCACAGGACTGGCACACACATATGCATTAACGCTTGGCTTTACTGTTACTGATTTAGTCGTTTGCATTCATAGACCATTAATATTTGTGATTACATATACTTTGTTCAATCTCTAGTTCAGTTGTGACATAGGTGCGCATGCTGTATCATATCGTGCATGCTAACCAAACCCTGCAGAGCGTATAGCCGTATACACCCATGTACAAGGAATGTTTGTCTGCTCGCTTGTGACACAACTGCATAAACACTGTGACTACCACAATCAAGGATAAACAAAGTGCAGTACATATCCCCCTTTTATTTAAATCTAGCTTTAGCTGCCCTCGCGAAGTAAATCATGCAGACGACGCAGACGCATCGTTGTTAATTGATGATGAACAACGGCGAAACATGGTCGAATCCCTTTCAACAGCGAAAACAAGCTAAATATCGTTTAATTCACACAATTAATTCGTGATGAATGACCAGTTTAGTCAATGCCACTAAACACAAGAAAATAGATGCTTTCCTGTTGACAGCAGCAAAAGAACTACAGAATAAAAGAGCAGTATTTAGCCGCTTCCTCCAATAACAACATGTAGCGCACACAAGTTCCAGTTATGGCAAATTTCTGACGCGTATTCGCGTATACGCACTTCCATTAACTTGCGTTCGCGTATACGCTACTGGCAAAGTGTGGATTCATCACGGATTCATCCTGTACATAAGGTATAGGAAAAGTTGTTGAACAAACAGAAGTATCAATGCCAGCTCTGCCTGCTCGGCCTACCATCTGCTTGTAACGGCTACTGGTCAACAGGTCCTTGGCTATATATGGACTCCTTAGAATGACTCTAATACAGGGTAAACAAGTAAATAGTAAAGTATCAATGCCAGCTCTGCCTGCTCGGCCTACCATCTGCTTTGTAACGACTACTGGTCAACAGGTCCTTGGCTATATATGGACTCCTTAGAATGACTCTAATACAGGGTGAACAAGTAATAGTAAAGTATCATTGCCTGCTCTGCCTACATAAGGCCGTATAAAATTAATGTTTTGGTTCTCGTCCAGAGGATTTTCATGAATTGATGAGGGAGGGAGGTGTTTTTTTTTTTTTTTTTTTTTTCAATGTAAAATTAGCATTGTCAGTAGTTTTCGGTCTTCTCCAACAGTGCTCGAGGAAGCGATGAGGCCTTTTTTTTTTTTTTTTCAAATGTGAGATTCTGAGGATAAACCCCTAGAGTACCACAAAAGACTTGGAAGTGATGCTTGTTCTCTAATAAACTTATTTATACATTTGTATGTATGAAGATTTCATAAATCATTCCAAAGTCTACAAAATTGAAAAATCTAAAAAAAAAAAAAAAAAATCTGACAAATCCCAGTAATTGAGGAGGGAGGGACGAGAACCAAAATATTAATTTTACACGGCCTAACGGCTACTTGTCAACAGGTCCTTGGCATATATATGGACTCCTTAGAATGACCCTACAATACAGGGTAAACAAGTAAATAGTGAAGTATCAATGTCTGTTCTGCCTGCCATCTGCTTGTATCGACTACTGGCCAACAGGTCCTTGGCTATATATGGACTCCTTAGAATGACCGTACAATACAGGGTAAACAAGTAATAGTTACAAGTATCATCTTCAGGACATTTAACCTACCCCCTTCTAATAATTTTGAGATATGGTCTTACATATTTGTGAACAATATACACCACATAATATTTTGATGCTGTGCTTCTTAGAATGTGCGTCATGCTCATGCAGGGTTGACACTGCTTCTTCACAGGACTGGCACACACATATGCATTAACGCTTGGCTTTACTGTTACTGATTTAGTCGTTTGCATTCATAGACCATTAATATTTGTGATTACATATACTTTGTTCAATCTCTAGTTCAGTTGTGACATAGGTGCGCATGCTGTATCATATCGTGCATGCTAACCAAACCCTGCAGAGCGTATAGCCGTATACACCCATGTACAAGGAATGTTTGTCTGCTCGCTTGTGACACAACTGCATAAACACTGTGACTACCACAATCAAGGATAAACAAAGTGCAGTACATATCCCCCTTTTATTTAAATCTAACCAACCTCTTGGCAGGCAAGTTAACCCCTGCTGCTAGAGTAGAGGTGCACGTCAACATGCATAGCGTCCCCTCTGAATAAGCATCTTCCACAAGCTTTCTCTCATCCATAGTCAAGCCACTGTGATGATATGCTAATCCATATGGTACCGTCTTCTTCAGAGTTGGGCAGAGATGGTTGTCACATTCTCTTCTCAAGGACAGCAATAGTTCTTTCTTCTCTTTAGTTTTGTGCGCCATAATTTTCTTGGCAAATTCCCTGCATGGTGGAAGCACAATAATGATATCGTTATGAATTCGGCAGAGTGACGAATCGAGCATTTTGAGCAAATTGAGTTATTGTATGCTTGTGATTATGTATCAGGCGATCTTTCATTTCCACCAAAAATTAACGATAAATCTTACTTCCCGACGTAGATATTGAAATTGTGATTAGGACTTAATCGCGCCTAAGTGCGATTAATGAATTTGACCAAAAGACTAATCGTATACTTAGCTGTACAAATCAGGTTGATAAATTGTATAGTATAGCTGGAAACTCCGAATTTTCTATATTACATGTCATATACAGTTATTTTTGATACCAATGGGTAGCTATAGGTATCTTCTATCCAGTGATGCCAAAATAAGTACAAACATTCCCCACACGATATCGCTATGGCGTAATTATGTCAGAGCGCCGTCACAAAATTGGGAAATCACAGAAAATTATACACAAAATATAGGCCAATATTGTTATATCTACTCTAAAATCCTTGATTTCAACCGGAGTTTTCACTAAATATTACGGAGATGACAAATTATAACTTGTATACCAAGTTTAGAATCTATAGCCTTAGGACAACCAGCAATTTTTACATAAAATCCCCAAATCAAGGATGAGTGCTATAGTTTACACGTAGTTGAATGCGGATTCGTCCCCGTATGTAACTCTTTGCGCAGCAGTTGACACTTTTTGGATTTAGCAAAAAGCCGAATAACTGTAAATTATACCTGTTTTGAGGGATATATCGATTGTTTCAGAACATATAAGTATTGCAAATAATTAGTGAACATTCACTTCTATAATATACATTTCAAATGAGTGCTCACGAATGTTCTCATATTTTAGAAGGGCCGATAGAATGGTTCCAATATTTTCAAACGCCGTTTACTCAGAACAGCGATTTTGCGGATTCGTCACTCTGCCGTATTCGTAACGATATTATAGAAATGATTTAATAATATAATATTTAATTGATCAAGATATCTCTTAGATATTGATCAGGCAAATTCTTCAATAACATAGGCTATTCTAGCTTGTATGACTGCATTGTTGCTAGTAAGTCCTAAAAACAATTGTTTAATTGGCGTAACCCGATCGACCCCGAAAGTAGGTCCGAACAAAAAGTTCCAAGGCCTCTATATCAAACACAATTTACAGCTTTAAAAGTGTGTGTAAAAAAATAAAATTAAAAAAATCCCTACCTACCTACCTACCTACCCTAATTATTTATGTTAGGCCAATCAAACAATATTTTAGGCCTAAATTATTGACAGTGAGAAAGATTGAACAGCATGCCTACCTTGGCATATGTTTACATATAATCTCTGCTACATTCTGGCAATTCTTCTTAGTAGCACAAAAGATGAGGCAAGAGAAATCTGGGATGACTTCCAGGGCCAAGCCTATCAGATGATCAGGGTCTGTCTTGAGTAACCCTTTGGAGTACTGAAAAGAAGATTGTTATTGATCAATTATATCAGATTGGGTTACTGGGAGCATGAAGCATGAGAGTTAGAGTGTGTGTGAAAGAGATGTGTAGAAATATGATCAGGGTCTGTCTTGAGTAACCCTTTGGAATACTGAAAAGAAGAAAATTGTTATTGATCAATATAAATTTAGGAGCACAAAAGAGAGTATTAGAAAGTGTGTGTGAATAAGATGTGTAGAAATAGGCGACCTAAAACACTTCATTCACAACTGCTGCCTTATGCCTTTTTATAAGCAATATTGTTATTGATACTGTTATTATATAATTATTTTAGTGTTCATTTCTAACAGGGAGGTGATTCAAAGCTTGTGAAATATCAAAATTCCAAAAACAGCATGAATTTGTGCTAAAATCAACAAAAATGCATAAATTTTGGCTACAAAAAATCCTGAAATCAGGAAAAATCCTTAAGAATCACATCCCTAATTTCTTATAATGATCACAAGCATTCAATAGGGAAATATTTCATTGCATAACAATATTAATACAAAAATACAGAAGGCAGCAATTAATCACATTTTGTATCCGAACTCTTCACTTACAGGAAATGTCACCGTCCTTGCATGAACAAACTTCTCATCCGGACCCAGTCCACTGCCAGGCTTCACCTCAAATATGTTGTCCTCCACTTTGACATACTCCCGTAATTCAACCTGCAAGACAGAGTGGGGACAAAGTTAAACAAGCAATACTAAATGAAGTCCATTTGGCTGTGCCCTATAGATACACCACCTTTGACCACCTAGGATGTAAAAATGTTATTCTTAATCAGCTTTTGGTCATAACACCTTCAGGGTACTGTATATGCTAATATTTTCATGAGGGGTTTACTTAGTGAGAAATATCCCACCGTTGCGTCCTTTATCATATGGGTGTCTATCTCGCTACGGTGGGAATTTGTTGTGTACATTTTGGACCCCAAACAAAACTAGCAGGTTCTCTGTGTCAAGTTGGCTCCAGCCCGTAGTCATAACATGCTGTGCGGATAAACTTTCTGGGACCATCATGATCCACTACATGTTTCACGACTGCTTATTGTCCAACTTAGTGAATAGTATTCTGTTAAACAAGTGTCAGTATGATCAATGTCTGCTGATGAAACTAAGTTGGACATGGATAACTAGGTTTACTTTTCCACATTTTACAAGTGGGCATACAGGCACAAAAATAACACACACACATATATATTTATATAAAGTTACATACTCCTACTAAAACCTACTTGACATAAATTGTGTAGAGCCATCATTGACAAAGTCTTGTTGACAAAAAAATGTTTCACAACACTGAATAATTCTTGGTGACAAAAAGGGATACAGTCAACAAGGAGTCACAGTGCAATGCAGGAGAAAGTTCAATCTGCACTAACAATTTACATGTTAACCCCCTGAGCACTACTGCCTTTCTAACAACAACTTTGATTGGTTGCTGACAAGAAATATTCAGTTGAATAGCCAATAAGAATACAGTTTTGAAAATATTTCACCGCATTCATTTAAAAAGTTGGCATTATTCTTAAAAGATCACTGATTGGTTCAATAAATGAAACAACATCCATTCTAACCAATCGGCAGGTAGTTCTTATGGGGTTAACTTGTTTATGCAAGGAATTTTAGCTGCTTGTAAGATAAATGAAAAAGTTTATTCTTTTTTCCTTTTTAAAGCAATAGTGTTTTTTCATGTAGTCCTATACTTAATTAGTTATGTATCAACTTTTAATGGAGCGAAAAAGATCAGAGCTATGCAGACCTGCCAAATTGGGTACACTTTGAACCAAATTGCATGTGCATTTTAATTGAGACTTTTCAACTTTGACTTTGTCAACATCTTGTCGACGTTGTTTTTTTTTCCACACATGCCAACATGAAAAACAGTGCCAATACAGGCCTAATGTTAGCACACCTATATCGAGGGGTCAGTGACACAAAGACGTAACTCCTTTATGGAGTTACATCTTTGTGTCACTGACCACTTGATAAATACTTCTATCAACAAACCACAAATCTGATTTGTGATCAACTTACTGGTCTGAAGTCACTGGTGTACAACTCTGCCTTCATGAATGCACACAGGTCTTGTATGTTACTAAGTGTAGCACTCATCCCAATGACTTGAGCTGTATTAGTGTATATTAATTTGGATAAGCACATCTCTAGCGTTGCGCCACGTCGGCCGTCACCTAACATATGCAGCTATAAAAATGCAACAGATATAAAGCACAATTAGGCAAGATCATTGGACTTTACAAGCGTTTTTTGTACAAGATTTTTGTACTTGGCAAGTCAGCTGTAGACAACAAATTTCATTTTTTTTAATTGAGAAATTTCAGAATTGTACATTTTCATGACCATATTTGGAATCAGCATGAAAAATGCATCAAAATGAGTACAAACAAGCCTAGTATTGGTTCAGTAGTTCTTGAGATAACTCTTGATATTTTGGAAAACTAGGACTTCATATGATGAAGCCTATGATCAGAATGCAGAGTACAGTACACTCCATTACCTCATCTACCACCACCAAGCCAACATCAGCAATCCTCTGTTCTTGAATCAGACTATTGACCAGGCTGTGTGCTTTCTCTATGGTTGCTATGTACAATGTCCTCTTCTTACGACGTTTCCTTGGTGGTATTGCCCCTTTACTCCCTGCATATTCCTCCACTAGGAAACCTAGTTCTACTGCAAACACAGACAGGTTGGTTACCTGAGAAGAAACAAGAGAACAACATCATATGAAGTGCCGTTGTCAAGATGAATTTTTGATGTTAGGTGGTGTCCAGTGTTTGTAAACCCTCTCAAAATTTGTGCACCAAATGAAGACATATTTTCCCCCAATTGGGCTTAAAAATTCCTAAAACTGACTAATTATAATACAAAATTCCAAATTGTGCGCCAAATATAATTTTTACTGGGCCAAAATTAAGCAGACAACAAATACTAAACAGTACTGCAGGTCGAGGGTTTTTTGGTACTTAATCCCACGTTTTTTCTGACATCTCCAAATTTATGTTGACATGTTGGGTTATTTGTTATGTCCACATAATGTTAACATGAGGCATGTTGAGGACAGCGGCAGCACTAATCATATGTGACACGATCAAAGGAAATGAGTCGGATGTCGCTAATATTGATTTTGAGATATTTGCAAAGCAAGTGTTAAAATTCTTTTGTTTTATATTGTTTTCAGCTATTACCGTACTGACGCGAGTATAGTCCCACCCCGTTTTTGGGTGAACATTTTTCAAAATTGGGGGTGGGACTATACTCGAATTCAAAAAAAAAAAAAAAAAAAAAAAAATTATTTTTTTTAAAGTTTTTATTTTTTCGGTTTTGTAGTGTCCCTAGACCTGGACCTAAATGCTAGGATCATTCATGGTTGACCTAAAAAAAAAAAAAAAAAAAAAAAAAAATTCAAGATATTTTGTATTTTAATATGAAAATTGATAATTTGTATTCATGTCATAGTCTATTAATGATTTCAAAATGCATTGAATTTGAATGCATTTTGAAATCATGAATAGATTATGACATGAATACCAAGTATCAATTTTCATATTAAAAATACAAAACATCTTGAATTTTTTTTTTTTTTTTTTTTTATTAATTATCTTATTAGCATTTAGGTCTAGGTCCTGGGACACTCCAAAGCTGAAAAAAAAATAACTTAAAAACAAATAAAATCAAAAAAAACAAAAAAAAAATTTTTTTTTTAATTTCTGAAATTTTTCGAAAAGTTGGGGGTGGGACTTTACTCGAAGGTGGGACTATACTCGCGTCAGTACGGTAATAAATTGATGTGACTTTGCAATGAAAAGTCGTATCAACATGGAATTTTCAGTTTCAGAAAGCTCTAAATGTCCTCTTTAGAAACATGTGTAAAACTCATTTTTGACCAGGGTCGACATGTGACTCATTCCCCTTGATCATGTCACATATATGATATATGTGAACCATCACATCAAAATATAGCAGTTGTAGTTTGCGTCATGACATCAAATTAAAATGCAACAGGATGAAAAGGTGGGGTCAGTACAATAGATGATACATTAAGTTGTCAAGATATTTTCTTGTTTGATGTACATTGTAGTATGTACACATATGTGCCCATCCACCACAAACTGGTCGTAAAGTCTGCATTTTCCATTTTGAGATACAATCAAAAACAGTAATTGGATTTGTATGTTGAATATACTACGAATTTGACCTTTGATGAACTATAACTTCACTTCCAGATGTCCGATGAAGCTGGTTGAGGTGTGAAGCTGAAAGTGAATTCTTTCAAAATCTGCAATAAACAGAAAATGATCTAGAGCCGACTTTACTACCACTTTGTGGTGGATGGTCACATATGACCTACACAGGTCTTACCTGGCATGTGTACACAGCTAGTATGATATCAAAACAAATCACTTGATCTGTTTTCAATTGTGAATCTCACTAGGTGCTGGTGAAGCAAGCAGGCCAATAGCTGAGCACAATTCCTTTTTGAATTGACACCAAGCTAATAATCACTTTTCTATTATGGTATTATGGTTGGATTTAACAGGGGTGTATGGCTTTCAAATGGAATAGCCTTCTCTTGGATAATGGGCTATTCTAGTTGAAATCCAGACACCGTCTGTGGAAGATATAGCTGTTGATTTCATCACATATTTAAACCTTGCTTTCTATAAGATGTTATTGAAATCTTGAAACCCTACCTTTTCTTGGACAATGGCTACATATGGCACAACTAAAATTGCATCTTTCTTATGGCCCAATAGCTGCTGCATAATGAGGATCTCTGCTACAAGTGTCTTCCCTCCACTGGTTGGTAATGAGTAGATGAGATTATGACCTTCCTGGATGGCTGGTAGGGTCAGACACGAATGCTGCCAATCTATGAGATGAAGAGGTACAAATGTATGGAGAAAACAGGGTAGTCAAGTCACAGTACACGGCCCACGCCCAACAATGCCATCGCGCTTCTGTGATTGGTAGCTCTTGCACGTATCCCTGATCGATTTTTTTGTTGGGTAAGTTATAATAATAATTAAAACTTTTTACATTTAACAGCATTTTATGGCAGAAATAACATTGCACCAACTGCTTCGAGTTAATTTTCTGCAATTGTTGGGTTTTGTTTTTGGCCTCTGTATATTTCATCTAATTTCAGCTACACAATGACCTCAAAATAGATTATTATTATCTAGATAACGCATAAACTTTAACCCGATGTGGTATTCATACGGATTGTTCATTGAAGAAAACTATGATGATAATGTTTTAAATGTTTGGAAATTTCTCCAGACATTTTAACACAGAAAAATTGTTATGTTTTACTGATCCACATTTGTGCCATTTTCAAACCAACAATTTTCAAAGTCAACAACTTTCTTGAAATACTTACCATATAATTGGTCAATTCCTCGATGACCTTTCAGCAGTTCCTGAACCTTACTCGGCAGTCCATAAAATGGCCCCACATCTTTGTCCATTACTCTATTCTGCACCTCCATAGCTTCACTCATAGCGACATCAATGGAGGCCTTCCTTAACTGTGCAGCCCTGTTCTGTACTGGAGTAACTACCTTTGCATTATTGTGCAGTCTCTGTTTTAGTCTATTAGCGATGGAAGTTTGAGGAGTCTCACAAGGTTGTCTACTGACTCCTTTACTACTGTGATTTGGTGTTAATGACTTTGCATGTGGTGCAGTTCTTTGCATAGTACTATTGCCTGTATTTGATACAGTTGACCTACTTGTTGATGGTGCCATAGCTTCAGTATTTCTTGCATTCAAATTTGTATTTGATGCAAGTTGCTTTGGAGTTCTCTCTGAAGTCCCTGCATGCATTGATGAATTGTCTTCATATTGTCCGATGTGACTGAACCACTTTTCTTGGGCGGGTGTTACAGAGGTAGATGACTGAGCACCGGATACAGATTGCACATTATCATTTCTTGTTTCTCCACGATGACCACTACTAGATTTACCACTGTTACCAATTGCAACAGTTGTCTCAGATACACTACACTTGTTTAAAGGATTACTATTCCGATTATTGACATCAAATTCCACATCAACATTTTTATTCAAATTTGATATACTAACTGAACCCGTTTCCCCACGTAAATGAATTCCCACATTGTCAGGCTCATCATTGGCTTGTTGGCAACCACCCCTAGATCCAGCAGTTTGAGCTACATCATTCTGGAGTCCATCCCTCTTGCCAAGTTTCTGAGATTCGGCGACAATTCTGCTCAAGTCAATCTTCTCAAACAGTGAATCCTCCCCATCCCAGTCATCTTCTGTCTCCTTAGCAACGCATCTCGTGTCTGTTGTACCTGTCACACTGTTTACCCTGTAGTTGTCCAGCTGTACCGTACCTGCGATGTTTTTCTGGTGTAGATGTTTGTTCACAACAGGACTTAAATTGTTGCACACTGTCTCCGGTTGAATCACCTGTTAGAATATTTGTAATGAAAATAGAAAGAAAAACTCGGGTGAACTAACAAACCTTAGAATTCCATCTACAAGCATGTATAAAATGAGTGTTTTTTGTTTTTTGATTTTGGTTGATTTGAAAGAGATGAAAGGCAGATACCCTCCACAAAAACATTACAATAGATTGGTCTTACAATAATTCATATTTGTACAGCCGATGCATACATCAAGAATATAGTTGCTCAAACTACAATAATGTTTTTGTGAAGGGTGTCTGACTGTCTGTCGTCCTTTTGTCTCTTTCAATAAAAAACAGTCATGAATTTAGAGGCACACCATAAAACCTCGTCTATAAAGCATATAGCGTGCTTCTGATGAAAGCTAAATTAATGAGAAAGTGCCAGAATATGCTTGTCTTGCACTCAATGTGTGAGAGTTGACAGCCCTGGCAGCAAGCAAGACACTATACTCTGATCAGCTCGTATTTAGGCTGACCTCATAACATCGTGGATTGATATAGAATGGCGCACACGCAGCTGGGTGAAGTACCTACACGAACTGCGCGTTGCGTATTGTGTGACTGACACACGCTTTTGTGATTTTACGTAGGCATAAGTTGGGACTTAATTGGCTTGCACAGTAACAAAAACCGAATAATTCTCGCCTATTACGAGCTGATCATAGTATACATGTATGAATCCAGCATTAGAATTACCTTCCCTAAAACCTTTTCTTCATACACATAAAAGTGTTATGAAAGTTTCAGCAATGGACTCATACCTCAACATGAGATGAAGTAGAAGGTGTTGATGTAATACTAAATAGATCATCATCAGCTCTGAATTCATCCTCAGCCCACTCCTCTATATCATCTGTAAATCCACCTGTAGGATTGGGATCACCTTGTGGATGCCGAGTGCTCTCTATCCATCCTCCTTCATCATCTCTTTGTGTTGCCGTTACTAGTCCACTCGATGTCAAAGGTGACTGTGTGTGTATGACGTTGGTCTTCTTCAGTGGTCGGAATAGAGGGCGCTTGTTTGGTATATTTGGGATGTTTCTGTGCTGACTGTAAATCTTTGTTGGTGTGGTTCCTGGACTGCTTTGGGTTGGTTTGTCCTATGGAAAGTGATCAAGATGCATAATCTATTTTTGGTGATTACTTTAGCTACAAATTTCATGGAGGCTTGCATTGGGGGACAAAAAGGGTTTAATATAGAATTGCATAAATTGGTCTTAATTGACTTAACCTCATCATGGCCAGGCACTACTACCTATCTTTATATGCCTCGGTTTGGTTAAACAATTGTTTAATTACATGATAAAACCATCAAAATAGAGGTTTTAGATTTCTTAGCAATTTAAAGCTCTGAATCCACTTCATCGCTCATCAGTTCACTGACTATTCTCACCCCATCTCTGATTGGCTCAATATACATGATATACCGGTTGTGCTAAGTTTTGTAACAATGGGATTAACATACAAAATATATGCTGTATTCGACCTTATTATTGAAAATTGAGTTACTATAAGGATTACCTAGCTTATAAAAACATTACATGTAGGCTATCATACTGAAAATACCAAAGGTATTACTGGACTATTATACATGTAGCATACTTGGTTTAATTATAAAGTTTTAATTGTGATGTCTTTTTTCTTATACATTTTTTTAGTGTTTTTTTTTGCATATTTTTTGTCTTTATCTCAATTTCAAATATGCCGCCCTTGGCCTCCATGGACCAGATTATGTTAACCCTCTAGCCACTACTGGTCCTCTAACAGCATTTCTGATCAGGTTTACTTTAACGCATAAAATACACATATTTAAGCATTCACACACTTTGCAGACCCCTTCAAATCCAAATTTCAAAGTCCAACACGTACAAAATCTTGAAAACGTACGCATTCAAATGTTACAAGATTTGAATATAAACACCCAATATTGTTAAAAACGTTTTATAAAATAAAAATAAAATATCCCTTGGCCAATGTTTTGGACCCCTTCAGTGGAAAAATTCACAATTGAAAGGGTCCAAAAAATTTGAAAATACCCCTTCAGCAAAATGCTTAAAGAAAACCCTGTTTCTGATTGGTCAATAACTTGAAATGCTCATTTCAATTGCCAATTATGACTAAGCTTTTAAACTATTTATGGTCAAACTTGCATTTGCAGATGATCTTATTAATACCCTCCTTGATTGGTTCAAAATTGGACACAATATTTATTTGGTCAATCGGCAGGTACATGTAGTTCTCATGGGGTTAAATTGACTTACCCACTGAGAAGATCCTTGGCACCTAAACCCAGCACCTAATTCATCCACATCATCACACCTCTGGCTGACTGTTACCAGTGATTGGTCTGTCACATCACACCTTTGGCTGACTGTCATCAGGGATTGGTTTGTTACATCATCACTCCGGGCTCTTTTGTCAACTTCTCTGGAATAAGGACCAGATGATCTCTTACGTGTTGCTACTCGTCTTAGTGGACCACTCATGATGGTATGTGTGCATGGTTATTTGTCATTCTTAGTCATACTGGTATTCTGAAAAAAAAAGGGATGCGATCAATTGACCAGTCCAATTTTTTCATGTTCTTTATTCTATCTTACATTGAGGCCTACTACTACTAATATTGCTCTGGCAGCGGTTTTGATATGAGAAGCAAAAATGTGCATAACAATGCCCCATCCTGGTGTCGTATAGGGCAGTTGCACGGAAGGTCATTAGTTCAAATCGTCCTTCAGAAGACAATACCAATTACCTGTTAAAGTGGTATTGATTCTTTTGTACTCCATGCATTTGCATACATGTCTTCTGGAGGATGATTTGAACTAATGACCTTTTATGCAATCACCTTACAGGTAGTAGGCCTACATTGTACATATACTTTATAAAGCGCGCTTCAGACTCCGTATTGTACGTACAATATTGTATGTACAATATTTTTTGTGACGTCAAAAAGTATTACACGTGCAATAAATAGTATGTACCGGGAAAATATATATTTTGCTACAATCATTGGTTGCTATTGATACGGAGTTGCCAAATTTCTAAGAGTGGTAAATTTAGTGAGTGCACGGAATGATGAACATCTTTTAATGTCTTCTTGTATTCAACTGTACTTGAATTATTATATAATCAATGGGCACCTTTTTAAAGTTAATAATATTAATACTAATATTAATAATATTAAAATTGTAATAATAATATAAATGGCATAGGCCTAGCATTCGTTACATTATAACACGCTGTGTTATGAATTTGCAACACTTTTTTACATATTGATATCGTTGAGGCATGTTATGATGGTGTATGTTATAGGCCTACTTATGATCATCACAATACATCCATAAACGTGTTAATGCAGTAACCATAGCGTTATAGGGGCACGGAAGCCCCCCCCCACCCCCCATTGATCTGAAATTTTAGAAAATTCCATAGGAAAACTGCCGAAAACGGCTTGTGCCCCTCCCCCCTCATCAGAACCGGATGCAAAGCCTTCTATACTTTTTCATTAATAATAAGCGTATTAATAGTAATGCGTCGAGTTTTTAAAAAGTAATATCCGCCTTTTTTTTTTTCTTTTTGAAATGACATACGGTACTTGTTACAAAAACAAATCAGCATGGAAAACATTTTTTTTTCGTCAGAGGCAAATATTTGGTCTATTCAGTGTCATAAAGCTACAAAATAGACGATCTTTCAAAATCATTTTTAAATGGCTATTTTTTTTTCAACCTTATTGTTTGTATTTGTAATGTTCACACAATCTGACAATGTCCCAACTTATACCTAATATGAATCGAGCCATTTAACATGTGCTTGTAGGACAACGATTTTGAATTAAACATGTTAATTGTGATATTTTAATTCACCTAGAACACCACAGTTAAGCGTCCAAAATTGTAAGTAGGTTTTCTTTTATTTTACCTCATTATTTCGCTAAAATTACTCGAAAACCCTCCTAAGAGTTGTTGTTACTAATAAACATTTCATAATTTTGGGCAAAGGATAGCCAAATGGTTGACCGAAATCGTATATTTGCACCAATATTTGACTGAAATCGTATATTTAGCATTACCGCCCCTTCGTGGCTTTATTGCAAGCCAAAGTGCTGCTAAATGTGAAGCGAGATTACTTGAAATATATATTTCAGAGTTGAAAGAGTTTCAGCTCTACAAATATATTTCTGAAATATGTCTCTCTGATTGGTTGATTGTCAAGAGGATTACGGCATCCTCAAAGCCTCTTGCTGTAATTCTCTAATCGATATCTATTATAGGACCGATCTTTTGAAATCCATACAACCGTGTCAAATGAAATAGTCTCGAATCATAATTTGTGCACGATACAACATTGATACGTCAGATTTTGGAATTTTATTTAAAATAGGCATAAATCACATTGAACAGTTGAATGCTGGCAAAAGTTGATAAAATAACTATGGGTCGAATTTAATCAGTGTCATGGGCCAGGATAACTTTAGGACTCCTTCGAATTCTAAAACAATACTTCACCAAATGTCCTTGCTTTCATTTTCTCATTTAATTTGTTTTAATTTTAATTAATTTCTTTATCCACTGGCTCTGTGGTAAATCCGGTATTGCCAAATATTTCTAGCCCATTACCCGTGTTAATCTATTTATTTATTAAAATGCACCATCTATTAAATTCCTGTAATACAATGTATAGGCCTAGTGTATTTGATAACAAAATTGCCGGGCAAAATTGTTTTTATTTTTGATTGGAATTTGGGTTCCATTACACGATTTCATATATATAAAATATGTTTGGGCATGGCGGAATTAGTATATGATTAAAAATAGACATACTCTTAGGCCCCCTTTTTTAATGTTTGTACATTATTAATATTAATATTTATGTACAAAATGCAAACGAATGTATATATATTTGATTGTTTTGTAAACATTAAATTTGATGTTTACTCATAATTATGTCTGGAAAGTCAGGGGAAAACTAAGGAGTATTCGGTATTTAGTTTCCTGGGAAAGTGGATCAGATGAGCAGTGAGTAAAAACATTCGCCCTAAATCTTTATTTGATTTTGATTTTTTTATGAATTTATTAGGCCTGCTGGTAAAGTGCAGAAAAACCTCCAAACGCACTCTAGGATTTTTCATCAGCAACAGTAGAAATTTCTCTTGCATAGATTTTCTGGTGACCTCGCTTGGATTTAGCAAACAATGAACCGTCAGGGTTATAGCGCGTTATTTAATCTGATTCAACTCGTGCGTGGCACGTATATTTATTGCATGTGTAATACTTTTTGACGTCACGAAAAGTATTGTACATACAATATTGTACGTACAATACGGAGTCTGAAGCCCGCTTAAGTGGTAATTTCCATGTATAGTTATTTTCGCGATTTGGAGTGAGAGGCACATTTTCAAGATTGTTATTTTTCGCAATTGCCCAGTCCTTCCCTATACTTGTAATACATTATTGCATACATTTGTGTAGTGTTATTTTCGCGGTTGGAGCTCTAATCGCAAAATTCACAAAAATAAAACCCTCATGAAAATTATCACTTATACAGTAGTACATACTTTGTACTTCTGGTTGAACTCGTGCAATACACCTAGTTAGGTGAAAAAGTTCAATCTGGTGACCACTCTCTGGCTAGTAAGGTTTGACGATTGATTCGACTTCTATGGACCATTTAGAAAAAAAATAGCCACCATGTCCCTCGCGAAAATCCCGGCATTTTTCGCTAGAGGCCAAAATCCAAAATGGCCGCCGCCACCATTTTGAAAATTTAAGTTTTGAACCAGAGCACCTATAATCATGCACAAAGACACTTTTTCGGATATGTCGAGCACAAGGATTCGATTCTGACATTAGTTTGACATTACGGCATCATTTTCACCCAGAAATCCAAGATGGTGGCCGGCACCATCTTGAAAAATTTAGTTTTGAACAAGAGGACCTAAAATCGTGTACAAAGACACTTTTTTGGATAAGTCGACCACAAGGATTTCAAATTTGACATTACTTTGACATTACGAACTCATATTTACCCAGAAATCCAAGATGGTGGCTGCGGCGCCATCTTGAAAAAAATAAGTTTTGAACCAGATTACCTAAAATCGTGTACAAAGCAGTGTTGTAGGTCTCGAGACCAGGTCTCGGTCTCGAGACCATCTCGAGACCTGATTTTGTAGGTCTCGGGTCTCGGATGTCAAGGTCTCGGTCTCGGTCTGGTCTCGGTCTCGGACATCAAAAGTCTCGGTCTCGGATGATTTTAAGTTCGAGACCTGTCGAGACCTGAAGAAAAAATATAATTTTCTGTTGTTCTTTATAACTTATTTTGTACCAAAATTTCATTGAATGTTGAAAATAATCATTGTATTGAAATACACTCAACTTGAATAAGTACTGTTCATGTTCAGAACTGCATTATACAGTATCATATAGGCCCTATGGTTAAATTTACCAGTTTAAGTTATCAGTGATATTTTAATGCAATCAAAGCAATAGCCAGAGAGGGGTGTCTTTAGGGTGTCAAAAATACCTTGTTCTACAAAATCAGGGTGGCCACTTCCTATTCACTCCATTATGAAAATCAAAATTTTAGGGTGTCCAAATTGAAAACAGCGCGTCCAAATGACACCTGGACACTGACAGTGGACACCCCTCTGGCTAATGCCTTGAGTGCAAAACAGTTTGTCACTTTCGTTGTTGCTTTTAGTGATTTAAAATAAAATCTACTATAGGTTCAACTTCAGATTGAACCAGAGAATGTCTGGGGCTGATGCAACAGCGGAATTCTTACGTGGAAGTTGAGTTTCATAAAGAGTAAACATAATTGTTAAGAATAAAGATACAGAAATCATATGATAATAACGTGTATGATGAGTTAACAATAAATGGATCAATAAAGTGGTCATGTTCAGGATCAGATGCGAGCTTCCGATATCAGTTCATGATTAAACAAAGGTCTCGGTCTCGATCTCGGTCTCGGAACTTAGAGGTCTCGGTCTCGGAAGGGATGGTCTTGGTCTCGGAAGGTTTGGTCTCGGTCTCGGTCTCGGATGGGCAGGTCTCGGTCTCGGACATAGAGGTCTTGACTACAACACTGGTACAAAGACACTTTTTCCGGTAAGTCGACCTCAAGAAATCCGAATCTGACATTAATTTGACGTTACAAAATAATTTTTGCCCAGAAATCCAAGATGGCCCCCATTTGGTAGAGCGTAATGTGATTTTTGAATGAGAGCAGAAGCATAAGTGTGTCATTTCCGCCTTATCTGGGGTCATGTCCCTTATATGGGGTTTAAACTGTCTTATCTTGGGTTTACATCCCTTTTCTAGGGATAAGGCGCCTTACCTGTGGTTTAGACGGCCTTATCCTGGATTTACGTTCCTTACATGTGGCTAAGATGCCTTAACCTTAGCATATCGCAGTCTAAACCCAGATAAGGTATATAAACCCCAGATAATGCGCCGTAACCCCAGATAAGCGATGTAGACCCCAGACAAAGCAGTCTAAACCCCAAATAAGGCATTTTAACCCTAAATAAGGAACATGAACCCCAGAAAAGGCATCTAAACCCCACATAAGGTGCCCTAACTCTAGATAAGGGTTGTTAACCCCAGATAAGGGTCGTAAACATCAGATAAGACAGCTAAACCCAAGATAAGGTGCCTTAACCCCAGATAAGAGACGTAAACTCAGATATGGCAGTCTAAACCCCGATAAGGCGCCGTAACCCCAGATAAGGGACGTACACCTCAGATAAACCAGTCTCAACCCCAAATAAGGTGTCTTAACCCTAAATAAGGAACATAAACATAAGATAAGAGAAGTAAACCCCAGACGGCGCCTTATATGGGGTTTAGGCCAATGGAACTCGATTATTAGTTTCCGATTGGATGTTTAAAAAAAAGGACGAGGTCGCTATTTCATTATTCATTATTCGGTCTCTTTTCATTATCCATTATGTCAACAAAATCAATGATTTTATGAACAGCTTTCTCCAAATTTAGGTACCCCACCAGTACCAAAGTATATATTGTTGATGAAAGACCATCTCAAAAGAGCAGGGTCTTAGCTAGAAATTGAGGGTTGCCCGTCATTTGAATAAAATTGCCTGTCCTAATTTGACCTTTACAATATTTACCAGACATCTATAGCCCATTGGGGGTTCAAAGAGTTCAAATATATGTGCTGATATGACCTTGTTCTACAAATTGGGTCTACTAAAAAGGGCAATTAGCTTCTCAAAACATACAATTTATAATATAGCATCTGTCAAAGGCATTAATTTTGCCCGTCCCAGGAGCAAACTGGCCGTCTAAAATGACGGCCAGACGGGTGGCTAGCAAGCTAAGACGCTGCAAAAGAGGTATTAGTATGCTTAGATCATCTTTACAGATTTAAAGATTTGAATTTGTTTTCATAAAAATGAAAAGAAATTAGCAATTTTTGTAATCACTAGAAACATGATGAGGTAATCCTTAAATTTCCATTATTTACTACATCCTCTACCCCTACAACTAAGAAAAAGTGCTGATTATGATCAGCAGGGGATGTCAGACATTTTGAGAGTTTCAATTTTGATTATTTCCATTTCAATGTTCAGATACTTGACTTTTTTATGAAAATAATGAAAGTTTTGGTCAAATTGAAAAAGTGATGCGGGCGGTCAATAGGAAACTAACAATCGAGTTCCATTAGCCTTAGACTGCCATATCTGAGTTTACGTCTCTTATCTGGGGTTAAGGCGCCTTATCTTGGGTTTAGATGCCTTATCTGAGGTTTACGACACTTATCTGGGGTTAACAACCCTTATCTAGAGTTAAGGCACCTTATGTGGGGTGTAGATGCCTTTTCTGGGGTTTATGTTTATTTAGGGTTAAGGCGCCTTATTTGGGGTTTAGACTGCTTTATCTGGGGTCTCGTTGCTTATCTGGGGTTACTGGCGCATTATCTGGGGTTTATATGCCTTATCTGGGTTTAGACTGCGATATGCTAAGGTTAAGGCATCTTAGCCACAGGTAAGGAACGTAAACCCAGGATAAGGCCGTCTATACCACAGATAAGGCGCCTTATCCCTAGATAAGGGATGTAAACCCAAGATAAGGCAGTTTAAACCCCATATAGAGACATGAACCCCAGATAAGGCGGAAATGACACACTTATGCTTCTGCTCTCATTCAAAAATCACATTTACGCTCTACCAAATGGGGGCCATCTTGGATTTCTGGGCAAAAATTATTTTGTAACATCAAATTAATGTCAAATTCGGATTTCTTGAGGTCGACTTACCGGAAAAAGTGTCTTTGTACACGATTTTAGGTAATCTGGTTCAAAACTTATTTTTTTTCAAGATGGCGCGCAGCCACCATCTTGGATTTCTGGGTAAATATGAGTTCATAATGTCAAAGTAAAGTCAAATTTGGAATCCTTGTGGTCGACTTATCCAAAAAAGTGTCTTGTACACGATTTTAGGTCCTCTTGTTCAAAACTAAATTTTTCAAGATGGTGCCGGCCACCATCTTGGATTTCTGGGTGAAAATGATGCCGTAATGTCAAACTAATGTCAGAATCGGAATCCTTGTACTCGACATATCCGAAAAAGTGTCTTTGTGCATTATTATAGGTGCTCTGGTTCAAAACTTAAATTTTCAAAATGGTGGCGGCGGCCATTTTGGATTTTGGCCTCTAGCGAAAAATGCCGTTATTACAATATAATAATAACAACAACAACAACAACAACAACAACAACAACAACAACAACAACAACAACAACAACAACAACAACAATAATAATAATGCATTTATAATCTAGACAACCTATTCCGAGGCGCAAACATTGAACAATTACAAATTAACACATAATTATAAAAACAGTCACATATAGAAGTCAATTGTCATTTAAGCAATCTTAAACAGATGAGTATTTAAAGTCTTTTTGAAAATATCAAGTGAATCACAAATACGCAGATTTAAAGGAAGCAAGTTCCAAAGTGCAGACCGTGCACAAGCATAGAAGGCCCGGTCGCCAAATGAAGAAGAAGTCTGTGGAACTAAAAGAAGATGCTTATCCGATGATCTACATGTAAGTTTACGTGATGGATTAAATTGATAAGTTCACTGATATAAGAAGGTGCCATGTCATGGAGCGCTTTTCAGGTGAGAAGGAGTTTGAAATGAATGCGATACCGAATTGGTAATATACCAATAATTACAAAAGAAATGGCAATTGGGATTTTCCATGTGGAGAAAATTGACTGGGACTGAAAGGCCCCAGGTACATGTACAGGGGCGTAGCCAGCTTTCTTGGTCAGTGGTGGCAAAATAAAATTTCGAGGGCACAGAAAAAAAAATTGCAACATACATAAACCGGTTTTGTTTTTTAGAGAGACTGTATATGTCTTGGAGCTTCCAAAAATGCTTTATGGGGACGATGTGCACGCGCATAACACGCAAAAGTTTTGTATTTTACACCATTTTGGCCCATGATCTGGTTGAATTTTGGTGAAAAGGGGGCTCATTGCCCTTTTCTTTTCCTTTGCCCTCCAGATTTTCTTTTCATTTTTTTGTCAGAGGGGCACTTTTTTCTTTAATTTTTTGTCAGGGTGGCACTCTACCCTCCCTTGCTGGCTACGCTACTGCTCAGGTACAAACCAATATGCATTTCGCGAGGTGTTCCCTTTGACAGGCATGACAGGCCTGCATAAGAAATGGGTAGTATCATTGATGAAACTCTGACCGAGAGAAATGTCAGCTTTTAAAAGCTTCTTTAGGGGTGTACACTGTAGGCCTACCCTTTCCAATTTGGCAAGGAGTATGTACAATTGTCCTGCAGTTTACAACTTGGAGGTACATGTAGACTAAACACCTGTCAAGCTGTTCCGGTTATTAGCTGTTATATCAGCATGCTCAGTACCTGAAGTATTATGTATAATGAAGGGTTCGGTTGGTTGGCATGAGGTCGCTCGAGATAGATCACTAAGCTTCATCCCATTGTTGTTTTGGCCAGGATACAGTTAACTCATTCTTGAATCATCCAAATTTCAACATCAACAGAATAAATAACATCCGTTGCAAAAAATGTCAACGCTGTCGGACCGAAAAACGATAGCAACATACTCTAGCATTGAATGCGTTTAACTATTTGTCTGCAAATTTGAAGAATCTCGAGACAACACGAAGGGAACACAAGAACAGTAATTTCCACTGCACTCGTCTCAGCAGCTCAATGGGGGTGGGGACATGCAAAACATGTTACCGGTATTTATGTATGTACATGTATAAAATATGGTGAAACAATTCAAAAGTTTGATTTCTAACCAGGGGAAAACTCCCAATAATACATTTATTTCAAGGAATTTATAGTAAATTGGTGTTTTCTATGCTGAGAATACTACATACGGTACACATATCTACCTGAAAGACCCAGTGCTGCCGACAAGGGGGGTTAAGGTTGTGTGTACCCCCGGGCCCGGGGTCCTGGAAGCCCGAAAATTTAAAGTTTGGCCCATAAAAGCAAAGAAAAGTGACCTCAGGGGGGCCGTAAAAAGAGGTCCCGGGCGAACATTTTACCCCGGGCCCGTAATGGCTCTTACCGGGTCAGAATTTCATTTCAACCATAGTACACCCCCCTGGCTGCACATTAAAAATAAAAAGCTGTGAAGTGCAAGCATTAATTTCCATTAGCCCGAAACATCATGGCCCTAGGCTTAGTTATTCCTTCCTCACCATAGGGCCATGAATGCTGTACGACGTAGAAACGGGGCACCCTGAACTCATGTCGCGGTGATTGACGGTGCTGCTATTTATAGGAAGAACAGTCACAAGTCTGGTCTTTTACATCCTCAAATATGCTCAAAATTTACGAACATGCACCAAATATGTTTTGTTTAAGTCTCATCTTCACGTGAGGAATAGTAGGAAGTGGTATTTTTATGAGAAAAAGTGGACATCTCAGACCTTCGTACGGAGAAGGACAGTGGAAATCGTAGTGACGGAGGTGCGAGTAAAGTATATTTCCTTCGACAGCTTAACCTTCGTATATGTGCGCGTGCATGACGTCAAGCATGTGCATTGGACCTTGTGCAAATAATACGCGCTGGACGGCTAGCAGTACGCTTAATTTGTAAGGAAATCTGAATAGAACTTTTTACCTCAGGCTAAATTTCCATGTGTCTGTTTCTTTTGTCCAGTTTGCCATCAATATTTAGAAGCAAAACGTTTCAGGCCCAAAACACGACTATGTCATCATCAGTAGTACAGTACTGTATTAAAAAAGTGATGTATTTTGTTCTGGAACTGGATTTTTAATTTTAAGCTTTAGAATACAACACAGACTACCTTGAGTAAAGATAGTCACTTGTGCTGAGCATCAAATTGGTCACTTATCGCTCACTGTTCAAAATGTGACATCTACACCAATTACAGTCCCCGAAACTGTCTACTTTTTAGCCGACCTCAATTCCGAAACATTTAGTGATAGTTAAAAATGCGATCCCCAACCCTTTGGTTACCTTTGGACGAATTTTTCGAAATTTCCGCGGAGTCTCCGTGTCTGAAATTCCCCGGTACAAACATCGAAAATGTCGCAATTCTCAGTTCCGGTGATGTCTGATGATATCCGCATCGCTGTTTTCATACATGAATATATGCATATCTCTGACCCCTGTAAGGTCAAAACGTGGCGTTGATTTCAACCAATCCGATCCACCGACACCGTTTAATAAGCAGCTTGATACTGACGTCATATCTGAGGTGACCAGGAGGCAGGAGCTACCATTTTGGTAAACTGAACTCGACTCGTGCGTTCTTTTGGTTCACATAAATCGAACAAAATTTTCAATAACGGGTAATAGTATGATTTCAATTTTTATTAATGAAGTTACTTGTAGTTTTGAGGAATGACAAAGTTGTTTTTGGAAACTTAGATGTTTGTTTCAACTGATGATGTAGGATCGCAAGGTGAGTGAATTCGTGAAGAGATTTGCTTGTTTGAGTGATAGTAGGATACGGGATGTAGGCTAGTCCTCTGTGTTTGACCGGCTCCGACGTCTCAATTCACGACGTCTCAATTCGTACCTGCTTACCAGACAGCAATACTGCGTATTGCTGTATGGAACCAGATATACAACACAGACATGACAGACAGTCAAATCTCATAGTCAACAGATTTTTAATTGATGAACCAAAATTGGCATAAAAATAAATGACTCATAACCTAGAACTAGTTAGCTAATTGTTACTAAACGTTACTTCCACTCAAAGCAACCATTATGATGTATAACGTGTTCAAGTATCAAACTTACTATGTTTCTTGACAGTATTTTTCAGTATTTTTCCAATTTCCGATCTTCGAAAATTTGAACCGGTATCCACAGCCTGATTCCTCTGGGCGACAGCTGGCTATGAGTTTAAGGGCGCACAACACCAATCAGTGAAAGCCAAGATTACTAGGCCTTTTTTTGGTTGACCAGGATATGGAACAACGACATTACTAGAAAATAAAAAAGATAGATGCACATTTTCGGAAGCGTTTTTTTTTAGGTGGGGAGGGGGGGGTGTTTGGTGTAAATGCAGGGTCGGGGAAAAAGGTAAGGGTGGCGGAACCCGTGGCGGAAAAAGAAGCCAGAGAAAAGGAGCGGTAGGACTATAAAGAAGAATTATCAAAGAAAAAAAAGCGGGGCAGATGGGGCGGCAGGAAGAATTATTGATGAAAAAGGGCTGAAAAAAGAATTGAAAAGGTTTTAAAAATGAAAAACTATAGGCCCTCTACCTAAAAAGTTTGCACTTGGTGTAAATGTAAAATTTGTAGCCTGCGGTTAGGCCTAGGCCCACTAATGAAAAAAATTGTTTCGAATTTTTTTTACCCTCACACCCCCCCCCCCCCACACACCCACACACACAAACTTTTTAGATTCTTGAGGAGCGTCCTGGCTACAAAAAAAATGGATCAACCTTTTCGGGCTGTTGAGGAAAGTGGCAGAAAAATTACATTTTCTGCAGACCCCGGGTAGGAGCGGCCCGAGATTTGGTAAAATGACATTACTAGCTAAAATATTAAACATGAAATGCTACCTAAACTAAGGTAAAACGACATTAAGTATTAAGCATGAAATCTTGACCAAGATATGGTAAAATGACATTACTAGCTAGAGTACCGGTATTAAACATGAAATCTTGACCAAGATATGGTAAAATGACATTACTCGCTAAAGTATTAAACATGAAATCTTGACCAAGATATGGTAAAACGACATTACTAGCTAAAGTATTACACATGAAATGTTGACCAAGATATGGTAAAACGACATTACTAGCTAAAGTATTACACATGAAATGTTGACCAAGATATGGTAAAACGACATTACTAGCTAAAGTATTAAACATGAAATGTTGACCAAGATATGGTAAAATGACATTACTAGCTAAAGTATTACACATGAAATGTTGACCAAGATATGGTAAAACGACATTACTAGCTAAAGTATTACACATGAAATGTTGACCAAGATATGGTAAAACGACATTACTAGCTAAAGTATTAAACATGAAATGTTGACCAAGATATGGTAAAACGACATTACTAGCTAAAGTATTAAGTGTGAAATGTTGACCAAGATATGGTAAAATGACATTACTAGCTAAAGTATTACACATGAAATGTTGACCAAGATATGGTAAAACGACATTACTAGCTAAAGTATTACACATGAAATGTTGACCAAGATATGGTAAAACGACATTTCTAGCTAAAGTATTACACATGAAATGTTGACCAAGATATGGTAAAACGACATTACTAGCTAAAATATTAAGCATGAAATGTTGACCAAGATATGGTAAAACGACATTACTAGCTAAAGTATTAAACATGAAATGTTGACCAAGATATGGTAAGATGACATTACTAGCTAAAGTATTAAGTGTGAAATGTTGACCAAGATATGGTAAAACGACATTACTAGCTAAAGTATTAAACATGAAATGTTGACCAAGATATGGTAAAACGACATTACTAGCTAAAGTATTAAGCATGAAATGTTGACCAAGATATGGTAAGACGACATTACTAGCTAAAGTATTAAGCATGAAATGTTGACCAAGATATGGTAAAACGACATTACTAGCTAAAGTATTAAGCATGAAATGTTGACCAAGATATGGTAAAACGACATTACTAGCTAAAGTATTAAGCATGAAATGTTGACCAAGATATGATAAAATGACATTACTAGCTAAAGTATTACACATGAAATGTTGACCAAGATATGGTAAAACGACATTACTAGCTAAAGTATTAAGCATGAAATGTTGACCAAGATATGGTAAAACGACATTACTAGCTAAAGTATTAAGCATGAAATGTTGACCAAGATATGGTAAAACGACATTACTAGCTAAAGTATTAAACATGAAATGTTGACCAAGATATGGTAAGATGACATTACTAGCTAAAGTATTAAGTGTGAAATGTTGACCAAGATATGGTAAAACGACATTACTAGCTAAAGTATTAAACATGAAATGTTGACCAAGATATGGTAAAACGACATTACTAGCTAAAGTATTAAGCATGAAATGTTGACCAAGATATGGTAAAACGACATTACTAGCTAAGGTATTAAGCATGAAATGTTGACCAAGATATGGTAAGACGACATTACTAGCTAAAGTATTAAGCATGAAATGTTGACCAAGATATGGTAAAACGACATTACTAGCTAAAGTATTAAGTGTGAAATGTTGACCAAGATATGGTAAAACGACATTACTAGCTAAAGTATTAAGCATGAAATGTTGACCAAGATATGGTAAAACGACATTATTACTAGCTAAAGTATTAAACATGAAATGTTGACCAAGATATGGTAAGACGACATTACTAGCTAAAGAATTAAACATGAAATGTTGACCAAGATATGGTAAAACGACATTACTAGCTAAA
The DNA here is from genome assembly GCF_039555335.1 of Amphiura filiformis. Taxonomy (NCBI): domain Eukaryota; kingdom Metazoa; phylum Echinodermata; class Ophiuroidea; order Amphilepidida; family Amphiuridae; genus Amphiura; species Amphiura filiformis. Next base: position 833,494 of record NW_027305488.1, on the reverse strand, counting down.
GTACTAAACATGAAATGTTGACCAAGATATGGTAAGACGACATTACTAGTTAAAGTATTAAGCATGAAATGTTGACCAAGATATGGTAAAACGACATTACTAGCTAAAGTATTAAACATGAAATGTTGACCAAGATATGGTAAAACGACATTACTAGCTAAAGTATTAAGTATGAAATGTTGACCAAAATATGGTAAGACGACATTACTAGCTAAAGTATTAAGCATGAAATGTTGACCAAGATATGGTAAAACGACATTACTAGCTAAAGTATTAAACATGAAATGTTGACCAAGATATGGTAAGACGACATTACTAGCTAAAGTATTACACATGAAATGTTGACCAAGATATGGTAAAACGACATTACTAGCTAAAGTATTAAACATGAAATGTTGACCAAGATATGGTCAAACGACATTACTAGTTAAAGTATTAAGCATGAAATGTTGACCAAGATATGGTAAAACGACATTACTAGCTAAAGTATTAAACATGAAATGTTGACCAAGATATGGTAAGACGACATTACTAGCTAAAGAATTAAACATGAAATGTTGACCAAGATATGGTAAAACGACATTACTAGCTAAAGTATTAAACATGAAATGTTGACCAAGATATGGTAAAACGACATTACTAGCTAAAGTATTAAGCATGAAATGCTGACCAAGATATGGTAAGACGACATTACTAGTTAAAGTATTAAGCATGAAATGTTGACCAAGATATGGTAAAACGACATTACTAGCTAAAGTATTAAGCATGAAATGTTGACCAAGATATGGTAAAACGACATTACTAGCTAAAGTATTAAACATGAAATGTTGACCAAGATATGGTAAGACGACATTACTAGCTAAAGTATTAAGTGTGAAATGTTGACCAAGATATGGTAAAACGACATTACTAGCTAAAGTATTAAACATGAAATGTTGACCAAGATATGGTAAAACGACATTACTAGCTAAAGTATTAAGTGTGAAATGTTGACCAAGATATGATAAAATGACATTACTAGTTAAAGTATTAAACATGAAATGTTGACCAAGATATGGTAAAACGACATTACTAGCTAAAGTATTAAACATGAAATGTTGACCAAGATATGGTAAGACGACATTACTAGCTAAAGTATTAAGTGTGAAATGTTGACCAAGATATGGTAAAACGACATTACTAGCTAAAGTATTAAACATGAAATGTTGACCAAGATATGGTAAAACGACATTACTAGTTAAAGTATTAAGCATGAAATGTTGACCAAGATATGGTAAAACGACATTACTAGTTAAAGTATTAAGCATGAAATGTTGACCAAGATATGGTAAGACGACATTACTAGCTAAAGTATTACACATGAAATGTTGACCAAGATATGATAAAATGACATTACTAGCTAAAGTATTAAACATGAAATGTTGACCAAGATATGGTAAAACGACATTACTAGCTAAAGTATTAAGCATGAAATGTTGACCAAGATATGGTAAAACGACATTACTAGCTAAAGTATTAAACATGAAATGTTGACCAAGATATGGTCAAACGACATTACTAGCTAAAGTATTAAGCATGAAATGTTGACCAAGATATGGTAAGACGACATTACTAGCTAAAGTATTAAACATGAAATGTTGACCAAGATATGGTAAAATGACATTACTAGCTAAAGTATTAAACATGAAATGTTGACCAAGATATGGTAAAACGACATTACTAGTTAAAGTATTAAGCATGAAATGTTGACCAAGATATGGTAAAACGACATTACTAGTTAAAGTATTAAGCATGAAATGTTGACCAAGATATGGTAAGACGACATTACTAGTTAAAGTATTAAGCATGAAATGTTGACCAAGATATGGTAAAACGACATTACTATAAAGTATTAAGCATGAAATGTTGACCAAGATATGGTCAAACGACATTACTAGCTAAAGTATTAAGCATGAAATGCTGACCAAGATATGGTAAGACGACATTACTAGTTAAAGTATTAAGCATGAAATGTTGACCAAGATATGGTAAAACGACATTACTAGCTAAAGTATTAAACATGAAATGTTGACCAAGATATGGTAAGACGACATTACTAGCTAAAGTATTAAAGGAGCATATTAAAATAACAGATGTGGAAAATAGGAGTATAAACTGACCATAGATACCAGTTGTAGTCCTACTGTATATGGCATATTGGATGGCCTAGGGGAAAGTTAGCCCATATTTGCAAGACTATCCTTGCCTTCAAGGTGAAACAAACCTACTCATGTTACCCTCTGGCCATGGGCTGGCCTGGTGTCAGATCTTACCCAGGGAAAGGTGACATTCCAATATCGGCCTTTAAGTGTGAAATGTTGACCAAGATATGGTAAAACGACATTACTAGCTAAAGTATTAAACATGAAATGTTGACCAAGATATGGTAAAACGACATTACTAGCTAAAGTATTAAACATGAAATGTTGACCAAGATATGGTAAGACGACATTACTAGCTAAAGTATTAAACATGAAATGTTGACCAAGGTATGGTAAAACGACATTACTAGCTAAAGTATTAAGCATGAAATGTTGACCAAGATATGGTAAGACGACATTACTAGCTAAAGTATTAAACATGAAATGTTGACCAAGATATGGTAAAACGACATTACTAGCTAAAGTATTACACATGAAATGTTGACCAATATATGGTAAGACGACATTACTAGCTAAAGTATTAAACATGAAATGTTGACCAAGATATGGCAAGACGACATTACTAGCTAAAGTATTAAGCATGAAATGTTGACCAAGATATGGTAAGAGGACATTACTAGCTAAAGTATTAAGTATGAAATGTTGACCAAGATATGGTAAAACGACATTACTAGCTAAAGTATTAAGCATGAAATGTTGACCAAGATATGGCAAGACGACATTACTAGCTAAAGTATTAAGCATGAAATGTTGACCAAGATATGGTAAGAGGACATTACTAGCTAAAGTATTAAGTATGAAATGTTGACCAAGATATGGTAAAACGACATTACTAGCTAAAGTATTAAGCATGAAATGTTGACCAAGATATGGTAAGACGACATTACTAGTTAAAGTATTAAACATGAAATGTTGACCAAGATATGGTAAAATGACATTACTAGCTAAAGTATTAAGCATGAAATGTTGACCAAAATATGGTAAGACGACATTACTAGCTAAAGTATTAAGTGTGAAATGTTGACCAAGATATGGTAAGATGACATTACTAGCTAAAGTATTACACATGAAATGTTGACCAAGATATGGTAAAACGACATTACTAGCTAAAGTATTAAGTGTGAAATGTTGACCAAGATATGGTAGAACGACATTACTAGTTAAAGTATTAAGTATGAAATGTTGACCAAGATATGGTAAGACGACATTACTAGTTAAAGTATTAAGCATGAAATGTTGACCAAGATATGGTAAAACGACATTACTAGCTAAAGTATTAAACATGAAATGTTGACCAAGATATGGTAAGACGACATTACTAGCTAAAGTATTAAGTGTGAAATGTTGACCAAGATATGGTAAAACGACATTACTAGCTAAAGTATTAAACATGAAATGTTGACCAAGGTATGGTAAAACGACATTACTAGCTAAGGTATTAAGCATGAAATGTTGACCAAGATATGGTAAGACGACATTACTAGCTAAAGAATTAAACATGAAATGTTGACCAAGATATGGTAAAACGACATTACTAGCTAAAGTATTAAACATGAAATGTTGACCAAGATATGGTAAAACGACATTACTAGTTAAAGTATTAAACATGAAATGTTGACCAAGATATGGTAAAACGACATTACTAGTTAAAGTATTACACATGAAATCTTGACCAAGATATGGTAAGACGACATTACTAGCTAAAGTATTAAGCATGAAATGCTGACCAAGATATGGTAAAACGACATTACTAGCTAAAGTATTAAACATGAAATGTTGACCAAGATATGGTAAGACGACATTACTAGCTAAAGTATTAAGCATGAAATGCTGACCAAGATATGGTAAAACGACATTACTAGCTAAAGTATTAAACATGAAATGTTGACCAAGATATGGTAAAATGACATTACTAGCTAAAGTATTAAACATGAAATCTTGACCAAGATATGGTAAAACGACATTACTAGCTAAAGTATTAAGTGTGAATTGTTGACCAAGATATGGTAAAACGACATTAGTAGCTAAAGTATTAAGCATGAAATGTTGACCAAGATATGGTAAAATGACATTACTAGCTAAAGTATTAAACATGAAATGTTGACCAAGATATGGTAAAACGACATTACTAGCTAAAGAATTAAGCATGAAATGTTGACCAAGATATGGTAAAATGACATTACTAGCTAAAGTATTAAACATGAAATGTTGACCAAGATATGGTAAAACGACATTACTAGCTAAAGAATTAAGCATGAAATGTTGACCAAGATATGGTAAAATGGCATTACTAGCTAAAGTATTAAACATGAAATGTTGACCAAGATATGGTAAAACGACATTACTAGAGTTAAAGTATTAAGCATGAAATGTTGACCAAGATATGGTAAAACGACATTACTAGCTAAAGTATTAAACATGAAATCTTGACCAAGATATGGTAAAACGACATTACTAGTTAAAGTATTACACATGAAATGTTGACCAAGATATGATAGAATGACATTACTAGCTAAAGTATTAAACATGAAATCTTGACCAAGATATGGTAAAATGACATTACTAGCTAAAGTATTCAGCATGAAATGTTGACCAAGATATGATAAAATGACATTACTAGCTAAAGTATTAAACATGAAATGTTGACCAAGATATGGTAAAACGACATTACTAGCTAAAGTATTAAGCATGAAATGTTGACCAAGATATGGTAAAACGACATTACTAGCTAAAGTATTAAGCATGAAATGTTGACCAAGATATGGTAAAACGACATTACTAGCTAAAGTATTAAGCATGAAATGTTGACCAAGATATGATAAAATGACATTACTAGCTAAAGTATTAAACATGAAATGTTGACCAAGATATGGTAAAACGACATTACTAGTTAAAGTATTAAGCATGAAATGTTGACCAAGATATGGTAAAACGACATTACTAGCTAAAGTATTAAGCATGAAATGTTGACCAAGATATGGTAAAATGACATTACTAGCTAAAGTATTCAGCATGAAATGTTGACCAAGATATGATAAAATGACATTACTAGCTAAAGTATTAAACATGAAATGTTGACCAAGATATGGTAAAACGACATTACTAGCTAAAGTATTAAGCATGAAATGTTGACCAAGATATGGTAAAACGACATTACTAGCTAAAGTATTAAGCATGAAATGTTGACCAAGATATGGTAAAACGACATTACTAGCTAAAGTATTAAGCATGAAATGTTGACCAAGATATGATAAAATGACATTACTAGCTAAAGTATTAAACATGAAATGTTGACCAAGATATGGTAAAACGACATTACTAGCTAAAGTATTAAACATGAAATGTTGACCAAGATATGGTAGAACGACATTACTAGTTAAAGTATTAAACATGAAATGTTGACCAAGATATGGTAAAACGACATTACTAGCTAAAGTATTAAACATGAAATGTTGACCAAGATATGGTAGAACGACATTACTAGCTAAAGTATTAAACATGAAATGTTGACCAAGATATGGTAGAACGACATTACTAGCTGAAGTATTAAGAGAGTTTATCCGATAGACTCAGATGGTAGGTGGAAGATGGGGTCAGCAAATTTTGTTCATATTTTGTCAATCAAACATATGTCCATGAGTATTAAGAGTGGAGGTATTAAAACATTTTGAGGACCCCCACTGGGCGATACTGGACCCCCTCAAAATGAACCCCTATGATTGTCTTCTCAAACACAAAAACTTCGAAATTTGCGCTAACTTTCGACTAGAGCCACGTAATAACACCAATCTGCAGACAATTTATTTATACTTCACAGTAATTATGCACATTTTGTCTCGACAGAGCAATTACAAATTCTTTAGAAAAAGTTTGGATTGTTCCATTTTCAGAGAGGGGTGTAATGGCCTTTTCAGCAATTTTATAAATGTTAAAAATCCCAATTTTGAAGCCAAGTTTACAAGATGATTGTGAGAGTTCCCCAATATTTTTGTAAAAGTTATTGATATGTTGGATAAAGTAAATATAGGCAAAACAATTGAGCAAATAAAAATCATGGAGACTTTTTTCCGTTTTAAAATGGGCACATCTTATTTCATGCCCTTTTTCAGAAAATGCAACCGCGATATGTCTAAGCTATAAACTCATGTTAGGTGATTTTTCTTGTTTGAAAAGAAATTGGATAAAAAGTGAACATATTAGAAGTAAACAACATCAACAATACTGTTGCCTAATAATAAGTTTGGGGCCTAAATTTTGCTGTAGAAATGCTTAGAAAAAGACTATTCCATTATTTGTGGGGTGTAAATACCCCGTGTTAGTACTAAAATTCCCTTTGTTTTGATTTAAAATTGCATCATGCTTATATGCATCCTCAAATGAATATTATCTCTTTCTTCCAAGGTATAGATATAGCCTACAATTATTTTCTATCACATGTAGTGAACAACAAAGACAAGGGTAATATTGGAATGATGCATTCATCAAGTAGGGGTGTTATTATGATAAACATAAAAATGCTTATCTATCTATGATTTTTAATTTTTGAAATACCAATCATGCTTTTGACATTCAATTGATTTTGGGATTTGTATTGAGGTTCCAATGAGCTCTCTCTCTCTCCTCCTCTCTCTCTCTCTCTCCCTCTCTCTCTCCCTCTCTCTCTCTCTCTCTCTCTCTCTCCATGCTCCATCTTATTGCATAAAAATCAACATTTTTAAGTGGCATTTTCTACCATGCGTGGCAATATTTCAATTTTTATATCCTCTCTAGTTGTGTTAAATAAAGAATACATTTTCATTTAAGGGCTCGGATTTTTCCAAAAAAAACCTAACCTGCTTTGGTGATTTGGGAAAAAAATCTATATCAGATTAAGGTCAAAATTTTCAATTGATCGTCGGCTTTAAGGTGGTACTACACCCCTGGCCAATTTTGTGCCTATTTTTTCATTTTTCTCACAAATTATAGCACATTGGTGACAAGTAAGATATGTATATTATAGTGGCAACGAGTACAACTACTGCACTGAATATTTGATCAATAAATCAATAACTACTTATCTTGAGTCACTGAAATTCCAGTGTAGTAACTGGATTCCTTGCCCCTATAATATACATGATAACTTTTGTTATCAGTTTTTATTAGTTTTTGAAAAAAAAGTGTAGTACCACCTTAAGTACATATCATCACATTTATACAATTTACTTTGAGGACTGTTAAATTCCGAGTGGATCGAACAGCAGATTATGCCTGCGCCAATGGCAGTTTCAGTTTCCGTGGCAACAGCCATGTTAAACCAAAGGGCAATTTTTTGGAACATTTTAAAAGAAAATTTACAAAATTCGCTTAAAAATGACCGAATGAGTATAAATGGCTGTTGCCATGGAAACTTTGAATTATCCGAATAGCTTACACTGTATATCAAAAATATAGAATAAACCAAAATATAAAATGTAAAAAAGAGCAAACAGTTTATCTACATGTTTCATTTTAACAGTATGATATTTTTCTATTTTATCATTAATATCAATATTGTTATGTAATTTTTAAACTGTTGTCTAGCTTTTTTCTATAATATGAGTTTTACGGCCATGGTTCAATATAAGCACCACATTTAAGAATACAACCCAAGTACAGGGGTGCTTTTTTTTTTACAGCATGTTGGTAAAATCACCAGTAAATAATGCTCCATGAACATATAGGCCTATATTTTAACGTTATCACGATTATTATGATGATCACAAGGTCCTATTCTGACTTTTAATCATTTTACATGTATCAGCACTTTAGGTATAGGAACTAGGTCTACAAAGGGCCCATGACACAAAAGAACAAAATCCTATTAACCTTGGGAGGGGAGGGGGAATCATAATACTAGTAGTGGGCTTTAATTGGTCATGTCTTGTTTATTTTAGGGCAGGTGTGGGGGTGTGCGTGTATGTGCTTTATTTACGCCTATCTCAACATGAAATGAAAAAATGGTCTGGGGTCCACAAAAAGGGTGGGCCTACCGGGCAAAAATCCATTTTGACCAAATTTACCTTTTTTTTTACTCCAGACTGTAACTCATCAAAGCAATAACTGACTCAAGATAACTGTCTCGAGATAAGGGACTGATCAACAGTGAAAAGATCATATACGTTTGATGTTGGTGTAATATACAACATCATTATACCAATGCCATAGCGGTTTATGGGGAAAATATATGTTTGTGTTTTCTGAAAAGTAAAGAAGTCTCCATAATTTTTATTGCATGATATAAATAATCTATGTACAGAACTTCTCTCCTGTAATGAACAAAAAAAAAAAATTGGGGAACTCTTACAATGACGTCACAAAGAAGAGAGATATTTCACTTCTTTTTTCAAAAGTTGTGAAATGTGAAATATGGCCCTCCCCTGTAAATAAATGGAACATTCCGATATAAATATTTGTTGTTTTATATTTTTTCAAGAAGACGAAGGATGAAAGATTTTGTGTAAAAAAATTACTTTCATAAATGCTGGTCTTAGGTGCAAAAATATTGTTCAAAAATGGTATAAAACCGCATGTTATACAAGTCGGGGAAATACGCGTTTGGGAGTTCATGGAGCATTATTTACTGGCGATTTTACCAATGTGCTGTAAAAGAGAAGCACCCAGTTACTTGGTTTGTATTCTTAAATGTGGTGACCACCTCTTCAAAGCAATAACTGACTATTGTCTCAAGATAAGGGACTGATACAGTGAAAAGATCATACGTTTGATGTTGGTGTAATATACAGCATCATTATACCAATGCCATATATTGGGGAAATACGTATTTGTGTTTTTTGTTAAGTAAAGAAGTCTCCATGATTTTTATTGTATTATATGAATAACCTATGTACAGAGCTTCTCTCCTGTAATGAACAATTTAAAAAAGATTGGGGAACTCTTACAATGACGTCACAAAGTAGAGGGATATTTCAGTTTTTTTCAAAAGTTGTAAAATGTGAAATATGGGCCCCCTCCCCTGTAAATAAATGGAACATCCCAATAAAAATATTTTTTGTTTTATAATTTTTCAAGAAGACGAAGGATGAAAGATTTCGTGTACAAAATTTTACTTTCATTAATGGTCGTCTTAGGCGCCAAAATATTGCTCAAAAATGGTATAAAACGGTATTTTACAAGTCAGGGAAATGTGTGTTAGGGGCATATTTTAGGGGGTCCCATATTTCCTAGGAGGGGTATACCAGATTTTTAAACCTGATTACTGTGAACACTTATCCAAACTTACTAAATTGGCAAAATATGGTTGAAATTTGCTGGCCCCCATCTTCCGCCTTTTTCCCATTTCATCGGTATTTCTCAGAAAATCTCTCTTAAGTATGAAATGTTGACCAAGATATGGTAGAACGACATTACTAGTTAAAGTATTACACATGAAATGTTGACCAAGATATGGTAAAACGACATTACTAGCTAAAGTATTAAACATGAAATGTTGACCAAGATATGGTAAAACGACATTACTAGCTAAAGTATTAAGTATGAAATGTTGACCAAGATATGGTAGAACGACATTACTAGCTAAAGTATTAAACATGAAATGTTGACCAAGATATGGTAGAACGACATTACTAGCTAAAGTATTACACATGAAATGTTGACCAAGATATGGTAAAATGACATTACTAGTTAAAGTATTAAGTATGAAATGTTGACCAAGATATGGTAAAACGACATTACTAGCTAAAGTATTAAGCATGAAATGTTGACCAAGATATGGTAAAACGACATTACTAGCTAAAGTATTAAGCATGAAATGTTGACCAAGATATGATAAAATGACATTACTAGCTAAAGTATTAAACATGAAATGTTGACCAAGATATGGTAAAACGACATTACTAGTTAAAGTATTAAGCATGAAATGCTGACCAAGATATGGTAAAACGACATTACTAGCTAAAGTATTAAACATGAAATGATGACCAAGATATGGTAAAACGACATTACTAGCTAAAGTATTAAACATGAAATGTTGACCAAGATATGGTAAAACGACATTACTAGCTAAAGTATTAAACATGAAATCTTGACCAAGATATGATAAAATGACATTACTAGTTAAAGTATTAAGTATGAAATGTTGACCAATATATGGTAAAACGACATTACTAGCTAAAGTATTAAACATGAAATGTTGACCAAGATATGGTAAAACGACATTACTAGCTAAAGTATTAAACATGAAATGTTGACCAAGATATGATAAAATGACATTACTAGTTAAAGTATTAAGTATGAAATGTTGACCAATATATGGTAAAACGACATTACTAGCTAAAGTATTAAACATGAAATGTTGACCAAGATATGGTAAAACGACATTACTAGCTAAAGTATTAAACATGAAATGTTGACCAAGATATGATAAAATGACATTACTAGTTAAAGTATTAAGTATGAAATGTTGACCAATATATGGTAAAACGACATTACTAGCTAAAGTATTAAACATGAAATGTTGACCAAGATATGGTAAAACGACATTACTAGCTAAAGTATTAAACATGAAATGTTGACCAAGATATGATAAAATGACATTACTAGCTAAAGTATTAAGCATGAAATGTTGACCAAGATATGATAAAATGACATTACTAGTTAAAGTATTAAGCATGAAATGTTGACCAAGATATGGTAAGACGACATTACTAGCTAAAGAATTAAACATGAAATGTTGACCAAGATATGGTAAAACGACATTACTAGCTAAAGTATTAAACATGAAATGTTGACCAAGATATGGTAAGACGACATTACTAGCTAAAGTATTAAGCATGAAATGCTGACCAAGATATGGTAAAACGACATTACTAGCTAAAGTATTAAACATGAAATGTTGACCAAGATATGGTAAAATGACATTACTAGCTAAAGTATTAAACATGAAATCTTGACCAAGATATGGTAAAACGACATTACTAGCTAAAGTATTAAGTGTGAATTGTTGACCAAGATATGGTAAAACGACATTAGTAGCTAAAGTATTAAGCATGAAATGTTGACCAAGATATGGTAAAATGACATTACTAGCTAAAGTATTAAACATGAAATGTTGACCAAGATATGGTAAAACGACATTACTAGCTAAAGAATTAAGCATGAAATGTTGACCAAGATATGGTAAAATGACATTACTAGCTAAAGTATTAAACATGAAATGTTGACCAAGATATGGTAAAACGACATTACTAGCTAAAGAATTAAGCATGAAATGTTGACCAAGATATGGTAAAATGGCATTACTAGCTAAAGTATTAAACATGAAATGTTGACCAAGATATGGTAAAACGACATTACTAGAGTTAAAGTATTAAGCATGAAATGTTGACCAAGATATGGTAAAACGACATTACTAGCTAAAGTATTAAACATGAAATCTTGACCAAGATATGGTAAAACGACATTACTAGTTAAAGTATTACACATGAAATGTTGACCAAGATATGATAGAATGACATTACTAGCTAAAGTATTAAACATGAAATCTTGACCAAGATATGGTAAAATGACATTACTAGCTAAAGTATTCAGCATGAAATGTTGACCAAGATATGATAAAATGACATTACTAGCTAAAGTATTAAACATGAAATGTTGACCAAGATATGGTAAAACGACATTACTAGCTAAAGTATTAAGCATGAAATGTTGACCAAGATATGGTAAAACGACATTACTAGCTAAAGTATTAAGCATGAAATGTTGACCAAGATATGGTAAAACGACATTACTAGCTAAAGTATTAAGCATGAAATGTTGACCAAGATATGATAAAATGACATTACTAGCTAAAGTATTAAACATGAAATGTTGACCAAGATATGGTAAAACGACATTACTAGTTAAAGTATTAAGCATGAAATGTTGACCAAGATATGGTAAAACGACATTACTAGCTAAAGTATTAAGCATGAAATGTTGACCAAGATATGGTAAAATGACATTACTAGCTAAAGTATTCAGCATGAAATGTTGACCAAGATATGATAAAATGACATTACTAGCTAAAGTATTAAACATGAAATGTTGACCAAGATATGGTAAAACGACATTACTAGCTAAAGTATTAAGCATGAAATGTTGACCAAGATATGGTAAAACGACATTACTAGCTAAAGTATTAAGCATGAAATGTTGACCAAGATATGGTAAAACGACATTACTAGCTAAAGTATTAAGCATGAAATGTTGACCAAGATATGATAAAATGACATTACTAGCTAAAGTATTAAACATGAAATGTTGACCAAGATATGGTAAAACGACATTACTAGCTAAAGTATTAAACATGAAATGTTGACCAAGATATGGTAGAACGACATTACTAGTTAAAGTATTAAACATGAAATGTTGACCAAGATATGGTAAAACGACATTACTAGCTAAAGTATTAAGTATGAAATGTTGACCAAGATATGGTAGAACGACATTACTAGCTAAAGTATTAAACATGAAATGTTGACCAAGATATGGTAGAACGACATTACTAGCTGAAGTATTAAGAGAGTTTATCCGATAGACTCAGATGGTAGGTGGAAGATGGGGGTCAGCAAATTTTGTTCATATTTTGTCAATCAAACATATGTCCATGAGTATTAAGAGTGGAGGTATTAAAACATTTTGAGGACCCCCCACTGGGCGATACTGGACCCCCCTCAAAATGAACCCCTATGATTGTCTTCTCAAACACAAAAACTTCGAAATTTGCGCTAACTTTCGACTAGAGCCACGTAATAACACCAATCTGCAGACAATTTATTTATACTTCACAGTAATTATGCACATTTTGTCTCGACAGAGCAATTACAAATTCTTTAGAAAAAGTTTGGATTGTTCCATTTTCAGAGAGGGGTGTAATGGCCTTTTCAGCAATTTTATAAATGTTAAAAATCCCAATTTTGAAGCCAAGTTTACAAGATGATTGTGAGAGTTCCCCAATATTTTTGTAAAAGTTATTGATATGTTGGATAAAGTAAATATAGGCAAAACAATTGAGCAAATAAAAATCATGGAGACTTTTTCCGTTTTAAAATGGGCACATCTTATTTCATGCCCTTTTTCAGAAAATGCAACCGCGATATGTCTAAGCTATAAACTCATGTTAGGTGATTTTTCTTGTTTGAAAAGAAATTGGATAAAAAGTGAACATATTAGAATTTAACAACATCAACAATACTGTTGCCTAATAAGTTTGGGGCCTAAATTTTGCTGTAGAAATGCTTAGAAAAGACTATTCCATTATTTGTGGGGTGTAAATACCCCGTGTTAGTACTAAAATTCCCTTTGTTTTGATTTAAAATTGCATCATGCTTATATGCATCCTCAAATGAATATTATCTCTTTCTTCCAAGGTATAGATATAGCCTACAATTATTTTCTATCACATGTAGTGAACAACAAAGACAAGGGTAATATTGGAATGATGCATTCATCAAGTAGGGGTGTTATTATGATAAACATAAAAATGCTTATCTATCTATGATTTTTAATTTTTGAAATACCAATCATGCTTTTGACATTCAATTGATTTTGGGATTTGTATTGAGGTTCCAATGAGCTCTCTCTCTTCCTCCTTCTCTCTCCCTCCTCCTCTCTCTCTCTCTCTCTCTCTCTCTCTCTCTCTCTCCATGCTCCATCTTATTGCATAAAAATCAACATTTTTAAGTGGCATTTTCTACCATGCGTGGCAATATTTCAATTTTTATATCCTCTCTAGTTGTGTTAAATAAAGAATACATTTTCATTTAAGGGCTCGGATTTTTCCAAAAAACCTAACCTGCTTTGGTGATTTGGGAAAAAATCTATATCAGATTAAGGTCAAAATTTTCAATTGATCGTCGGCTTTAAGGTGGTACTACACCCCTGGCCAATTTTGTGCCTATTTTTCATTTTTTCTCACAAATTATAGCACATTGGTGACAAGTAAGATATGTATATTATAGTGGCAACGAGTACAACTACTGCACTGAATATTTGATCAATAAATCAATAACTACTTATCTTGAGTCACTGAAATTCCAGTGTAGTAACTGGATTCCTTGCCCCTATAATATACATGATAACTTTTGTTATCAGTTTTAAAAAATAAAGAAAAAAAAGTGTAGTACCACCTTAAGTACATATCATCACATTTATACAATTTACTTTGAGGACTGTTAAATTCCGAGTGGATCGAACAGCAGATTATGCCTGCGCCAATGGCAGTTTCCAGTTTCCGTGGCAACAGCCATGTTAAACCAAAGGGCAATTTTTTGGAACATTTTAAAAGAAAATTTACAAAATTCGCTTAAAAATGACCGAATGAGTATAAATGGCTGTTGCCATGGAAACTTTGAATTATCCGAATAGCTTACACTGTATATCAAAAATATAGAATAAACCAAAATATAAAATGTAAAAAAAGAGCAAACAGTTTATCTACATGTTTCATTTTTAACAGTATGATATTTTTCTATTTTATCATTAATATCAATATTGTTATGTAATTTTTAAACTGTTGTCTAGCTTTTTTCTATAATATGAGGTTTACGGCCATGGTTCAATATAAGCACCACATTTAAGAATACAAACCAAGTACATGAGTGCTTCTTTTTTTACAGCATGTTGGTAAAATCACCAGTAAATAATGCTCCATGAACATATAGGCCTATATTTTAACGTTATCACGATTATTATGATGATCACAAGGTCCTATTCTGACTTTTAATCATTTTACATGTATCAGCACTTTAGGTATAGGAACTAGGTCTACAAAGGGCCCATGACACAAAAGAACAAAATCCTATTAACCTTGGGAGGGGGAGGGGGGAATCATAATACTAGTAGTGGGCTTTAATTGGTCATGTCTTGTTTATTTTAGGGCAGGTGTGGGGGTGTGCGTGTATGTGCTTTATTTACGCCTATCTCAACATGAAATGAAAAAATGGTCTGGGGTCCACAAAAAGGGTGGGCCTACCGGGCAAAAATCCATTTTGACCAAATTTACCCTTTTTTTTACTCCAGACTGTAACTCATCAAAGCAATAACTGACTCAAGATAACTGTCTCGAGATAAGGGACTGATCAACAGTGAAAAGATCATATACGTTTGATGTTGGTGTAATATACAACATCATTATACCAATGCCATAGCGGTTTATGGGGAAAATATATGTTTGTGTTTTCTGAAAAGTAAAGAAGTCTCCATAATTTTATTGCATGATATAAATAATCTATGTACAGAACTTCTCTCCTGTAATGAACAATATGAAAAAATTGGGGAACTCTTACAATGACGTCACAAAGAAGAGAGATATTTCACTTCTTTTTTTCAAAAGTTGTGAAATGTGAAAATATGGCCCTCCCTGTAAATAAATGGAACATTCCGATATAAATATTTGTTGTTTTATATTTTTCAAGAAGACGAAGGATGAAAGATTTTGTGTAAAAAATTACTTTCATAAATGCTGGTCTTAGGTGCAAAAATATTGTTCAAAAATGGTATAAAACCGCATGTTATACAAGTCGGGGAAATACGCGTTTGGGAGTTCATGGAGCATTATTTACTGGCGATTTTACCAATGTGCTGTAAAAGAGAAGCACCCAGTTACTTGGTTTGTATTCTTAAATGTGGTGACCACCTCTTCAAAGCAATAACTGACTATTGTCTCAAGATAAGGGACTGATACAGTGAAAAGATCATACGTTTGATGTTGGTGTAATATACAGCATCATTATACCAATGCCATATATTGGGGAAATACGTATTTGTGTTTTTTGAAAAGTAAAGAAGTCTCCATGATTTTTATTGTATTATATGAATAACCTATGTACAGAGCTTCTCTCCTGTAATGAACAATTTAAAAAAGATTGGGGAACTCTTACAATGACGTCACAAAGTAGAGGGATATTTCAGTTTTTCAAAAGTTGTAAAATGTGAAATATGGGCCCCTCCCTGTAAATAAATGGAACATCCCAATAAAAATATTTTTTGTTTTATATTTTTCAAGAAGACGAAGGATGAAAGATTTCGTGTACAAAATTTTACTTTCATTAATGGTCGTCTTAGGCGCCAAAATATTGCTCAAAAATGGTATAAAACGGTATTTTACAAGTCAGGGAAATGTGTGTTAGGGGCATATTTTAGGGGGTCCCATATTTCCTAGGAGGGGGTATACCAGATTTTTTAAACCTGATTACTGTGAACACTTATCCAAACTTACTAAATTGCCAAAATATGGTTGAAATTTGCTGACCCCCATCTTCCGCCTTTTTCCCATTTCATCGGTATTTCTCAGAAAATCTCTCTTAAGTATGAAATGTTGACCAAGATATGGTAGAACGACATTACTAGTTAAAGTATTACACATGAAATGTTGACCAAGATATGGTAAAACGACATTACTAGCTAAAGTATTAAACATGAAATGTTGACCAAGATATGGTAAAACGACATTACTAGCTAAAGTATTAAGTATGAAATGTTGACCAAGATATGGTAGAACGACATTACTAGCTAAAGTATTAAACATGAAATGTTGACCAAGATATGGTAGAACGACATTACTAGCTAAAGTATTACACATGAAATGTTGACCAAGATATGGTAAAATGACATTACTAGTTAAAGTATTAAGTATGAAATGTTGACCAAGATATGGTAAAACGACATTACTAGCTAAAGTATTAAGCATGAAATGTTGACCAAGATATGGTAAAACGACATTACTAGCTAAAGTATTAAGCATGAAATGTTGACCAAGATATGATAAAATGACATTACTAGCTAAAGTATTAAACATGAAATGTTGACCAAGATATGGTAAAACGACATTACTAGTTAAAGTATTAAGCATGAAATGCTGACCAAGATATGGTAAAACGACATTACTAGCTAAAGTATTAAACATGAAATGATGACCAAGATATGGTAAAACGACATTACTAGCTAAAGTATTAAACATGAAATGTTGACCAAGATATGATAAAACGACATTACTAGCTAAAGTATTAAACATGAAATGCTGACCAAGATATGGTAAAACGACATTACTAGCTAAAGTATTAAACATGAAATGTTGACCAAGATATGGTAAAACGACATTACTAGCTAAAGTATTAAACATGAAATCTTGACCAAGATATGATAAAATGACATTACTAGTTAAAGTATTAAGTATGAAATGTTGACCAATATATGGTAAAACGACATTACTAGCTAAAGTATTAAACATGAAATGTTGACCAAGATATGGTAAAACGACATTACTAGCTAAAGTATTAAACATGAAATGTTGACCAAGATATGATAAAATGACATTACTAGTTAAAGTATTAAGTATGAAATGTTGACCAATATATGGTAAAACGACATTACTAGCTAAAGTATTAAACATGAAATGTTGACCAAGATATGGTAAAACGACATTACTAGCTAAAGTATTAAACATGAAATGTTGACCAAGATATGATAAAATGACATTACTAGTTAAAGTATTAAACATGAAATGTTGACCAAGATATGGTAAAACGATATTACTAGTTAAAGTATTAAACATGAAATGTTGACCAAGATATGGTAGAACGACATTACTAGCTAAAGTATTAAACATGAAATGTTGACCAAGATATGGTAGAACGACATTACTAGTTAAAGTATTAAACATGAAATGTTGACCAAGATATGGTAAAACGACATTACTAGCTAAAGTATTAAGTATGAAATGTTGACCAAGATATGGTAAAATGATATTACTAGAAGTATTAAACATGAAATGTTGACCAAGATATGGTAAAACGAAATTACTAGTTAAAGTATTAAACATGAAATGTTGACCAAGATATGGTAGAACGACATTACTAGCTAAAGTATTAAACATGAAATGTTGACCAAGATATGGTAGAACGACATTACTAGTTAAAGTATTAAACATGAAATGTTGACCAAGATATGGTAAAACGACATTACTAGCTAAAGTATTAAGTATGAAATGTTGACCAAGATATGGTAGAACGACATTACTAGCTAAAGTATTAAACATGAAATGTTGACCAAGATATGGTAGAACGACATTACTAGCTGAAGTATTAAGTATGAAATGTTGACCAAGATATGGTAGAACGACATTACTAGTTAAAGTATTACACATGAAATGTTGACCAAGATATGGTAAAACGACATTACTAGCTAAAGTATTAAACATGAAATGTTGACCAAGATATGGTAAAACGACATTACTAGCTAAAGTATTAAGTATGAAATGTTGACCAAGATATGGTAGAACGACATTACTAGCTAAAGTATTAAACATGAAATGTTGACCAAGATATGGTAGAACGACATTACTAGCTAAAGTATTACACATGAAATGTTGACCAAGATATGGTAAAATGACATTACTAGTTAAAGTATTAAGTATGAAATGTTGACCAAGATATGGTAAAATGACATTACTAGCTAAAGTATTAAACATGAAATGTTGACCAAGATATGGTAAGACGACATTACTAGCTAAAGTATTAAACATGAAATGTTGACCAAGATATGGTAAAACGACATTACTAGCTAAAGTATTAAACATGAAATGTTGACCAAGATATGGTAAAATGACATTACTAGCTAAAGTATTAAACATGAAATGTTGACCAAGATATGGTAAAATGACATTACTAGTTAAAGTATTAAACATGAAATGTTGACCAAGATATGGTAGAACGACATTACTAGTTAAAGTATTAAGCATGAAATGTTGACCAAGATATGGTAAAACGACATTACTAGTTAAAGTATTAAACATGAAATGTTGACCAAGATATGGTAGAACGACATTACTAGCTAAAGTATTAAGTATGAAATGTTGACCAAGATATGGTAAAACGACATTACTAGCTAAAGTATTAAACATGAAATGTTGACCAAGATATGGTAAAACGACATTACTAGTTAAAGTATTAAGTGCGAAATGTTGACCAAGATATGATAAAATGACATTACTAGTTAAAGTATTAAACATGAAATGTTGACCAAGATATGGTAAGACGACATTACTAGTTAAAGTATTAAACATGAAATGTTGACCAAGATATGGTAGAACGACATTACTAGTTAAAGTATTAAGTATGAAATGTTGACCAAGATATGATAAAACGATATTACTAGCTAAAGTATTAAACATGAAATGTTGACCAAGATATGGTAAAACGACATTACTAGTTAAAGTATTAAGTATGAAATGTTGACCAAGATATGATAAAACGATATTACTAGCTAAAGTATTAAACATGAAATGTTGACCAAGATATGGTAAAACGACATTACTAGTTAAAGTATTAAGCATGAAATGTTGACCAAGATATGGTAAAACGACATTACTAGCTAAAGTATTAAGCATGAAATGTTGACCAAGATATGGTAAAACGACATTACTAGCTAAAGTATTAAACATGAAATGTTGACCAAGATATGGTAAAACGACATTACTAGCTAAAGTATTAAACATGAAATGTTGACCAAGATATGGTAAAACGACATTACTAGTTAAAGTATTAAACATGAAATGTTGACCAAGATATGGTAAAACGACATTACTAGCTAAAGTATTAAACATGAAATGTTGACCAAGATATGGTAAAATGACATTACTAGTTAAAGTATTAAGTATGAAATGTTGACCAAGATATGGTAAAACGACATTACTAGTTAAAGTATTAAGTATGAAATGTTGACCAAGATATGGTAAAATGATATTACTAGTTAAAGTATTAAGTATGAAATGTTGACCAAGATATGGTAAAACGACATTACTAGCTAAAGTATTAAACATGAAATGTTGACCAAGATATGGTAAAACGACATTACTAGTTAAAGTATTAAGTATGAAATGTTGACCAAGATATGGTAAAACGACATTACTAGTTAAAGTATTAAGTGCGAAATGTTGACCAAGATATGGTAAAATGACATTACTAGTTAAAGTATTAAGTATGAAATGTTGACCAAGATATGATGAAACGATATTACTAGCTAAAGTATTAAACATGAAATGTTGACCAAGATATGGTAAAACGACATTACTAGTTAAAGTATTAAGTATGAAATGTTGACCAAGATATGATAAAACGATATTACTAGCTAAAGTATTAAACATGAAATGTTGACCAAGATATGGTAAAACGACATTACTAGTTAAAGTATTAAGCATGAAATGTTGACCAAGATATGGTAAAACGACATTACTAGCTAAAGTATTAAGCATGAAATGTTGACCAAGATATGGTAAAACGACATTACTAGCTAAAGTATTAAACATGAAATGTTGACCAAGATATGGTAAAACGACATTACTAGCTAAAGTATTAAACATGAAATGTTGACCAAGATATGGTAAAACGACATTACTAGTTAAAGTATTAAGTATGAAATGTTGACCAAGATATGATAAAACGATATTACTAGCTAAAGTATTAAACATGAAATGTTGACCAAGATATGGTAAAACGACATTACTAGTTAAAGTATTAAGTATGAAATGTTGACCAAGATATGATAAAACGATATTACTAGCTAAAGTATTAAACATGAAATGTTGACCAAGATATGGTAAAACGACATTACTAGTTAAAGTATTAAGCATGAAATGTTGACCAAGATATGGTAAAACGACATTACTAGCTGAAGTATTGCACATGAAATGTTGACCAAGATATGGTAAAACGACATTACTAGCTAAAGTATTAAGTATGAAATGTTGACCAAGATATGGTAAAACGACATTACTAGCTAAAGTATTACGTATGAAATGTTGACCAAGATATGGTAAAACGACATTACTAGCTAAAGTATTAAACATGAAATGTTGACCAAGATATGGTAAAAAGACATTACTAGTTAAAGTATTAAGTATGAAATGTTGACCAAGATATGATAAAACGATATTACTAGCTAAAGTATTAAACATGAAATGTTGACCAAGATATGGTAAAACGACATTACTAGCTAAAGTATTAAGTATGAAATGTTGACCAAGATATGGTAAAATGATATTACTAGTTAAAGTATTAAGCATGAAATGTTGACCAAGATATGGTAAAACGACATTACTAGCTAAAGTATTGCACATGAAATGTTGACCAAGATATGGTAAAACGACATTACTAGCTAAAGTATTAAGTATGAAATGTTGACCAAGATATGGTAAAATGACATTACTAGTTAAAGTATTAAGTATGAAATGTTGACCAAGATATGGTAAAATGACATTACTAGTTAAAGTATTAAGTGCGAAATGTTGACCAAGATATGGTAAAATGACATTACTAGCTAAAGTATTAAGCATGAAATGTTGACCAAGATATGGTAAAACGACATTACTAGCTAAAGTATTAAACATGAAATGTTGACCAAGATATGGTAAAACGACATTACTAGCTAAAGTATTAAACATGAAATGTTGACCAAGATATGGTAAAACGACATTACTAGTTAAAGTATTAAACATGAAATGTTGACCAAGATATGGTAAAACGACATTACTAGCTAAAGTATTAAACATGAAATGTTGACCAAGATATGGTAAAATGACATTACTAGTTAAAGTATTAAGTATGAAATGTTGACCAAGATATGGAAAAAGAACATTACTAGTTAAAGTATTAAGTATGAAATGATGACAACCAAGATATGGTAAAATGACATTACTAGCTAAAGTATTAAGTATGAAATGTTGACCAAGATATGGTAAGATGACATTACTAGCTAAAGTATTAAACATGAAATGTTGACCAAGATATGGTAAAACGACATTACTAGTTAAAGTATTAAGTATGAAATGTTGACCAAGATATGGTAAAATGACATTACTAGTTAAAGTATTTGAAATGTTGACCAAGATATGGTGAAATGCTTGACCAAGATATGGTAAAATGACATTACTAGCTAAAGTATTGAAATGTTGACCAAGATATGACATTATAGTTGTATTAAGTATGAAATGTTGACCAAGATATAAAGATGACATTACTAGCTAAAGTATTAAGCATGAAATCTTGACCAAGATATGGTAAAACGACATTACTAGCTAAAGTATTAAGCATGAAATCTTGACCAAGATATGGTAAAACGACATTACTAGCTAAAGTATTTAAACATGAAATGTTGACCAAGATATGGTAAAACGACATTACTAGTTAAAGTATTAAGTATGAAATGTTGACCAAGATATGGTAAGATGACATTACTAGCTAAAGTATTAAACATGAAATGTTGACCAAGATATGGTAAAACGACATTACTAGCTAAAGTATTAAGCATGAAATCTTGACCAAGATATGGTAAAACGACATTACTAGTTAAAGTATTAAGTATGAAATGTTGACCAAGATATGGTAAGATGACATTACTAGCTAAAGTATTAAACATGAAATGTTGACCAAGATATGGTAAAACGACATTACTAGTTAAAGTATTAAGTATTAAATGTTGACCAAGATATGGTAAGATGACATTACTAGCTAAAGTATTAAGTGTGAAATGTTGACCAAGATATGGTAAAACGACATTACTAGTTAAAGTTTTAAGTATGAAATGTTGACCAAGATATGGTAAAACGACATTACTAGCTAAAGTATTAAGCATGAAATGTTGACCAAGATATGGTAAAACGACATTACTAGCTAAAGTATTAAACATGAAATGTTGACCAAGATATGGTAAAACGACATTACTAGAGTTAAAGTATTAAGCATGAAATGTTGACCAAGATATGGTAAAACGACATTACTAGTTAAAGTATTAAACATGAAATCTTGACCAAGATATGGTAAAACGACATTACTAGCTAAAGTATTAAGCATGAAATGTTGACCAAGATATGGTAAAATGACATTACTAGCTAAAGTATTAAACATGAAATGTTGACCAAGATATGGTAAAACGACATTACTAGTTAAAGTATTAAGTATGAAATGTTGACCAAGATATGGTAAGATGACATTACTAGCTAAAGTATTAAACATGAAATGTTGACCAAGATATGGTAAAACGACATTACTAGCTAAAGTATTAAGCATGAAATCTTGACCAAGATATGGTAAAACGACATTACTAGTTAAAGTATTAAGTATGAAATGTTGACCAAGACATGGTAAAATGACATTACTAGCTAAAGTATTAAACATGAAATGTTGACCAAGATATGGTAAAACGACATTACTAGCTAAAGTATTAAGCATGAAATCTTGACCAAGATATGGTAAAACGACATTACTAGTTAAAGTATTAAGTATGAAATGTTGACCAAGATATGGTAAGATGACATTACTAGCTAAAGTATTAAACATGAAATGTTGACCAAGATATGGTAAAACGACATTACTAGTTAAAGTATTAAGTATGAAATGTTGACCAAGATATGGTAAGATGACATTACTAGTTAAAGTATTAAGTGCGAAATGTTGACCAAGATATGGTAAAATGACATTACTAGCTAAAGTATTAAGCATGAAATGTTGACCAAGATATGGTAAAACGACATTACTAGCTAAAGTATTAAACATGAAATGTTGACCAAGATATGGTAAAACGACATTACTAGCTAAAGTATTAAACATGAAATGTTGACCAAGATATGGTAAAACGACATTACTAGTTAAAGTATTAAACATGAAATGTTGACCAAGATATGGTAAAACGACATTACTAGCTAAAGTATTAAACATGAAATGTTGACCAAGATATGGTAAAATGACATTACTAGTTAAAGTATTAAGTATGAAATGTTGACCAAGATATGGTAAAACGACATTACTAGTTAAAGTATTAAGTATGAAATGTTGACCAAGATATGGTAAGATGACATTACTAGCTAAAGTATTAAGTATGAAATGTTGACCAAGATATGGTAAGATGACATTACTAGCTAAAGTATTAAACATGAAATGTTGACCAAGATATGGTAAAACGACATTACTAGTTAAAGTATTAAGTATGAAATGTTGACCAAGATATGGTAAGATGACATTACTAGTTAAAGTATTAAGCATGAAATGTTGACCAAGATATGGTAAAACGACATTACTAGCTAAAGTATTAAACATGAAATGTTGACCAAGGTATGGTAAAATGACATTACTAGCTAAAGTATTAAACATGAAATGTTGACCAAGATATGGTAAAACGACATTACTAGTTAAAGTATTAAGTATGAAATGTTGACCAAGATATGGTAAGATGACATTACTAGCTAAAGTATTAAGCATGAAATCTTGACCAAGATATGGTAAAACGACATTACTAGCTAAAGTATTAAGCATGAAATCTTGACCAAGATATGGTAAAACGACATTACTAGCTAAAGTATTAAACATGAAATGTTGACCAAGATATGGTAAAATGACATTACTAGCTAAAGTATTAAACATGAAATGTTGACCAAGATATGGTAAAACGACATTACTAGTTAAAGTATTAAGTATGAAATGTTGACCAAGATATGGTAAGATGACATTACTAGCTAAAGTATTAAACATGAAATGTTGACCAAGATATGGTAAAACGACATTACTAGCTAAAGTATTAAGCATGAAATCTTGACCAAGATATGGTAAAACGACATTACTAGTTAAAGTATTAAGTATGAAATGTTGACCAAGATATGGTAAGATGACATTACTAGCTAAAGTATTAAACATGAAATGTTGACCAAGATATGGTAAAACGACATTACTAGTTAAAAGTATTAAGTATTAAATGTTGACCAAGATATGGTAAGATGACATTACTAGCTAAAGTATTAAGTGTGAAATGTTGACCAAGATATGGTAAAACGACATTACTAGTTAAAGTATTAAGTATGAAATGTTGACCAAGATATGGTAAAACGACATTACTAGCTAAAGTATTAAGCATGAAATGTTGACCAAGATATGGTAAAACGACATTACTAGCTAAAGTATTAAACATGAAATGTTGACCAAGATATGGTAAAACGACATTACTAGAGTTAAAGTATTAAGCATGAAATGTTGACCAAGATATGGTAAAACGACATTACTAGTTAAAGTATTAAACATGAAATCTTGACCAAGATATGGTAAAACGACATTACTAGCTAAAGTATTAAGCATGAAATGTTGACCAAGATATGGTAAAATGACATTACTAGCTAAAGTATTAAACATGAAATGTTGACCAAGATATGGTAAAACGACATTACTAGTTAAAGTATTAAGTATGAAATGTTGACCAAGATATGGTAAGATGACATTACTAGCTAAAGTATTAAACATGAAATGTTGACCAAGATATGGTAAAAACGACATTACTAGCTAAAGTATTAAGCATGAAATCTTGACCAAGATATGGTAAAACGACATTACTAGTTAAAGTATTAAGTATGAAATGTTGACCAAGACATGGTAAGATGACATTACTAGCTAAAGTATTAAACATGAAATGTTGACCAAGATATGGTAAAACGACATTACTAGCTAAAGTATTAAGCATGAAATCTTGACCAAGATATGGTAAAACGACATTACTAGTTAAAGTATTAAGTATGAAATGTTGACCAAGATATGGTAAGATGACATTACTAGCTAAAGTATTAAACATGAAATGTTGACCAAGATATGGTAAAACGACATTACTAGTTAAAGTATTAAGTATGAAATGTTGACCAAGATATGGTAAGATGACATTACTAGCTAAAGTATTAAGTGTGAAATGTTGACCAAGATATGGTAAAACGACATTACTAGCTAAAGTATTAAACATGAAATGTTGACCAAGATATGGTAAAACGACATTACTAGCTAAAGTATTAAACATGAAATGTTGACCAAGATATGGTAAAACGACATTACTAGCTAAAGTATTAAACATGAAATGTTGACCAAGATATGGTAAAACGACATTACTAGTTAAAGTATTAAGTATGAAATGTTGACCAAGATATGGTAAAACGACATTACTAGCTAAAGTATTAAGCATGAAATGTTGACCAAGATATGGTAAAACGACATTACTAGCTAAAGTATTAAACATGAAATGTTGACCAAGATATGGTAAAAACGACATTACTAGAGTTAAAGTATTAAGCATGAAATGTTGACCAAGATATGGTAAAACGACATTACTAGCTAAAGTATTAAACATGAAATCTTGACCAAGATATGGTAAAACGACATTACTAGTTAAAGTATTACACATGAAATGTTGACCAAGATATGATAGAATGACATTACTAGCTAAAGTATTAAACATGAAATCTTGACCAAGATATGGTAAAATGACATTACTAGCTAAAGTATTAAGCATGAAATGTTGACCAAGATATGATAAAATGACATTACTAGCTAAAGTATTAAACATGAAATGTTGACCAAGATATGGTAAAACGACATTACTAGCTAAAGTATTAAGCATGAAATGTTGACCAAGATATGGTAAAACGACATTACTAGCTAAAGTATTAAGCATGAAATGTTGACCAAGATATGGTAAAACGACATTACTAGCTAAAGTATTAAGCATGAAATGTTGACCAAGATATGATAAAATGACATTACTAGCTAAAGTATTAAACATCTAATGTTGACCAAGATATGGTAAAACGACATTACTAGTTAAAGTATTAAGCATGAAATGCTGACCAAGATATGGTAAAACGACATTACTAGCTAAAGTATTAAACATGAAATGTTGACCAAGATATGGTAAAACGACATTACTAGCTAAAGTATTAAACATGAAATGTTGACCAAGATATGGTAAAACGACATTACTAGCTAAAGTATTAAACATGAAATGCTGACCAAGATATGGTAAAACGACATTTAGCTAGCTAAAGTATTAAGTATGAAATGTTGACCAAGATATGGTAAAACGACATTACTAGCTAAAGTATTAAGTATGAAATGTTGACCAAGATATGGTAGAACGACATTACTAGCTAAAGTATTAAACATGAAATGTTGACCAGGATATGGTAAAACGACATTACTAGCTAAAGTATTAAGCATGAAATGTTGACCAAGATATGGTAAAACGACATTACTAGCTAAAGTATTAAACATGAAATGTTGACCAGGATATGGTAAAACGACATTACTAGCTAAAGTATTAAGCATGAAATGTTGACCAAGATATGGTAAAACGACATTACTAGTTAAAGTATTAAGCATGAAATGTTGACCAAGATATGGTAAAATGACATTACTAGCTAAAGTATTAAACATGAAATGCTGACCAAGATATGGTAGAACGACATTACTAGTTAAAGTATTAAGTGCGAAATGTTGACCAAGATATGGTAAAACGACATTACTAGCTAAAGTATTAAACATGAAATGTTGACCAAGGTATGGTAAAATGACATTACTAGCTAAAGTATTAAACATGAAATGTAGACCAAGATATGGTAAAACGACATTACTAGTTAAAGTATTAAGTATGAAATGTTGACCAAGATATGGTAAGATGACATTACTAGCTAAAGTATTAAGCATGAAATCTTGACCAAGATATGGTAAAACGACATTACTAGCTAAAGTATTAAGCATGAAATCTTGACCAAGATATGGTAAAACGACATTACTAGCTAAAGTATTAAACATGAAATGTTGACCAAGATATGGTAAAATGACATTACTAGCTAAAGTATTAAACATGAAATGTTGACCAAGATATGGTAAAACGACATTACTAGTTAAAGTATTAAGTATGAAATGTTGACCAAGATATGGTAAGATGACATTACTAGCTAAAGTATTAAACATGAAATGTTGACCAAGATATGGTAAAACGACATTACTAGTTAAAGTATTAAGTATGAAATGTTGACCAAGATATGGTAAGATGACATTACTAGCTAAAGTATTAAGTGTGAAATGTTGACCAAGATATGGTAAAACGACATTACTAGCTAAAGTATTAAACATGAAATGTTGACCAAGATATGGAAAAACGACATTACTAGCTAAAGTATTAAACATGAAATGTTGACCAAGATATGGTAAAACGACATTACTAGCTAAAGTATTAAACATGAAATGTTGACCAAGATATGGTAAAACGACATTACTAGTTAAAGTATTAAGTATGAAATGTTGACCAAGATATGGTAAAACGACATTACTAGCTAAAGTATTAAGCATGAAATGTTGACCAAGATATGGTAAAACGACATTACTAGCTAAAGTATTAAACATGAAATGTTGACCAAGATATGGTAAAACGACATTACTAGAGTTAAAGTATTAAGCATGAAATGTTGACCAAGATATGGTAAAACGACATTACTAGCTAAAGTATTAAACATGAAATCTTGACCAAGATATGGTAAAACGACATTACTAGTTAAAGTATTACACATGAAATGTTGACCAAGATATGATAGAATGACATTACTAGCTAAAGTATTAAACATGAAATCTTGACCAAGATATGGTAAAATGACATTACTAGCTAAAGTATTAAGCATGAAATGTTGACCAAGATATGATAAAATGACATTACTAGCTAAAGTATTAAACATGAAATGTTGACCAAGATATGGTAAAACGACATTACTAGCTAAAGTATTAAGCATGAAATGTTGACCAAGATATGGTAAAACGACATTACTAGCTAAAGTATTAAGCATGAAATGTTGACCAAGATATGGTAAAACGACATTACTAGCTAAAGTATTAAGCATGAAATGTTGACCAAGATATGATAAAATGACATTACTAGCTAAAGTATTAAACATCTAATGTTGACCAAGATATGGTAAAACGACATTACTAGTTAAAGTATTAAGCATGAAATGCTGACCAAGATATGGTAAAACGACATTACTAGCTAAAGTATTAAACATGAAATGTTGACCAAGATATGGTAAAACGACATTACTAGCTAAAGTATTAAACATGAAATGTTGACCAAGATATGGTAAAACGACATTACTAGCTAAAGTATTAAACATGAAATGCTGACCAAGATATGGTAAAACGACATTACTAGCTAAAGTATTAAGTATGAAATGTTGACCAAGATATGGTAAAACGACATTACTAGCTAAAGTATTAAGTATGAAATGTTGACCAAGATATGGTAGAACGACATTACTAGCTAAAGTATTAAACATGAAATGTTGACCAGGATATGGTAAAACGACATTACTAGCTAAAGTATTAAGCATGAAATGTTGACCAAGATATGGTAAAACGACATTACTAGCTAAAGTATTAAACATGAAATGTTGACCAGGATATGGTAAAACGACATTACTAGCTAAAGTATTAAGCATGAAATGTTGACCAAGATATGGTAAAACGACATTACTAGTTAAAGTATTAAGCATGAAATGTTGACCAAAGATATGGTAAAATGACATTACTAGCTAAAGTATTAAACATGAAATGCTGACCAAGATATGGTAGAACGACATTACTAGTTAAAGTATTAAGTGCGAAATGTTGACCAAGATATGGTAAAACGACATTACTAGCTAAAGTATTAAACATGAAATGTTGACCAAGGTATGGTAAAATGACATTACTAGCTAAAGTATTAAACATGAAATGTTGACCAAGATATGGTAAAACGACATTACTAGTTAAAGTATTAAGTATGAAATGTTGACCAAGATATGGTAAGATGACATTACTAGCTAAAGTATTAAGCATGAAATCTTGACCAAGATATGGTAAAACGACATTACTAGCTAAAGTATTAAGCATGAAATCTTGACCAAGATATGGTAAAACGACATTACTAGCTAAAGTATTAAACATGAAATGTTGACCAAGATATGGTAAAATGACATTACTAGCTAAAGTATTAAACATGAAATGTTGACCAAGATATGGTAAAACGACATTACTAGTTAAAGTATTAAGTATGAAATGTTGACCAAGATATGGTAAGATGACATTACTAGCTAAAGTATTAAACATGAAATGTTGACCAAGATATGGTAAAACGACATTACTAGCTAAAGTATTAAGCATGAAATCTTGACCAAGATATGGTAAAACGACATTACTAGTTAAAGTATTAAGTATGAAATGTTGACCAAGATATGGTAAAGATGACATTACTAGCTAAAGTATTAAACATGAAATGTTGACCAAGATATGGTAAAACGACATTACTAGTTAAAGTATTAAGTATTAAATGTTGACCAAGATATGGTAAGATGACATTACTAGCTAAAGTATTAAGTGTGAAATGTTGACCAAGATATGGTAAAACGACATTACTAGTTAAAGTATTAAGTATGAAATGTTGACCAAGATATGTAAGATGACATTACTAGCTAAAGTATTAAGCATGAAATGTTGACCAAGATATGGTAAAACGACATTACTAGCTAAAGTATTAAACATGAAATGTTGACCAAGATATGGTAAAACGACATTACTAGAGTTAAAGTATTAAGCATGAAATGTTGACCAAGATATGGTAAAACGACATTACTAGTTAAAGTATTAAACATGAAATCTTGACCAAGATATGGTAAAACGACATTACTAGCTAAAGTATTAAGCATGAAATGTTGACCAAGATATGGTAAAATGACATTACTAGCTAAAGTATTAAACATGAAATGTTGACCAAGATATGGTAAAACGACATTACTAGTTAAAGTATTAAGTATGAAATGTTGACCAAGATATGGTAAGATGACATTTCTAGCTAAAGTATTAAACATGAAATGTTGACCAAGATATGGTAAAACGACATTACTAGCTAAAGTATTAAGCATGAAATCTTGACCAAGATATGGTAAAACGACATTACTAGTTAAAGTATTAAGTATGAAATGTTGACCAAGACAGGGTAAGATGACATTACTAGCTAAAGTATTAAACATGAAATGTTGACCAAGATATGGTAAAACGACATTACTAGCTAAAGTATTAAGCATGAAATCTTGACCAAGATATGGTAAAACGACATTACTAGTTAAAGTATTAAGTATGAAATGTTGACCAAGATATGGTAAGATGACATTACTAGCTAAAGTATTAAACATGAAATGTTGACCAAGATATGGTAAAACGACATTACTAGTTAAAGTATTAAGTATGAAATGTTGACCAAGATATGGTAAGATGACATTACTAGCTAAAGTATTAAGTGTGAAATGTTGACCAAGATATGGTAAAACGACATTACTAGCTAAAGTATTAAACATGAAATGTTGACCAAGATATGGTAAAACGACATTACTAGCTAAAGTATTAAACATGAAATGTTGACCAAGATATGGTAAAACGACATTACTAGCTAAAGTATTAAACATGAAATGTTGACCAAGATATGGTAAAACGACATTACTAGTTAAAGTATTAAGTATGAAATGTTGACCAAGATATGGTAAAACGACATTACTAGCTAAAGTATTAAGCATGAAATGTTGACCAAGATATGGTAAAACGACATTACTAGCTAAAGTATTAAACATGAAATGTTGACACCAAGATATGGTAAAACGACATTACTAGAGTTAAAGTATTAAGCATGAAATGTTGACCAAGATATGGTAAAACGACATTACTAGCTAAAGTATTAAACATGAAATCTTGACCAAGATATGGTAAAACGACATTACTAGTTAAAGTATTACACATGAAATGTTGACCAAGATATGATAGAATGACATTACTAGCTAAAGTATTAAACATGAAATCTTGACCAAGATATGGTAAAATGACATTACTAGCTAAAGTATTAAGCATGAAATGTTGACCAAGATATGATAAAATGACATTACTAGCTAAAGTATTAAACATGAAATGTTGACCAAGATATGGTAAAACGACATTACTAGCTAAAGTATTAAGCATGAAATGTTGACCAAGATATGGTAAAACGACATTACTAGCTAAAGTATTAAGCATGAAATGTTGACCAAGATATGGTAAAACGACATTACTAGCTAAAGTATTAAGCATGAAATGTTGACCAAGATATGATAAAATGACATTACTAGCTAAAGTATTAAACATCTAATGTTGACCAAGATATGGTAAAACGACATTACTAGTTAAAGTATTAAGCATGAAATGCTGACCAAGATATGGTAAAACGACATTACTAGCTAAAGTATTAAACATGAAATGTTGACCAAGATATGGTAAAACGACATTACTAGCTAAAGTATTAAACATGAAATGTTGACCAAGATATGGTAAAACGACATTACTAGCTAAAGTATTAAACATGAAATGCTGACCAAGATATGGTAAAACGACATTACTAGCTAAAGTATTAAGTATGAAATGTTGACCAAGATATGGTAAAACGACATTACTAGCTAAAGTATTAAGTATGAAATGTTGACCAAGATATGGTAGAACGACATTACTAGCTAAAGTATTAAACATGAAATGTTGACCAGGATATGGTAAAACGACATTACTAGCTAAAGTATTAAGCATGAAATGTTGACCAAGATATGGTAAAACGACATTACTAGCTAAAGTATTAAACATGAAATGTTGACCAGGATATGGTAAAACGACATTACTAGCTAAAGTATTAAGCATGAAATGTTGACCAAGATATGGTAAAACGACATTACTAGTTAAAGTATTAAGCATGAAATGTTGACCAAGATATGGTAAAATGACATTACTAGCTAAAGTATTAAACATGAAATGCTGACCAAGATATGGTAGAACGACATTACTAGTTAAAGTATTAAGTGCGAAATGTTGACCAAGATATGGTAAAACGACATTACTAGCTAAAGTATTAAACATGAAATGTTGACCAAGGTATGGTAAAATGACATTACTAGCTAAAGTATTAAACATGAAATGTAGACCAAGATATGGTAAAACGACATTACTAGTTAAAGTATTAAGTATGAAATGTTGACCAAGATATGGTAAGATGACATTACTAGCTAAAGTATTAAGCATGAAATCTTGACCAAGATATGGTAAAACGACATTACTAGCTAAAGTATTAAGCATGAAATCTTGACCAAGATATGGTAAAACGACATTACTAGCTAAAGTATTAAACATGAAATGTTGACCAAGATATGGTAAAATGACATTACTAGCTAAAGTATTAAACATGAAATGTTGACCAAGATATGGTAAAACGACATTACTAGTTAAAGTATTAAGTATGAAATGTTGACCAAGATATGGTAAAGATGACATTACTAGCTAAAGTATTAAACATGAAATGTTGACCAAGATATGGTAAAACGACATTACTAGTTAAAGTATTAAGTATGAAATGTTGACCAAGATATGGTAAGATGACATTACTAGCTAAAGTATTAAGTGTGAAATGTTGACCAAGATATGGTAAAACGACATTACTAGCTAAAGTATTAAACATGAAATGTTGACCAAGATATGGTAAAACGACATTACTAGCTAAAGTATTAAACATGAAATGTTGACCAAGATATGGTAAAACGACATTACTAGCTAAAGTATTAAACATGAAGTGTTGACCAAGATATGGTAAAACGACATTACTAGTTAAAGTATTAAGTATGAAATGTTGACCAAGATATGGTAAAACGACATTACTAGCTAAAGTATTAAGCATGAAATGTTGACCAAGATATGGTAAAACGACATTACTAGCTAAAGTATTAAACATGAAATGTTGACCAAGATATGGTAAAACGACATTACTAGAGTTAAAGTATTAAGCATGAAATGTTGACCAAGATATGGTAAAACGACATTACTAGCTAAAGTATTAAACATGAAATCTTGACCAAGATATGGTAAAACGACATTACTAGTTAAAGTATTACACATGAAATGTTGACCAAGATATGATAGAATGACATTACTAGCTAAAGTATTAAACATGAAATCTTGACCAAGATATGGTAAAATGACATTACTAGCTAAAGTATTAAGCATGAAATGTTGACCAAGATATGATAAAATGACATTACTAGCTAAAGTATTAAACATGAAATGTTGACCAAGATATGGTAAAACGACATTACTAGCTAAAGTATTAAGCATGAAATGTTGACCAAGATATGGTAAAACGACATTACTAGCTAAAGTATTAAGCATGAAATGTTGACCAAGATATGGTAAAACGACATTACTAGCTAAAGTATTAAGCATGAAATGTTGACCAAGATATGATAAAATGACATTACTAGCTAAAGTATTAAACATCTAATGTTGACCAAGATATGGTAAAACGACATTACTAGTTAAAGTATTAAGCATGAAATGCTGACCAAGATATGGTAAAACGACATTACTAGCTAAAGTATTAAACATGAAATGCTGACCAAGATATGGTAAAACGACATTACTAGCTAAAGTATTAAACATGAAATGTTGACCAAGATATGGTAAAACGACATTACTAGCTAAAGTATTAAACATGAAATGCTGACCAAGATATGGTAAAACGACATTACTAGCTAAAGTATTAAGTATGAAATGTTGACCAAGATATGGTAAAACGACATTACTAGCTAAAGTATTAAGTATGAAATGTTGACCAAGATATGGTAGAACGACATTACTAGCTAAAGTATTAAACATGAAATGTTGACCAGGATATGGTAAAACGACATTACTAGCTAAAGTATTAAGCATGAAATGTTGACCAAGATATGGTAAAACGACATTACTAGCTAAAGTATTAAACATGAAATGTTGACCAGGATATGGTAAAACGACATTACTAGCTAAAGTATTAAGCATGAAATGTTGACCAAGATATGGTAAAACGACATTACTAGTTAAAGTATTAAGCATGAAATGTTGACCAAGATATGGTAAAATGACATTACTAGCTAAAGTATTAAACATGAAATGCTGACCAAGATATGGTAGAACGACATTACTAGTTAAAGTATTAAGTGCGAAATGTTGACCAAGATATGGTAAAACGACATTACTAGCTAAAGTATTAAACATGAAATGTTGACCAAGGTATGGTAAAATGACATTACTAGCTAAAGTATTAAACATGAAATGTTGACCAAGATATGGTAAAACGACATTACTAGTTAAAGTATTAAGTATGAAATGTTGACCAAGATATTGTATAACGACATTACTAGCTAAAGTATTAAGCATGAAATCTTGACCAAGATATGGTAAAACGACATTACTAGCTAAAGTATTAAGCATGAAATCTTGACCAAGATATGGTAAAACGACATTACTAGCTAAAGTATTAAACATGAAATGTTGACCAAGATATGGTAAAACGACATTACTAGTTAAAGTATTAAGTATTAAATGTTGACCAAGATATGGTAAGATGACATTACTAGCTAAAGTATTAAGTGTGAAATGTTGACCAAGATATGGTAAAACGACATTACTAGTTAAAGTATTAAGTATGAAATGTTGACCAAGATATGGTAAAACGACATTACTAGCTAAAGTATTAAGCATGAAATGTTGACCAAGATATGGTAAAACGACATTACTAGCTAAAGTATTAAACATGAAATGTTGACCAAGATATGGTAAAAAGACATTACTAGATAAAGTATTAAGCATGAAATGTTGACCAAGATATGGTAAAACGACATTACTAGTTAAAGTATTAAACATGAAATCTTGACCAAGATATGGTAAAACGACATTACTAGCTAAAGTATTAAGCATGAAATGTTGACCAAGATATGGTAAAATGACATTACTAGCTAAAGTATTAAACATGAAATGTTGACCAAGATATGGTAAAACGACATTACTAGTTAAAGTATTAAGTATGAAATGTTGACCAAGATATGGTAAGATGACATTACTAGCTAAAGTATTAAACATGAAATGTTGACCAAGATATGGTAAAACGACATTACTAGCTAAAGTATTAAGCATGAAATCTTGACCAAGATATGGTAAAACGACATTACTAGTTAAAGTATTAAGTATGAAATGTTGACCAAGACATGGTAAGATGACATTACTAGCTAAAGTATTAAACATGAAATGTTGACCAAGATATGGTAAAACGACATTACTAGCTAAAGTATTAAGCATGAAATCTTGACCAAGATATGGTAAAACGACATTACTAGTTAAAGTATTAAGTATGAAATGTTGACCAAGATATGGTAAGATGACATTACTAGCTAAAGTATTAAACATGAAATGTTGACCAAGATATGGTAAAACGACATTACTAGTTAAAGTATTAAGTATGAAATGTTGACCAAGATATGGTAAGATGACATTACTAGCTAAAGTATTAATGTGAAATGTTGACCAAGATATGGTAAAACGACATTACTAGCTAAAGTATTAAACATGAAATGTTGACCAAGATATGGTAAAACGACATTACTAGCTAAAGTATTAAACATGAAATGTTGACCAAGATATGGTAAAACGACATTACTAGCTAAAGTATTAAACATGAAATGTTGACCAAGATATGGTAAAACGACATTACTAGTTAAAGTATTAAGTATGAAATGTTGACCAAGATATGGTAAAACGACATTACTAGCTAAAGTATTAAGCATGAAATGTTGACCAAGATATGGTAAAACGACATTACTAGCTAAAGTATTAAACATGAAATGTTGACCAAGATATGGTAAAACGACATTACTAGAGTTAAAGTATTAAGCATGAAATGTTGACCAAGATATGGTAAAACGACATTACTAGCTAAAGTATTAAACATGAAATCTTGACCAAGATATGGTAAAACGACATTACTAGTTAAAGTATTACACATGAAATGTTGACCAAGATATGATAGAATGACATTACTAGCTAAAGTATTAAACATGAAATCTTGACCAAGATATGGTAAAATGACATTACTAGCTAAAGTATTAAGCATGAAATGTTGACCAAGATATGATAAAATGACATTACTAGCTAAAGTATTAAACATGAAATGTTGACCAAGATATGGTAAAACGACATTACTAGCTAAAGTATTAAGCATGAAATGTTGACCAAGATATGGTAAAACGACATTACTAGCTAAAGTATTAAGCATGAAATGTTGACCAAGATATGGTAAAACGACATTACTAGCTAAAGTATTAAGCATGAAATGTTGACCAAGATATGATAAAATGACATTACTAGCTAAAGTATTAAACATCTAATGTTGACCAAGATATGGTAAAACGACATTACTAGTTAAAGTATTAAGCATGAAATGCTGACCAAGATATGGTAAAACGACATTACTAGCTAAAGTATTAAACATGAAATGTTGACCAAGATATGGTAAAACGACATTACTAGCTAAAGTATTAAACATGAAATGTTGACCAAGATATGGTAAAACGACATTACTAGCTAAAGTATTAAACATGAAATGCTGACCAAGATATGGTAAAACGACATTACTAGCTAAAGTATTAAGTATGAAATGTTGACCAAGATATGGTAAAACGACATTACTAGCTAAAGTATTAAGTATGAAATGTTGACCAAGATATGGTAAAAAGACATTACTAGCTAAAGTATTAAACATGAAATGTTGACCAAGATATGGTATTTTGTCATTACTAGCTAAAGTATTAAACATGAAATGTTGACCAAGATATGGTAAAATGACATTACTAGCTAAAGTATTAAACATGAAATGTTGACCAAGATATGGTAAAACGACATTACTAGCTAAAGTATTAAGCATGAAATGTTGACCAAGATATGGTAAAACGACATTACTAGTTAAAGTATTAAGCATGAAATGTTGACCAAGATATGGTAAAACGACATTACTAGTTAAAGTATTAAGCATGAAATGTTGACCAAGATATGGCAAAACGACATTACTAGTTAAAGTATTAAGCATGAAATGTTGACGAAGATATGGCAAAACGACATTACTAGCTAAAGTATTAAACATGAAATGTTGACCAAGATATGATAAAATGACATTACTAGTTAAAGTATTAAGTATGAAATGTTGACCAAGATATGGTAAAACGACATTACTAGCTAAAGTATTAAACATGAAATGTTGACCAAGATATGGTAAAACGACGTATTAAACATGAAATTGACCAAGATAGCTAAAGTATTAAACATGAAATGTTGACCAAGATATGATAAAATGACATTACTAGCTAAAGTATTAAACATGCTAAAGTATTAAACATGAAATGTTGACCAAGATATGGTAGAAACGACATTTCTAGTTTAAGTATTAAATATGAAATGTTGACCAAGATATGGTAAAACGACATTACTAGCTAAAGTATTAAACATGAAATGTTGACCAAGATATGGTAAACGATATTACTAGCTAAAGTATTAAACATGCAATGTTGACCAAGATATGGTAGAACGACATTACTAGCTAAAGTATTAAACATGAAATGTTGACCAAGATATGGTAGAACGACATTACTAGCTAAAGTATTAAACATGAAATGTTGACCAAGATATGGTAGAACGATATTACTAGCTAAAGTATTAAACATGAAATGTTGACCAAGATATGGTAGAACGACATTACTAGCTAAAGTATTAAACATGAAATGTTGACCAAGATATGGTAAAACGATATTACTAGTTAAAGTATTAAACATGAAATGTTGACCAAGATATGGTAGAACGATATTACTAGCTAAAGTATTAAACATGAAATGTTGATCAAGATATGGTAGAACGACATTACTAGCTAAAGTATTAAACATGAAATGTTGACCAAGATATGGTAGAACGACATTACTAGCTAAAGTATTAAACATGAAATGTTGAACAAGATATGGTAGAACGACATTACTAAAGTATTAAACATGAAATGTTGACCAAGATATGGTAAGAACGACATTACTAGCTAAAGTATTAAACATGAAATGTTGACCAAGATATGTAGAACGACATTACTAGCTAAAGTATTAAACATGAAATGTTGATCAAGATATGGTAAAACGACATTACTAGCTAAAGTATTAAACATGAAATGTTGACCAAGATATGGTAAAACGACATTACTAGCTAAAGTATTAAACATGAAATGTTGACCAAGATATGGTAAGACGACATTACTAGCTAAAGTATTAAACATGAAATGTTGACCAAGATATGGTAAAACGACATTACTAGCTAAAGTATTAACATGAAATGTTGACCAAGATATGGTAAAACGACATTACTAGCTAAAGTATTACACATGAAATGTTGACCAAGATATGGTAAAACGACATTACTAGCTAGCTAAAGTGTTAAACGGCTTACTAGCTAAAGTGTTAAACATGAAATGTTGACCAAGATATGGCAAAACGACATTACTAGTTAAAGTATTAAACATGAAATGTTGACCAAGATATGGTAAAACGACATTACTAGCTAAAGTATTAAGTGTGAAATGTTGACCAAGATATGGTAAAATGATATTACTAGTTAAAGTATTAAACATGAAATGTTGACCAAGATATGGTAAAACGACATTACTAGCTAAAGTATTAAGTATGAAATGTTGACCAAGATATGGTAAAATGATATTACTAGTTAAAGTATTAAACATGAAATGTTGACCAAGATATGGTAAAACGACATTACTAGCTAAAGTATTAAGCATGAAATGTTGACCAAGATATGGTAAGACGACATTACTAGTTAAAGTATTAAGCATGAAATGTTGACCAAGATATGGTAAAACGACATTACTAGCTAAAGTATTAAACATGAAATGTTGACCAAGATATGGTAAGACGACATTACTAGCTAAAGTATTAAGTGTGAAATGTTGACCAAGATATGGTAAA
This sequence comes from Amphiura filiformis, assembly GCF_039555335.1. Lineage (NCBI taxonomy): Eukaryota > Metazoa > Echinodermata > Ophiuroidea > Amphilepidida > Amphiuridae > Amphiura > Amphiura filiformis. The sequence goes on along the minus strand of NW_027305488.1, from coordinate 793,585 downwards.
ACGATATTACTAGCTAAAGAATTAAACATGAAATGTTGACCAAGATATGGTAAAACGACATTACTAGCTAAAGTATTAAGCATGAAATGTTGACCAAGATATGGCAAGACGACATTACTAGCTAAAGTATTAAACATGAAATGTTGACCAAGATATGGCAAGACGACATTACTAGCTAAAGTATTAAGCATGAAATGTTGACCAAGATATGGTAAGACGACATTACTAGCTAAAGTATTAAGTGTGAAATGTTGACCAAGATATGGTAAGACGACATAACTAGTTAAAGTATTAAACATGAAATGTTGACCAAGATATGGTAAAACGACATTACTAGCTAAGGTATTAAGCATGAAATGTTGACCAAGATATGGTAAGACGACATTACTAGCTAAAGAATTAAACATGAAATGTTGACCAAGATATGGTAAAACGACATTACTAGTTAAAGTATTAAACATGAAATGTTGACCAAGATATGGTAAAACGACATTACTAGTTAAAGTATTACACATGAAATGTTGACCAAGATATGGTAAAACGACATTACTAGTTAAAGTATTAAACATGAAATCTTGACCAAGATATGGTAAGACGACATTACTAGCTAAAGTATTAAACATGAAATGTTGACCAAGATATGGTAAGAGGACATTACTAGCTAAAGTATTAAACATGAAATGTTGACCAAGATATGGTAAAATGACATTACTAGCTAAAGTATTAAACATGAAATCTTGACCAAGATATGGTAAAACGACATTACTAGCTAAAGTATTAAGTGTGAATTGTTGACCAAGATATGGTAAAACGACATTAGTAGCTAAAGTATTAAGCATGAAATGTTGACCAAGATATGGTAAAATGACATTACTAGCTAAAGTATTAAACATGAAATGTTGACCAAGATATGGTAAAACGACATTACTAGCTAAAGAATTAAGCATGAAATGTTGACCAAGATATGGTAAGACGACATTACTAGCTAAAGTATTAAGCATGAAATGTTGACCAAGATATGGTAAAACGACATTACTAGCTAAAGTATTAAACATGAAATGTTGACCAAGATATGGTAAAACGACATTACTAGCTAAAGAATTAAGCATGAAATGTTGACCAAGATATGGTAAGACGACATTACTAGCTAAAGAATTAAGCATGAAATGTTGACCAAGATATGGTAAGACGACATTACTAGCTAAAGTATTAAACATGAAATGTTGACCAAGATATGGTAAAACGACATTACTAGCTAAAGAATTAAGCATGAAATGTTGACCAAGATATGGTAAGACGACATTACTAGTTAAAGTATTAAACATGAAATGTTGACCAAGATATGGTAAAACGACATTACTAGCTAAAGTATTAAGCATGAAATGTTGACCAAGATATGATAAAACGACATTACTAGTTAAAGTATTAAGCATGAAATGTTGACCAAGATATGGTAAGACGACATTATTAGCTAAAGTATTAAGTGTGAAATGTTGACCAAGATATGGTAAAACGACATTACTAGCTAAAGAATTAAGCATGAAATGTTGACCAAGATATGGTAAGACGACATTACTAGCTAAAGAATTAAGCATGAAATGTTGACCAAGATATGGTAAAACGACATTACTAGTTAAAGTATTAAGTATGAAATGTTGACCAAGATATGGTAAAACGACATTACTAGCTAAAGTATTAAACATGAAATGTTGACCAAGATATGGTAAAACGACATTACTAGTTAAAGTATTAAGTATGAAATGTTGACCAAGATATGGTAAAATGACATTACTAGCTAAAGTATTAAACATGAAATGTTGACCAAGATATGGTAAAACGACATTACTAGTTAAAGTATTAAGCATGAAATGTTGACCAAGATATGGTAGAACGACATTACTAGCTAAAGTATTAAACATGAAATGTTGACCAAGATATGGTAAAACGACATTAGTAGCTAAAGTATTAAACATGAAATGTTGACCAAGATATGATAAAATGACATTACTAGCTAAAGTATTAAGTATGAAATGTTGACCAAGATATGGTAAAACGACATTACTAGCTAAAGTATTAAACATGAAATGTTGACCAAGATATGGTAAAACGACATTACTAGCTAAAGTATTAAACATGAAATGTTGACCAAGATATGGTAAAATGACATTACTAGCTAAAGTATTAAGTATGAAATGTTGACCAAGATATGGTAAGACGACATTACTAGTTAAAGTATTAAGCATGAAATGTTGACCAAGATATGATAAAATGACATTACTAGCTAAAGTATTAAACATGAAATGTTGACCAAGATATGATAAAACGACATTACTAGCTAAAGTATTAAGTGTGAAATGTTGACCAAGATATGGTAAAACGACATTACTAGCTAAAGAATTAAGCATGAAATGTTGACCAAGATATGGTAAGACGACATTACTAGCTAAAGAATTAAGCATGAAATGTTGACCAAGATATGGTAAAACGACATTACTAGTTAAAGTATTAAGTATGAAATGTTGACCAATATATGGTAAAACGACATTACTAGCTAAAGTATTAAACATGAAATGTTGACCAAGATATGGTAAAACGACATTACTAGCTAAAGTATTAAACATGAAATGTTGACCAAGATATGATAAAATGACATTACTAGTTAAAGTATTAAGTATGAAATGTTGACCAATATATGGTAAAACGACATTACTAGCTAAAGTATTAAACATGAAATGTTGACCAAGATATGGTAAAACGACATTACTAGCTAAAGTATTAAACATGAAATGTTGACCAAGATATGGTAAAACGACATTACTAGCTAAAGTATTAAACATGAAATGTTGACCAAGATATGGTAAAATGACATTACTAGCTAAAGTATTAAACATGAAATGTTGACCAAGATATGGTAAAACGACATTACTAGTTAAAGTATTAAGTATGAAATGTTGACCAAGATATGGTAAAACGACATTACTAGTTAAAGTATTAAGCATGAAATGTTGACCAAGATATGGTAAAACGACATTACTAGTTAAAGTATTAAACATGAAATCTTGACCAAGATATGGTAAAACGATATTACTAGTTAAAGTATTACACATGAAATGTTGACCAAGATATGGTAAAACGACATTACTAGCTAAAGTATTACACATGAAATGTTGACCAAGATATGGTAAAACGACATTACTAGCTAAAGTATTAAACATGAAATGTTGACCAAGATATGGTAAAACGACATTACTAGTTAAAGTATTAAGTATGAAATGTTGACCAAGATATGGTAAAACGACATTACTAGCTAAAGTATTAAACATGAAATGTTGACCAAGATATGGTAAAACGACATTACTAGTTAAAGTATTAAGCATGAAATGCTGACCAAGATATGGTAAAACGACATTACTAGTTAAAGTATTAAGCATGAAATGTTGACCAAGATATGGCAAAACGACATTACTAGTTAAAGTATTAAGCATGAAATGCTGACCAAGATATGGTAAAACGACATTACTAGTTAAAGTATTAAACATGAAATGTTGACCAAGATATGGTAAAACGACATTACTAGCTAAAGTATTAAACATGAAATGTTGACCAAGATATGGTAAAATGACATTACTAGCTAAAGAATTAAGCATGAAATGTTGACCAAGATATGGTAGAACGACATTACTAGCTAACATTTCACACTTAAAAGTGTGAAATGTTGACCAAGATATGGTAAGACGACATTACTAGTTAAAGTATTACACATCGCATAGCCGGACAGACAGACACGTTTTCTGGACGATTTACTTATTTGAGCATAGCGTTTGAACCTGAACTAGGAAAGAAACCAAGTTTTTCTGTTAGCCAAGATGTTACTTATTCCACTGCTTATTGCCATGAACTCTTTTATTTTTTTCCTAAAGAGCGAAATTCCGTTTGTATACTTTTTCATGTAACAGTCTGTATAATATTAAAAGAAAACGTGATTGAATCCATTAGGTAAATTAGTTACACCTATTGGAAACGACCTAAACAAAGGTCATGGGTTTGGTAATAATACAACGTGCCTATTAAATACTGAAATAGAATTACGCTTTTCTTTTACGAATGCACTGATGCATCAGCATATATATAATACTTTAAAGGCAGATTTTTTAAATAAACAGGCGCAGGTCGAATAACTTGAACGTTTTTACTGTAAATTCATTGTCGATAAATTGTCACTCTCTTAAAGTAATCTTATATAATATAGAGTAAAAATATCCCCCTAAAATTACAAAACATATCTTTGCATAACTTGACATACATTTTGTTGATTATATATACAAATAATATAATACAAATTTTATGGCAAATGATCAAACATTGATATTTTTTAAATTTAACAGTCCTCGAAGTAAATTGTAATAATCTAATGATATGTATATATTGAAAGCGTATGTAGATGGGATGAAAAGCCGTCCATCATATGAAAAATTTCACCTTTCGAATTGAAGATAATAGATCCCCCCCAAATATAGGTCTTTTTTGGGGGGTGTATATCTTCAATATGAAAGGTCAAAATGTTCAATTGGTGGACTTTTCATCCCAGTTACATACATTTTAAGTACATATCATTAGATTTATAAAGTTTACTTTGAGGACTGTTAAGGGATCTAAAATGAGCGTTTATTGCGTTTCGACAGTATTTTTTGTGGGACATGAGAGCACCTCAGACCTATCGAATTGCATTCTGAATACGAAGCATGTCTTTCTGATATCAAATAATTTTCATTTTTGAAAATCACAATATAATACAAATTTTATGACAAATTATAAAAATTTGATATTTTTCAAATTTTTGACATATAACAGTCCTCGAAGTAAATTATATAAATCTAATGATATATTCTTAAAGTGTATGTAGCAGGGAGGAAAAGCCGACGGTCAATTGAAAATTCTGACCTTTCATATTGAAGATATGGATTTTTTTCCCAAAAAGACCTAATTTTTTTGTGTGTTTTGGGAAAAAAATCCATATCTCCAATACGAAAGGTCAAAATTTTCAATTGATCGTCGGCTTTTCATCCCACCTACATACACTTATTATTACGAAATTATTTGATATCAGAATGACATTCTTCGTATTCAGAATGCAATTCGACATGTCTGATGTGCTCTAATGTCCCAAAATAAATACTGTCCAAACGTTCATACCCCTTCCCTTAAATGTCAAAAATTTCAAAAATATCAATTTTTAATAATTTGCCCTAAATTTTTTATTGTATCACGAATTTCAAAAAATAAAGAAGGGCATTCCTCGTGTTCAAAATGCAATTAGATATGTCTGATGTGCTCTCCGGTCCCACAAAAATACTGTGGACAGGTGGGTGACCGATCCTTTAAACATCTTACATAAACAATTTTGTTTCATGTTAAAACATATCTACCAAAAAAACGTTGACAACGTAAAGAAATCAGCAAGTTTAAAAAAACCCACCTCGGCTCACTTTTTGAAACTTGGTCCCATTTGTAAAAGGTACTGATTTAAACTTTATCATATTTACATCAATTTAAAACATTTCCAGAAGTGGTATGTATCTTTAATGTGCAGATGCGATATTAATTTGTAAGCTTTCTGGAACGACCTGAACGGTTATTATCTTGTTCTTGCATGATAAGCCAATATCTTTTTGTGTTTTGTTTTATAATATCATGATTAATGATTGAATTAAACGAATAACAAGTAGGCTTGTTTGTAATCTTGTTGGAAACGCTGTATTCTGTTGAAATAAAATAAAAACACTGATTTGCTGTTGGTGTTCAAATGGGACCAAGTTTCAAAAAGTGAGCCGAGGTGGGTTTTTTAAACTTGCTGATTTATTTACGTTGTCAACGTTTTTTTGGTAGATTTCTTTTCTTTTTATGAATGTAGCCAAGCAGCTCCAGGCTTGGAAAGTCAGGTTATGAAGTGTACCATAAAACGAATAAAACGAAAAATGGATGTTTGAAGTTGCCATTCTTGATTCATGACAATAAATAATTAAACAAAACTTAATCAGTCGTTTATTTTTAAAACTTGCTCGTCACGCGTGACTGTAATGTTCAGAGGCGTACACAATGATCAATAAACATTTTAATATACTTTAATTATTCAAGGCTACGTAAATATGTAAATAAAATGTAAATATGAACAACACACACCCAATGTTGACAATGCCAGAGAGAAACACATAGAGTAAATCTGATTTAGGCCTACTTCATGTCGGAACTGGTAAATGCGCATATTTAAGCCTATACTACGGAAGCGTCTAAATGCCCCAGATAATCGTGTTTTAATGTTGGTGGTTCTTTGTAGCCCTGCGGGGCAATCTACTTGGCTATCCGAATTTCGCGGTTTGTGGTTCTTTGTAGCCCTTCGGGGCAACCTAGTTGAATATTCCTATTAAGCGGCGGTTGTCGGCGATCTTTCGTGGTTTGTGGTTTTCATGAAGCCCTGCACTCTATCGGGAGCTAATTTATAGTTTAAGCTTGTTGAATATCCACATTTCGTGGTTTGTGGATCTTTGTAGCCCTGTGGGGCAATCTAGTTGCATATCCAAATTTCGCGGTTTGTGGTTCTTTATAGCCCTGCGGGGCAATCTAGTTGGTATCAATATTAAGCGGCAGTTGTTGTTGAATATCGTGGTTTGTGGTTTTAATTTCCCTCATCAAGCCCTGCCCTCTATCGGGAGCTAGTTTATAGTCTAAGCTTGTTGGATATCCGTATTTCGTGGTTTGTGATTCTTTATAATCGATAGGCCTGCGGGCAATCTAGTCTTTCGCGGTTTGTGGTTCTTTGTAATCTTTCGTGTTTTGTGGTTTTAATTTCCCTCATCAAGTCCTGCTCTCTATCGGGAGCTAATTTGTAGTTTAAGCTTGTTGGGTATCCATATTTCGTGGTTTGTGGTTCTTTGAAGCCCTGTGGGGCAATAGTTCCATATCCAAATTTCGCGGTTTGTGGGTCTTTATAGCCCTGCGGGGCAATCTACTTGGATATCAATATTGAGCGGCAGTTGTTGGCGATCTTTCGCGGTTTGTGGTCTTAATTTGTTGGATATCCATATAATCGATATGCCTGCGGGCAATCTGGTTGGATATCCAAATTTCGCGATTTGTAGTTCTTTGTAGCCCTGCGGGGCAATCTAGTTTGATACCCCTATTAAGCGGCGGTTTGTGATTTTAATTCCCCTAATTAAGTCCTGCCCTTTAGCCCTGTGGGGAAATCTAGTTGGATATCAATATTCAGCGGCAGTTGTTGGCGATCTTTCGCGGTTTGTGATTTTCATTTATAATATTTATATCAAATATAATTTCAGTCTGAGCTGTGAACAGAGCCACTGATAAATAAATAATAAATAATAAATAAATTTCGGTGTTTTAAATGACGAAGATGCCATGATAGTCAGGCATGGTGATAGCATCTGGATGGTGAAAGTAGGCCCAAGGCCTAGGCCTAAATGTAAATAAAAAATCAAACATGTTTGTTTGATAAAAAAAAAAATAATATCACAATAGCAATGGATGTTCGAAATGGTGTTATTCTTGATTTACGACAATAAATTGATTAATAAAACATTAAAAAAAAGTGGTGGGAAGTTTCGAACTTGAGCAAAAATTCATAAATGGATTAGAAGTCCATGGCCTTAACCACTTCGCCACGGGGACGTCCCGTTATTACGATGTGTGAAAGTGGAGTATTTATTAATATGAATATATGCTGTGGTCCGGAAAGAATAAAAGAATTGTGAAAAACTTGATTTTTTGGCGAATGGGGTCCAGAATTTGTATGTAGGGTATCCAGGAAAATGCCTGGGTATATTTGAAAGTGAATCTGAAAAATTAGTGCGACAGTGACAGCCATGTATGGCTGTAGCAGTGTCGAAAGATTGTGGATCAGCTATGATTTGCCACTAATTTTGGCTATGAAATACCGCGTGAAATAAAGCAAGAATGTTTGTTTATTATCAAACAATCGGATTGACTGTAAGATTCGTGTAACTTTTTGAAATAAAGAGTTATTAAAATATGACACTTTGGACAGTAAATACGATTTAGCATGGTTTTAGATATATTTTGTACCCAGCGAAAAATATCATAGAACAATAGCGTTTTGTTCCGTGTAAATATAGTCTCGCGGTGCATCTGTTTATTCTTCTTTATCAGTCGTTTTTTTTAAAACTTGCTGGTCAAGCTACCGCGTGACTCTAATCAATGCATTATAAACATCTCAAAAAAAGTAACTTACCCCCTTAAATAATGGCCATTATTCAATAAGGAGCTATTGTATTACAAATCTGTAAAATGTGTTGGAAGGTAGGGACCCATTAGGGACCGTTCACAAACACTTGTAAGGGGGGCCTGATGAAAAAAAATTTCGGGGCCCCCCTTTACAGACCTCAAAAATTTCAGGGCCCCCTTTTTGACATGGAAATTATGGGTTAACCCCATAGAAAAGCATATAAACTTAATTTTTCCAGGAAAATTTGTGGTCATTTTTTTCAGCCCCCCCCCTTAGGAGGGTAAAACAATTTCAGGGCCCCCTTTTTGCATCAGGCCCCTTACAAGTGTTTGTGAACGGTCCCTTAATTTGATTAATTGATTCGGGTATGCTGAATTCAACATTTTGGCTGCCAAGTTGCCAACCCGTGACCTTCAACAAAGACCCATAAAAACCCCTATATGATCATACAAGGGGCAAAAAAATAATCATGCTCCAAATTGTCTGGGCCTTTGAAACGTAACATATTTGCGTGTACACGCAAATGTAGGACATAATTATAATTACCAAGTTATAAGGCCATTATAGGTCCAAGGTCAATTTGTATGTTGTGCAGGGGTGAACAATTAAAGTTGTTCCGATTTTCATAAAAATTGATGCAAACTGTTCCTCAAGTTTAAGGAATTCAGTGAAAGAATAGTTTTTACTATCTACGATGTAAAGGTCAGAAGATGATAAATAAATACAAATGCCATGGAATCATATGAAATCCTACATAATCTTTGCTGAGTAACATGCTAACTAGACATCGCAGATAGTGCAAACTATTCTTTTCCTGAAACCTCGAAGCTAGGGGAACAATTTGCCTCAACTTTGATCTTTGACCCGTACAAAACAAGCAAATCGAACTTTTTGTGCTCCATAACTTCTTAACTATAGGTCGTACACATACAAATATTACATTTTTTGAGGTCTCAAAATACTGCTTGGTAAACAACAGATTCGTGTTCAGCATACCCAAATCCCGGAACCCAAACTAACAAAAACAAGATGTTTACCAACACAAACTTACCGGTTGGAAAACGACATTTTCAAAATAGAACCAGTCTATCTGAACAAAGTTTGGAAAGACACAAATCAGTCTGAAATAAACACAGGGTTGGCAATTAGTTACCCAGGCCTTTTGGTTTAACGCTTCATCGCTGGTGTATAGTTTGCATTATTGAAAGACTACAGATAAAGGCTTTTAGAGTTAAATTAAATTATCTGAAATTCCAGTCCAGAGCACATCTGGTGACCAAGGTAGCCTAAAATAAAATTGGCATTTTACTATTGTTAGACAAGAGATAAAAGCTTAGAGTTCGGGTATTTCTTTAGTGGAAACAAATGCAAGTTCGCCTTATATTATCCTTAATTCTTAAATAGTGTCCAAAATATCTTAAACGAATGTGATTTAGATGATGTCATCGCCTGCGCAAAGGTCGGAAAACCTCCTCGTAATCCACATTGGGCGAATTCGATTAAATGTAGTATTTATAATATCTTTAATAACAAATGGAAAGAGGACGCTCAAACTAAATCTTCACTCGTTGATTACTTAGCAATTAAAGACGCTCCATATATGGAGACATATCTTTTAGATGCAACTGACTTTCATGGCGCTTCGTTGAAATTCAAAATTCGCTCTAACACTCTCCCGTTAGACAGTAAAATTTGTAAATGGACACCAGACAATGATGGTATTTGTAAATTATGTAATATTGATCGCGAGGATGTAAAACACTTCCTTTTCACATGTCACTCACTTAACGCAATCAGGGCTGATGAATACAGTAAACTTGAGAAAGAGCTAATCAATTTAAATGGTATAGATATTTGGGAATTATTCATCTCTGGTAACTTGGACGTAAAGTATAATATGACCCTTGGAAGTGTCAAATTGTTTGATAATATAAGTAAGGCAGAAGATTTCTATCACACCTTTGATAAATTCTGCAAATCCTTCGTAAAAAGAGCATGGAAGGCAAGATCCGAATCGAGTTTGAACGGTACTGATATTTAATGTATTTATTTGTATGTGATAATTCTGCGTTGCTAGCTAAACTGTATAATTGTGTATTTTTATATTTTGTTTATTTTCCTGTTTACAACCCATTTCAAGTCAACTTGGGTTGAGACAGGCAATTTCTTTGCTTTTGTTTTTATAATTTTGCATGTATATTTAATTGTGTTTAAATTTGTTTCTATATATATATTGTTTTTGAACGCACCGCTGGTTAGGCGTGTGCCACTGATATAAAAGCGTATGTTCCAATAAATAAATAAAAATAAAAATATCCTTCATTCCAGTTCAGAGCAAATCGCAGGTAGCTTTTAATTTAATATCGATTTTGCCATTAGGTGCTGGAAAACTTTTTTCGGCTCGAAATTACAGGGGCATATATCTGATAGTGAGAACCACAAAACAAATAAAAATCATTATTTTTTTAAAACTTGTTTGGCAGTTTGAGCAATTTAGCAAATTAAAACACTGAAGTGTACTTCCTAACCCTCTCCACGTGGGTGTCGACTGCAGACGACAAGTTCTAAAATAAAATTCAAAACATCAAAAATTTCTGAATTTTCATGACCATATTTGGCATGACAAATGCATTCAAATGAGTACAAACACGCCTAGTATTGGTTCAGTAGTTCTTAAGATAGATCTTGATGTTTTCAGAAACTATCCCAAATCTTGGATTTTTATGTTGAAGCCTATGGATAGCATGCAGAGCATTAAGGAGGGATTCACCCTCAATTTTCTTTTCCTCTATGGAAAATGAGGTTTTGATTCCCAGAGAAAGTATGAAATCTAAGCTTTCTTTGCTGCAAATTTGAATAAAATCGGACATTCCTTTCCAAAGTTATGAATATTTTCACTCGCAATTTCTGATGTATTTCCTATTTATTTCTTTATTTTTGAAATGCCGTATCTCAAAATAGCATTTTCGCACTTTGAAAAACTTTACCCCCAATATTCAGATACTTTCAGACATGCTAGAGACATGAAATTTGACACATTTATAGAGTTTTTGATGATATCCACCCTAATGAAGCCCATACTTTTGAATTTCCCTTTACATTTTAAAGGGACCATTGAAAGAAAATATGATTTGGTATCAAAATAAAGCCCATAAAATATAGAATCAATATCTAAAACAATTGAAGAACTAACTATTTTAGAAATAAAAATACAATGAAAACACCGTACTCGATTTACCCCCTTCCGACGCTACATCGCGCGTCATTTATCAAAAGTAGAAAATTGGGCGCTTTCCTGATGACGTCATTGTGGTTACGCGTTTTGTGTTGCGTTGACATTTTTGCCGGGATAATTTGACAATAGCGATCGCGATCTAAATATCAGATGCAATAATCATGGTGATACAGCCACTTACAATTATTTAAAGGTCAAGTAAAAACAAAATTCCAGTTGATTGTCCACGTGATATCAAAAAGAGGAAGTGGAGGGTCTTTTTATTTATCATTTATTAGTTATTTTTTACAATGCAAATGGATCATTTAGGCCTATGTATTATTCCCGGACGTTTTTTACATTATTAGTTGTGTAATTTGTAGAGGATGATGATAGGATCGAGGCTTTTGTTATTTGATGGTTCTCTGAGAGGATGATTAAAACAATGCCTCTAAATTGAAATGCTTATTGGACAGAAGCAAATCTAAACTATTGACAATATTATTAACTTTTGAAACATTAAAAAAAAAAAGTTTTCCCTTATAATAAAGAAAATAGCATTAAACATGTCAGACTCCCTCAATTGCAATGCCATGCGAAAGGACGATCAATTGGTTTTTTTTATCATCATCAAGCATATGCAGCTTCCTATTTTACTTATTCATAAATTCAACCACCCGGTCAACATGACCATGATTCCGATGACTTTATGTAGGCCCTACATGGCATATGTAGGCCTATAATAGGCCTATGATAATGATATAGTGACGATGTTGAGGGGAATATCGCCAAGATTTGTCGCAACTGACACATAAATTGCAGATGATGTGCCGGCGCGAGCACCTCCCATGGGTATTATTATTATAGGCCTATGTATTTTTTTCCGTAGGACCTACCTTAAAAATATTCAAGAGATGATTCTTTTTTCCAAACCTTAACAATTGGTATAAAAAGCTTTTTCTTCCATAAGTTAACTTTCAAAAGTGCTTATTTTCATACCCCAAACAATGCAAAGTAGGCCTAGGCCCTTTTATTTTGCAAATGTATTCCCCTATAGGCCTACCATGTGTTATACGGGAGACTTGCCAATATTATTTGAACTGTTGGCACTGGGGCAGTAGCTGAACGGCAGATGAAGAAGTTGGTTCAGAAGAACATGACATGCAAGCTGTTCTTGAAATAAATTACGAGGAGCGCCTACAAACATACATAGGCCTTCAAAAAGCCTATATGCTACAAACATGGGAAATATTATAGGCCTACACTTATTTTAATCCATGGATGGTTAGGACCGGGGTAGGCCTAGGCTATGCGAAATTGATGTCAGTCATTTCTAAAAACGAAATATCCAGCCAGGCGAGCTGTATAAGATTTACCCAATCAACATAAACTTTGTAACTGTAGGCCTACCTTTGATAAAATGCTCGGACACTTGGCACTTTCAAGTATCAGTGCAGGAGTTGAGATTGGATTAGGCCTATAAGCATTTCCATAACGTAAACTAAAATATTGTTCATATGATTGTTTGGAGTGGCCTTTATATGTTCCTCTCGTGGTTCTTTATCTTCAAATTTGTTTCTCATTTTTCATAGGGTTTTAAAAATAAACAAAAATAAATTTCGGCTTTTATATAATGACTAGCGGGACACCCGCGCTTCGCGCGGGTCCCCGCTAGATGAGTAAATGGGAGCGTTCACTATATAACAGGAAAAATTACTGAACAGGTAGAATCATTGAAAAGGTACATTTTATTTAACTAAATCTGTCTCTTCTTACATTTTCTTTTTTAGTTTCTTCTGCTTAGCTTGTGATTTTCCGTTTCCATGTTATTTATTTATTTAACCCCGTTCTCATTATTTTCTAAATCTGTTCTATTTGCTGCTTGTGATTTCCCGTTTCCATGTTTTTATTAAATTCTGTTCTCATTGTTTTAGCTTCTTTTTTTCTTACATTTCCTGATTAGTTTCTTTCCTTCTTTGTTTCGTGCGCGTTTCATTTAGTTACTTTAACCCGTTGGCCTATTACTCGTACCTTTTTTGTCCTCATTTTAATTTTATTTTTCTTTATAGTACCGCTTCATGTTGTTTATACAACACACATCTTTTTCCCGTATTTATTACGTCCTCTCATAGCGTGTCTACGGACGTGTTCACCCGTTATCATAATTCCGTGACCCGTCCATGTACCTTTATTTTCCTTCTTTCCGTATTATCATGTCCACTGGTCTCTGGCTCGCAAGTCGCGTGGCTCTGCGCCGTTTACGCGCGCATTGGCGTAGTGCGCATTACGCACGCGGCGCTGACGCGCTGCCGGCCAGCTGCAGTGAACAAAACCGGGAAAACCCCGGTTTTAACCACATTTTCACTGATTTTAAGGCCAATTCTTGACCGTTTTCAACCAAATAAAGTTTAAACACGTTCCCGTATATTCCCCGATCTCCCGTATGAATTTGGTGACATTTGGATCGAAACTGACGGAGCTTTTACGTGGAACCCGCCACAAACTCACAACATTCGCCTATTTATAGTAAGATAATAACGCCTTTCCCCAGATCTCGGAGGGTTCAAAGCAGGCCCCAAATTTAGAAAAGTATACAAAAAGTCCAAAATTTGTCAGAATTTGCGAGCGTAGCGAGCCAAAAAATCAGGGTTTTTACGCTTTTTTGGACAAAAAAGGTCCAAATTTTAGGAAGAAAGTCCACTTTTCTCAAAATTTATAATAAAAGGTCCACTTTTTCAAAATCAGCACCCCCAAATGAAATCCTGCGTACGGGCCTGGTTCAAAGCGCTGTAATTTTGCTGCCATAATCAGATCGCATCATCTAGGCTGGATGCTGGCGAACCTGTCGCAAATCTAGCCGCACTTGGATTGTAACATTCACCAATTATCTTTTCAGCTCCCCAAATTTCATTGAGTGAAGGAAGTTTTTGATAACCAAACAACTAATCACCAATTTTTGAGAAGCAGGAGGAAACTGGAGATCCCGAAGAAAACCTGCGGGATCGAGATAAACCAAGTTCACATGAGTCTTTAGGCCTTGAAGTTGAACCCGGGACCTCAGTAGTGGTGCAAGGCGAGGAAACAACCGTGCCAACTCGCTCCCCCGAGCCTGACTTTTGTTTTGAACCTGGTCCCATAAGTGTGTCTCTACACGGAGAGACTGTTTAGAAACAAGCAACACACTTTAATCACTCGCAATAACAGCTTCCAAACTTCGGAGTCAGGATCGGCTTGCGTTTTAGGCCTGGCGGTTAAGTCCCTCCTCAATTTCTGGGATTTGTCAGATTTTTTTTTTTAGATATTTCAATTATCTTAGACTTTGGAATGATTTATGAATTTTTCATACATAGGCCTATAAATAAGTTTATTAGAGAACAAGGACCACTTCCAAGTCTTTTTGTGGGAGGGCCTACTCTAGGGAGTTTATCCCTCAGAATCTCACATTTAAAAAAAAAAAAAAAAGTGCGTCATCGTTTCCTCAAGCACTGTTGGAAAAGACCGAAAACTGCAGACAATACTGATTTTACACTGAAAAAAAACACCTCCCTCCCTCATCAAAATCCTCTGGACGAGAACCAAAATATTAATTTTATACGGCCTAACCTAGGCCGCATGCCCGGGAGGTAGGCTAATTAGGCCTAAAGAAATTAAGTCGCATGTCATGGGCTAACCCGAAACATCATTGCCTTCTCTTTCCTATCCTCACCAGATATTTCAGAGGAAATAAGTAAAGAGTTGCTATATCAAAATACCTCAGTCAAAACAAATGATACTCTCTTGCAAACGCCGAGCAGCTAGCACTGACAGCTTTGACTTGGTCAATATGAAGGCCTAGGCCTAACTTACTTATGTTTTCCCATTGTTGGCCAATTTTCTAGCTAGAATTTATATATAGGCCTATCATAGAAGTCATTGTAGCTTTGTAATTTATATTATAATATCCTTTTTAATATACTTGTTAGGCATAAAAGGCACATAAAAGTTCATTGCTGTAAACACGTTCATGCGTTGGTTTAGGACCAAGTCTGGACTATGCAGTGTTGCCATGCAGCGGAAAGGATAACCACTTTGACGTCACAGGGGTTGCCACGTGTCTCTGCACATATGAATTGGGCGGAACGACGCGACATTGGGCGCTTTGTCTTTATTTGCTGATTTGGGGGGTAAAATAAAGGAAAATTGCGTTTATCATTTTAGAAATGGATTCTATATGTTATTAGCTTTATTTTGATTCCAAATATGTTTTTCTTTCAATGGTCCCTTTAAGATATGTTAAATCTTTTACCTTTCCAGCAAAAATAAAAGCGCTTTATTTTCAAACGGTTGCCATGGCAACGACCGGATTTTTTTTTCCAAAACATCTCTTCATAGTCGTTCACAGTTTATAAACACTAAGCTTCAAAGAAAATGTATGTAGTAACAGAAAATTGGGGGTAAAGTTTTTGAATTCACTTTTACCCAACTTTTTGAAATTTGACCTTCGACCTTGGCTAATTTGCATACGGTGATCGCGGTCTCGTTAAAATTAATATTTTTGACAACTCATCCATGCTGAAAACATTGATATGCAAATTATGTGCAACCTATGTTGATATGCAAATCAATTGTATAATGGTAGAACTAAGAAAATTCATGAAAACGAGGGTGAATCCCCCCTTAATACATTGATATTGCCAGATATTATTCAAGAAAGCAATTCCCTGCATTTAATTTTCCTTAGGTGTTGCGGTTCTTGAGTTAAGGCCAACAATATATAAAAAACAAAACTAATTTGTGGACGCCCTCACCAGAAATCATAGTACAGGGACGGGAAAGGATACAACCTTATATCAAGTAATGTTTTATATAACCCACACCATTCCTCCTGTGTGTCAGCTTTATGTGTCTCATATTTCAGTGCAAGCCCCGCCAAGTCGTACTCTCAGGTGATTCACCTGAAGATCGCCATTGTGAAACACTGTGTAATGAAATGTAATAAAATCTGTGTTTATATTTATTTACTTTTAAACATTTGTTATTTACGTTCCTGTTTTGCAGTTGAGCACTTTCTGACTATCTCCGATAGACAGACTGACTCTGGGATAGACTTTGGCTGTGTTGACACCATGGAATGTATATTCATTCACATTCCCAAGCCTAATATTCTTCATAAAGCATCTATTATTACAGAGGCTAGTTCATGTATGCATTCTGCTTACAATAACGATTGGAATTCACGTGTAACCAATGTTCAATTAAAGTTAAGAACATATTGTTTATTTAAAACATCCTTTGAATGTGAAAACTATGTTCACTTACTCAGTCGTAGTAAAAGATCTAACTTTTGTAAACTTCGTATAAGTGCCCACAATCTCATGATTGAAACGGGTCGCCATTCTACACCTCGTATTCCACCTGAAAATAGGATTTGTACTAAATGTGATCTTGATGAACCCGAGGATGAATATCATTTTATTATGAAATGTAAAGCCTATGATACTATTAGACAGGGTTTTCTGTCTGATATTAAGTCTGTTTTGAGTACCACAAACTTAAATGACTATGATATTTTTATTGCTATTATGGGTGCTAAAGATAATGATATTTTACAAATTGTGTGTGCTTATATCAATGCAGCTTTTACTGTTCGTTCAGGTATTACATGTTAATGTTTATACATATAGTAGTGTTTCTAGTTTTCATACTGTTCTTTGTATTTGTTTTCTGACTATACCTAGTTGTGTGGTAATTGTCAATAAAGACCGCATAGGTCATTGAATCTGAATCTGGTAGTCCCTCCAAATCATTCATCAAGTCGTCTGACGATTTTCTTTTAGGCATGAAACTCAGAGTAATGACTACCTACACTAGGATCCACAACATGCTCATCTATCAGGACAAAGTTCATTAACCCCAATACGTTTGTACATTCATTGAATGACCTTCAAAATTTTGGGTACAAAAACCCATGGTCTGCAACTTGAGGTCAAATTTTTCACTATGGTTGTTTAATGCTATTCTGGAGGGTTTGTTCGTTGAATTGTTTTTATACGTTATTATATATTTTTGTATTATTGTACTGTTTTAACCAAAATACATTTTGAGTTGACAACTGACATCCCTTTTGCAAAAAAAAAAAATAAAATAATAATAATAATAATAATTCAAAAGGGATGCCAATCGGCAACCAAATGAGTTTTCGATTTTATTTTTTATGTATATAAAAGGCGTACCCACGAATTACGAGAGCCTGGGAGTGTTTCTGAATCCTCAGTGAATTTATAATGAACGATTTTGTTTTTGACCAATCAATACGATTGTATTTATCGACGTAGGAAGTTAAAATAATTTTATACTCGAATATCTTAAGGGCTGGGGTATGAACGTTTGGACAGTATTTATTTTGGGACATTAGAGCACATCAGACATATCGAATTGCATTCTGAATACGAAGAATGTCATTCTGATATCAAATAATTTTGGTTTTTGAAATTCGCAATTTAATACACATTTTATGGCAAATCATTAAAATTGATATTTTTGATATTTAACAGTACTCGAAGTAAACTTTATAAATCTGATGATTTATACTTAACGTGTATGTAGGTGGGATGAAATGCCGACGATCAATTGAAAATTTTGACCTTTCGTATTGAAGATATGGATTTTTTTCCCAAAACACCAAAAAAATTAGGTCTTTTGGGAAAAAAATCTATATCTTCAATATGAAAGGTCAAAATTTTCAATTGACCGTCGGCTTTTCCTCCTGCTACATACACTTTAAAATATATCATTAGATTTATATAATTTACTTCGAGGACTGTTATATATCAAAATTTGAAAAATATCAAATTTTTATAATTTGTCATAAAATTTGTATTATATTGTGATTTTCAAAAATGAAAATTATTTGATATCAGAAAGACATGCTTCGTATTCAGAATGCAATTCGATAGGTCTGAGGTGCTCTCATGTCCCTAAAAAATACTGTCGAAACGCAATAAACGCTCATTTTAGATCCCTTAATTTTGTCAGTGCGTGATATAACGACGGGGACAAGCGTTTCAATCTGTAAGGCCGTATAAAATTAATGTTTTGGTTCTCGTCCCCTCCCTCGTCAATTTCTGGGATTTGTCAGATTTTTTTATTTTTTTTAGATTTTTCAATTATTTTAGACTTTGGAATGATTCATGAATTTTTCATACATATAAATAAGTTTATTAGAGAACAAGGATCACTTCCAAGTCTTTTTGTGGTACTCTAGGGGGGTTTATCCCTTAGAATCTCACATTTGAAAAAAAAAAAAAAGCGCCTCATCGTTTCCTCAAGCACTGTTTGAAAAGACCGAAAACTACTGACAATGCTGATTTTACATTGAAAAAAAAAAAAAAAAAAAACACCTCCCACCCTCATCAATTCATGAAAATCCTCTGGACGAGAACCAAAATATTAATTTTATACGGCCTAACCTTGTCAAGAAAGGATCAGTAGAATTGTTTTAACCTTGCTATATGTCTGTTATCTGTAAACACACGTCTGTTTCTTTATAAAACAAAGGCTTGGTAGTCGGTAAGTAGCACATATATCTAATAAAATATTATTTTACGATCAGGTTTTTTTTATTGCACATGTGAAGTGATTTATATGTTTAGTTTTTTAATTCTAGAATAGATTTCCATTCTTTTTCTTGCACTGTAGAAAAACGTGGAAGCAGCAATAATTTTGATAGCAGGAACTCTAAAATTATATACATGCTACTTCTCGTACTATACCTATGCACCTCAAAATCCTTTCAAAGTGTTCTTGCAGATATAGGATGCACTGGGGTAATTGAAAATTTTGTGAGCCCGACAAAATGGAATTTTAACTCTTTCTTCAACTCTCAAGCATTCTCAAACACTTGAGAACATTCCTGCAATCTTATTGGTTCTTACCCGTGTGATATGACACGATATCACATGGGTCAGCGCCAGGAGCGTAGCCAGCTTTCTTGGTCGGGGGGGCAAAATAAAATTTTTGGGGCACAGACGAAAAAATTGCAGTTGCATCATACAATACATAGAGACTGTATGTCTTCGAGCTTCCCGAAAAGGACGTTATTGGGATGATGTGCGCGCGTAGCGCGGGAAAAAAATGGTATTTACACTATTTTCGCCCATTATCCAGCTAAAAAGGGCTTTATTGTTACAATGTGCGCGCGTAGCGCGGAAATATTTTGTATTTTATGGGCTCCTTGCCCTTTTTCTTTTCCTTTGCCCTCCTGATTTTCTCTTTCATTTTTTGTCAGAGGGGCACTTTTTCTTTCATTTTTTGTCAGGGGCACCCCCCCGCTGGCTATGCTACTGGTCATCGCGTGTGCATCAAGTAAAAATATATATCTTAATTTTATCAGTGCGTGGTATAATGACGGAGACAAGCGTTTCAGTCTGTAACCGTGTCAATGTAAGGATCTGTCTGATATCTGTAAACACACGTCTGTTTCTTTATAAGACAAAGGCCCGGTCACACTATGACGGACGATAAGCAACGAAAGGTGACGAACGTGAAAATCACAAAATGTGGACGGCAAAGCGACGGCAAAAAGAGAAAAAACAAGATTCGCTGACGAGTGGGAACGACCTTTAGCGACAACACGACGGCAAGGGACGAAAGGCTGCGGCAGGAAACGGAGACTTGCGACCAAAACTGGACGTTGTCTGGGCGGCGAGTGACGATGTCTCGACGGAGCCCGACAACAAGCAACGAGATCGGACGGCTGGCAGCGGATTTGCTTGCGTCAAGGAATGGCAGCTGACGGTGGATTGCGGCGATGATGACGTGACTCAGCGGCCGACATCAAAGCCTGTGTGTGTGCGGGTCCACTTTGGCGTTTCCACTCTTCACAACTCTTCTGATCACCCACTCAAAAATATCAATATCAATGATAATCAAAAATATTAACATCAATATGAACAATAATCAAAAATATTAACATCAATATCAATAATAATCAAAAATATTACACACATCAATAATAATAATAAAAAAATAGTAAAATTAATATCAATTACAATTAGTGTAGCTCTGACTTCCTCAGGACAAAGTACCTAAGAATGAGACATGTAGACAGCCTCGTGCCTACTGATGACTCTGAAAAGAGCCGTTCACCGAAGACTGCCCCTTGTCTACAGAAACAAGCAGACCTCGCCTATCTGTAGATTTTAAAGGTTTGATGGCTCTGAAAAGAGCCGTTCACCGAAGACTGTCCCTTGTCTACAGAAACAAGTAGACCTCGCCTATCTGCTAAATTTAAAGGTTTGGTGGCTCTGAAAAGAGCCGTTCAATGAAGTCTGCCCCTTGTCAAGGGCAGTCTTCAGTGAACGGCTCTTTTCAGAGCCACCAAAACCTGTATATTAGCAGACAGGCGAGATCTCCTTGTTCTCTGTTGACAAGGGGCAGTCTTCTGTCTTCAGTAGGCAAGGGGCGGTCTACATGTCTCATTCTTAGGTACTTTGTCCTGAAGCTGAAGGCTACTCCTGACGAAAGCTTGACAGTTCTAAACTTGTCCGACGGCAACCCGCTAAAAACCCACCAATTGTTATGAATTCCCGTCGTAAAAGCCTATCCCACAATCAATATCAATAATAATCAAAAATAGTAAAATCAATGTCAATAATAATCTAAACTATTAATATCAATAATAATCAAAAATATTAACATCAATATCAATTATTATAATCAAAGATATTAATATCAACATCAATAATAATAAAAAATATTACACATATCAATAATAATAAAAAAATAATATAAATATCAATAATAATCAAAATATTATAATCAATATCAATAATAATCCAAACTATTATATCAATATCAATAATAATCAAAAATATTAATATCAATATATCAATAATGATCAAAAATATTATCATCAATATCAATAATAATCAAAATATTAATATCAGTATCAATAATAATCAAAAATATTAATATCAATATCAATAATAATAAAATATCAATATCAATAATAATCAAAAATATTAACATCAATATCAATAGCAATATCAATAATAATCAGAAATATTAATATTTTTGATTATTATCGATATTCTTTTTATATGAACTTCAAAATTGCATCATGCCGGACAGTCTATTGAAATCGAACAGACGTCAAAAAATGGCAAAAATCGCACAAAAAGGTTAAAATCGTGGACCATCGTTTAAAAATCGTAACCCATCGCCGACCACCGTTTCAATGCCGCAGGTACTAAACGACCCGCCATCAACAGTCAATATCCGTCACTCTCCGGACAAAATTCGCAAGTCACTGTCGCACCAAGATCGTTACAATTTCGTTACTTGCGGCAACGTGTCGTCAGGGTTCGAGATGTGACGTCACTTGCCGTTGTTTTTTCGTCAATGGTTGTTGACAACGACTACCAACGAAATTGTGACGAAATCAAAACGACTAGAGACGGCTTCCCACGGTATGGAAACGTCAAAGAAATGAGGGTTGCGGTCTCCAACGAAATTTGAACGGAATCACAACTACTTTTTTGTCGTCACAAAATTTTCAACATGTTGAAAATTTGCCGACGAACGCGACGAATAATTTCGGCCGTCTGCGGTCGCTAACGGATTCGTCAGCGACAACTAACGGCAACCCACGATGAGTGACGGTAAATTCAAAATTACAATTCGCAGCTTAACGTCGCTTGCCGTTCACCCCTATTCGTCATAGTGTGACCGAGCCTTAAGTAGCAAATATATCTATAAAAATAGAATATTATTTTACGGTCAGGTATTGAGGTTGTGATTTCCAAACGCCGTGATCGTACTTAAGTCTATCTATTCAAAAGCACCCTCTTGTGACAAACCGAGATTTTGCATAATGCGAAATGAACGTGTGAGAAAATGCACAAAAATAAAGGCCGAGTTGGCATAGTCGCATAGACCTACAAACATAATCATTTGAAACGACACATTGCAGATGAGAACCACGTACACCAATGAGACAACACACTAAAAAACTGTAACGTTGTTTGTTCATTGTTTGCAGATATCGGACCATTCACATACATGGGGTATGGCGTAATAACATCAGTGACGTTAACATCAAATCGTCTACAAATCTAAGGAAAACAATGGATTGCACAGTTGTTCGTATTCTAAGCTGTTTAGCTTTACTTACATTCCTAACACTGCCAGCCACTGACGCGTGTTCTTCAAGTAGTGAGTTTTTGGTGTCTTCTTTTTGGGACAAGAGCTTATTTGATTCATATGGTATAGGGTATTACTTGAGTCCCACAGAAAATTCTTGTTCAAAACTACATATTTTGGTAAGTGATAAAAACAGATTTCTCGTTGTAGGAGCAGAGTCTGAATGTACTCTAACCATTAAAGCTGGATTTCGTTCTTGGTTTATTATCGATATACAAAACATAAACGCAAGTTACAATTATTCCATGTTTTTTGTGGAACAATTTGACCAGGAAGGTGAAACTTCTGCAACAAATATAATATCTTTCCCCTTCAATTCTTGTAGAGCCACGTTAGTAGGAACATCCCTAGTGTTTCATTTCTCAATGATGTACATCGAATTTAGCATCATTTCTCATAGTGCCAGTGATACAATTGGTACTCCACAAAGCAATTGCAATCTTACTGAGTTTCAGAGAGTGGAACGGCTTCATCCATGGATTTCCTATGTGCAAGAGTTAAGCTTAAAGTTTAAAGATATAACTATTCCAATGTCAATCTACGAGTATGAAATCAGATGCCCGAGTAATTGCACATGTTCTTTGGATCACAAGATCTGGCTAGAAGAATGCACAGGGGAAAGGTACAGTGTTTTGCTTGTGTGTGATCCAAACATAGCAGGTTTATCTTTATATAATCATGTAATAAACACCATCAAGCCAGAATCATTTTGGTGTTTTAAATCCTTACAGAAGTTGGAAATGGACAACAATGAAATTGAAGTTTTGCCTCAACATATTTTTCATGGTCTAAAGAAGTTGAGGTTCCTAAATTTAGCATACAATAAGCTTACCACATTGCCGAAAAATATCTTTGTAGATCAGGTAAAATTAAATTACTTATTGACAAATGGTAATAAACTAACATCACTACCAGACAGTATTTACAAATCAACTGGAAATCTAAGATTATTAAATCTGGATGATAACAATTTTCTTACCTTACCATCAGGTGTATTTGGTGACTTAACAAACCTAACAGATCTTCTACTTAGATCTAACCAACTTGTTACTTTACCAAGTGATATTTTCAATAATCTTATTCGATTAGAGTTTCTTGAGTTGTCTTTCAATTATTTCACTCAATTGCCGAAATTTATCATTTTAACGCTACAGTTGTTATGGGTAGATGGGAATAGGCTAACCTCACTGACAGCCGGAACGTTCAGTCATAGTGCCGACATTTACGTGCTCTCATTCACGCATAACAACCTTATTGATATACCACAGAGAATTTTCAATACAACTATTAATCTTGAATATCTATATCTGGAACAAAATAATCTTACTGTATTACCATCGCTTTTATTTTTTAATCTTGGACGATTAAGGTATCTCACTTTAAACTCTAATAAGATAGCACATTTACCAGATGCTATTTTTGACGACCTTGATAATTTACTTGTCTTGAACCTCTCTGACAATAAATTAACATCGTTGCCAATATTAAATTTAGTAAATCTGAAAGAGTTTTATGCAACTGATAACAACATAATATCAATCCCCAGTGATACTTTCAACATGACTATTAATCTTGAAGTTCTACATTTGAAACACAATGATATCATTGTGTTATCCGAGAATGCATTTAGGAACCTTGGACGATTAATCTTTCTTACTATAAATTCTAATAAGATAGCAGATTTATCAGATAATACATTTGACGAACTTGACAATTTATATTTCCTGAACCTGTCTGACAATAAATTAACAACATTACCAAAACCGACATCAGTAGAACTGGAAGCATTTTTGGCATATAGCAATAACATATTGTCAATCCCTAGCGGTCTGTTTAATGTGACATCAAATCTGATTTCCGTTCATCTTGGAATCAATAATCTCGATGCTTTACCATCAGATATGTTCAGCCAGCTAACGCAGCTCGAGCAAATTGTGTTACATAACAATCGAATTACATCTTTACCTGTGGACATTTTCCATGATCTAGTGAATTTAATCCTTCTGAACCTGCGTGAAAATTTCTTAGTAGAACTACCCAGTTTTTCTTCAAATGTACACCTATCATATCTACAAATTGACCAAAATGATATGATAAGTTTTCCGAATATCTCAGCTTTGACAAACATCAAATATGTGTCTGCTCACAGGAATAAGATTTCTTCTTTGGAAACCAATGCTTTTGCGTCATTGAAATTGAGAGTGCTGGATATCGCAAACAATATGTTATCTCTGATACCCGCTAATCTCTTTCACCATAAATACGAGATGATGATTCTGGACATGGAATACAATAATATTACTATTCTAGATAACGAAACGTTCCGTGATCTTACCTCATTACAGCGACTTAATATTCATAGCAATGAGTTAAATAATTTACCACTAGGGATATTTGATACACTACAAGGACTAATTGAACTTAATCTCGGTTGGAACCAGTTACGGGTTTTACCCAATACGATTTTTCAAGCTATGGTGGTCTTAGAAGTTTTACTTCTAAATAATAATCACTTAGAAATATTAGAAACAGATATATTCTTATCAACAACGGCTCTAACAATCCTTTCACTTTCTCACAATAAACTATCCGTGCTCCCTGGTGGTATTTTTGGCACTCTTGTTAAATTAGAAGCTATCGAACTGAACCGTAATTTCTTGAAAGAATATAATGTTGCAATTTTTGACTCACTCCAGAATGTAGAATTTGTCTCGTTATCAGGAAATAAGGTTGTAAACCTGTCTGAGCACTTGTTTCATTTAACAATTAAGCTTCGTATTCTATATCTGTGTTGCAATAAACTAGGTATTCTACCAATGGATATCTTTACACCATTAGTTTCCCTAGAATCCTTGTCCTTGGAAAACAACGTTTTAATCATGTTGCCTCCTCTGTGTCAATGCGTCAATTTGATACAATTGAGGCTTCAAAATAACGTCCTATTTGAATCAAGTTTTGGCAGTTTACAAAGTTTCAAAAACTTAAAAATGCTGAAATTACAATATAATAGTATTAGACTGCTTCCTACTGGAGCATTTCAGGGTTTTTATGATCTTAATATTCTTTACCTGAATTCAAACAACATTTCTAAGATTGAGAAAGGTGTTTTCAAACACTTAAGCAGTCTGTTAATCCTCAAAATGTCCGATAATAATATTTCCGAACTTGATAATGATACATTTATTGGATTGAAACATCTCGATGTATTGGATCTTCAAAATAACAAACTAAATCAGTTGGAAGTCAATGTCATTTTACAGCATGCAGGATATTTCAGTATTTTAAATGTATCAAATAATAGTATTCAAAACGTATACAATCATATTGGCTCGCAGACTCGGCATTATAACGTCTCTTTTGACTTAAGGGGTAATCCACTTAAGTCATTAACAATAAAGTCATTTTTTGGTTTGAGTAACATGACGATTTTTGTTGACGAATACGCCCCATGTTGTTTTATGAATAAAAATGTTTCGTGCCTTCCAAGAAATGCCCGGCCTCCGTATTTGACATGCAAACGGATGCTTCCCAATATAATGTTACAAGTGACGATGTGGATTGTTGGATTAGTTGCCGTTGGATTTAATATGTGCGTCATTAAACAAAGATTTGTTACGGAAGAAGAAGAAAACACTCAAAATACACTGATATTAAATCTTTCCTTTTCGGACCTTTTAATGGGAATTGATATGGTTATCTTAACCTCCGTAGATTTGTATTACGCAGATTATTTTCCGAGTTTTTCAGCAATATGGACTAGCGGTTTTCTCTGCAAGGCAGCTGCAGTTTTGTCTACACTTTCAAGTGAAGCGTCTGTATTTTTGGTTTTATTAATAGCTATCGATAGATATCTCGGAGTCAGATACCCGATGGGTATCAATCATGGAATAGGGTATACCAATATGAAGGTTTGTTTATCTATTTGTTGGTTGGTCGCATTAATGCTTTCTTTTGGATCGATTTTATTAGAAATATATGTTCCAAGAAGTTATGATATTTCAGAAGTTTGTGTCGGTCTACCGATAGTTAAACGGGTAAATGTCGTACAAAAAGTTGACTCTGTTGCATTTACAAGGCACGTGTATTCATTGCAGTACAAAAGGTATGAGAATAACAGTGGCGTATCTAGAAGGCCCTTACCCCGGGGGGCTGAGATGGTTTGTGCCGCCCTGGAGAAAATATACAGGATGCCGCCCTATCCCCAACCACCCCCCCCCACACACACACGATTATTTGGGAAGTCTGAGGGGAATGTTACCTCCTAAGAATTTGGAAAAAAAAAAAAAAAAAATTTGGTGGACGATTTTGACACTATTATATTGTAAAATTATACGTAGAAAAAGTGAAAATGAAGGCCCAAATGAAGCAATTCGTGGACCAAAACTGATTTTGTGTTCTAAAGAGAAGAGAAAACGGCCACTTGTTTATCTATACGTAGGAGGTTGTCTGCTCAGAATGATGGTCCAAATTGAAGCCATTTTGTGCATAATTTTTCACTTGTTTATCCACAGGCAAGGGGTGTCTGAGAGATGTTCCCCCCTCATAAAATGTTGCAAATGAAGGTCCAAATTGAAACCGTTTGGTGCATCACTTTTTACTTGTTTATCCATAAGCTGGAGGGGTGTCTGAGGGAGATATTTCCCCTCCTCCGAAGTTGGAAAATTTTGCCAATTAAAGGTCCAAATTGAAGTCATTTGATGTATAATTTCAAAGTTGTTTACCCAATAGCAGGGGAGTGTCTGAGGAGGATCCCCCTCCGAAGTTGGACAATTTTGCCAAATGAAGTTCCAAATTGAAGCCATCTGGGGTATAATTTTTCACTTGTTGAACCAAGGGGAAGGTGTCTGAGGGGATGTTCCCCTGCCAAGTTGGAAAACTTTGCTAAATGAAGGTCCAAATTGAACCCGTTTGGTGCATCGTTTTTACTTGTTTAACCATACCCAGGGGAAGGGGTGTCTGAGCGTGGATGTCCTCCCTCCGAAATAATTGTACAATTTTGCCAAAATTAATAAAGGTCCAAATTGGAGCCATCTGATGCATCATTTTTCACTTGTTTAACCATATGCAGGGGTATCTGACAAGTCTGAGGGTGGATGTTCTCCCTCCGAAGTTGGAAAATTTTGCTTTTCACTTGTTTATTCATTCACAGGGGGTTGGTTGTCTGAGGAGTGATGTCCTTTTGCTGGTCCCTGCGCAACATGAGTGCCACCTCTGGCCCATCAAATAGAAGACACCCCTCCCCACATCTGTAACCCAAGTTTTTTCCAAGCTGTCCCCATAATTCCTTTACCGGGAAATTTTTGAAAAAAAAGTGCGCACGTAGCGCGCAGAAATTTGCTATTTCAATGCTAAAAATTCAAAAGGGATGTATCGGCATGATCGGAGTCACCGAGCCAGGGGCCGAAATTCCTAAGGCCTACTAAGAGAACATTACCGGGACAAGTGCGCGCGAAGCGCGCGAAAAATTGCAGTTTCAATGCTAAAATGAACACAATTGAGGACAATTGTGCCAAAGGAAGATGTATAGGCGTTTTACAACATTTGGTTAATTTAGTCCCGGTGTTTTGATCCAGCTCATGAGTTTTATGCTTATTACAGGCATCAGAGGAGCTGCATATAGCACTCATATTAATGATTTACATAATATAGAAAGGATGGAATTATGACTCTCCTTTTTGAGATTCGTGATTGTGTTCAAGTTTGAGATGAAAAAAAAAAGAATTTCCAATGGGGCGTCTCACAGATCTACTCACAGAGAATGAGTTTGCCGAGATAAATGCGCGAGAAGCGCGATCCAATCTGGCATTTTAATACTAAATGTTCCAAAATGTTTGGCTATAAGTTTGGGTCTAAAATAGACCAAAAGGAAGATGCAAATCATAAATTGTCACAACATTTCTCTCGAATGAACAGGTAGGGGAATGACTTGCCACCCTGCTCTATGGACAATGGCGTAGATTTCTTTTTAACATGGGTGGGTTGGAAAATGCCTTGAAGTAGGCCTACAGTGAAGCCAGAGCCTTTCAGTGACAAAATTAGTTTATGGTACAAATTCGCTCGAAGCGCCAGAAAAATTTACCATGATTGAAGCTAAACAGAAGTGGAATAATTGGCCTTTTTTAGGTTTATATGACAAAATATAATTGACTTCCATGCAACGCTAATGGCACGGGGCTATATGATTTTTGTTACCCTCTGAAAATAAAAAAAAAAAAAAAACTGTCTTTCATAAGGATTAGTTTTTAAATTCGCAAGAGGTGCGGAAACATTTTTGTCGCTTGCATCATGGAAGATGCTCAAAATCCACCGACGGGTGCTGATTCCAACACCGGCTGCACGTTCCTTTTTACTCTCTTAGTTTTAATGATCAAAGCAAAATAATCAGTTTTGTTGAAATTCGCGCGAAGCGCGCTAATAATTTTGATTTTTACTGCTTGGAAGGGGCTCAAAATCCATCGAGGGGGCACTGTATCTGATCATGCGTTTATTCGTGTTTTTTTCTGACCCTCTGAATTT
Organism: Amphiura filiformis; assembly: GCF_039555335.1. Taxonomy (NCBI): domain Eukaryota; kingdom Metazoa; phylum Echinodermata; class Ophiuroidea; order Amphilepidida; family Amphiuridae; genus Amphiura; species Amphiura filiformis. Next base: position 764,417 of record NW_027305488.1, on the reverse strand, counting down.
TGCCGGCCGTAAAACAATCTTTCATAATGATTAGTTTTGTTGAAATTAAGATTTTCACTGCTTGGACGCGGGCTCAAAACCAATTAAAGAGGCGCTGAACCCAACGCAGGGCGGCAAGTTCCCTGTTGTCTCCCTTAGTTAAGGAATGGTCATGCATGGCGTTAATTTTCCTCTCCTTCTCCCCTTTATCACTCATTAATTTTGGTTATAATGAAGTTGAATATCGTCAATTGATCTTTCAAATTAATTTGTGTTCAAATGCGCGCGAAGCGCGAAGCCGGGAGGGGCGCAGAATCGATGTTGAATTGGTCAATTCGGCGCCCCTAAGGGTGGCGCCAGGAACGTGCCCCTCTGCCCCCGTCGTTACACAACTGTTGAAAGCCACCATTTATATGCGGTTTTCTCTCCTTCATCTGCTTTATTCCTGGTTATAAGCCATCTTCCTTGTATGTGCCGCCCCATAAGCCACCTTACTTTTATGTAGTGCCGCCCACAAGCCACTCGGCCTCCTTCTATGTGTCACAGTGCAGGCCCATAGTTAAACAGCGTGATATACCGTTTTCCACTAAGAATCACGACGTGCCGCCATTTATATGTGACTGACAAGCGTTTTTTTTTTTCCCACCCTGTTCTTTTGTCCTGGTGTCACCTCACAAGCCGCCTCCTTCATCTATATTTATAACGTCTGTTGTACGTTTCCGCCGCCCCCCTCTTTCTCTTGGTTACAAGCCAACATGTGCGGCCCTACAAATAGGTAGCTGATAAGCATTTTTCTCCCAGTTTACTTTTTGTCCTTGTTACAAGCCGACTTCCTTGTATATGTGCCGCCCCAAAAAAATCCCCTATACTTCTGTGTGCTGCCCCACAAGCCACCTTCCATGTAGTGCAGGCCCATATAGTCAAAAAGTGTGATCTACCTTTTCACCCCCTCTTTTCCCCTGGTTACAAGTCACGATTTGCCGCCCTATAGATGACCAACAAGTGTTTTCTCCCCCTCCTCTACTTTTGTCCTGGTTACAAACCGCCGTCCTTGCATGTGCCGCCCGTCACAAGTCGCCAGGGGCGTAGCAAGAGCATCAGGGGCCCATGGACAAGGAACAGTACGGGCCCTTTTAACCAGGGCGGGATTAAACCTATATGGGGCCCTTGGACCAGGACAAAATTTGAGGCCCCGAACTCATGTGCCGAGGAAGGCATATGCACTCAAGTCAGTGGCCAAGTTATGGTTTACGTTTAACATAGACTATTTTAGCCCCAGATCAACACGAATGTTGCTATTTGTGCGCGCGAAGCGAGGAAAATTTTACAATTTTGCCCTATTTTGGCCAAAAAATTGCTGTTATTTTGGGTGCCCTGAACTCAGGCCCATCTGGCCCAATGGTAAATCTGGCCCTACTCTTCATTATCAGCCCTTAAGGCCTTATTCAATTTTCGCTTTTGTGCTCATGGCCCCTGAACCCTTGGGCCCATGGACTTCGTCCACCCTGTCCCCCCGCTTGCTACGCGCCTGCAAGTCGCCCTCCTTGTGAGGTCACCCTGTGGGCATATTAGACTTGTTGTACATTTGCACCCCCTTTTTTATCTTGGTTACAAGTTGACCATGTGCCGCCCTTTTATGGATGACTGACACACGTTTTTTTCACAAGCCACCGCTCTCCTTGTATGTGTCGCCCCATGGCGCCCTTCTTATATGCCACCCTGTAGGCATAAAAGTGCTCTGTCACCCCCTAATATTGCCTGATTACACGCCACCCTACTTAATGTGCCGCCCTATAGGTGATAAGCGTAATTTTCTTTCTTCTTTCTGTTTTTTTTCTTTCCTTCTTTTCCTTTTCTCTTTTTCTCTTTCCTTCTTTTTTCCTTTTCTCTTTTCTTTTCGTCTTTTTTCTTTTCTTTTTCGCCCCAAAGCCCCCCAAAAATACGCGCATGTTTATTGTTGTTAATGAGTTATGTACATTCTACAAAAGTTTTGTTGTTTTAGCCTTCTTTACAACATAACTCAAGAACCACAGGACCAACAAATGTATATCTGTGATATCTGAGTTCCTCTACACACTCGCTATGAATTGATTAATGCAAGTTTTAAAATAGTTGCTAACCTTAAATAACCGCTTCATGGCAAAAAAGGTTTTACTCTAGCGTTCAGCTAATTTCTTGATTAGTTTTACATGTTAAAAGCAACTAAAACTTGCGCTATCGTCACCAAATAGCAAAATAAGTCTTATTCTGGAAATAGTGAATTATTTCAATAAGCGTCAATATATAATTATGCCACCTTTCAATCGCCCCTCTATCTCCCGGGCTCTATCTATCTATTTTTCTCCTGGCTGGTTACAAGTCACCCTCCTGGTTTATGCCGCCCTACAAGCCTCCTCTCTATATATCCCCCGTCTTTTAGAAGCTGCAGTTGTGGTATGTGCCGCCCCTCTATCTCTCTCTTCTCTCCTGACTGGTTAAAAGCCGTCCTCCTGGAGTGTGTCTCACTTACAAACCATCCTTCTGATTTGTACCGCCCTACAAGCCACTTCTCTCTATCTGCCGCCCTACAAGCCGCCCTATATCTGCGTTCCAGTTATGTGCCGCCCATTTATCTCTCTATCATGGTTGGCTGGCTACAAGCCGCCCTCTATCTGCATTCCTGGTATGTGCCGCCCTCTATCTCTCTATCATAGTTGGTTGGCTACAAGCCGCCTCTATCTGCATTCCTGGTATGTGTCGCCCCTCTATCTCTCTATCATGATTGGTTGGCTACAAGCCGCCTCTATCTGCATTCTTGGTATGTACCGCCCCTCTATCTCTCTATCATGGTTGGTTGGCTACAAGCCGCGGCCCTCTATCTGCATTCCTGGTATGTGCCGCCCTCTATCTCTCTATCATAGTTGGTTGGCTACAAGCCGCCCTCTGTCTGCATTCCTGGTATGTGCCGTCCCTCTATCTTTCTATCATGGTTGGTTGGCTACAAGCCGCCCTCTATCTGCATTCCTGGTATGTGCCGCCCCTCTATCTCTCTGTCATAGTTGGTTGGCTACAAGCCGCCTCTATCTGCATTCCTGGTATGTGTCGCCCCTCTATATCTCTCTATCATGGTTGGTTGGCTACAAGCCGCCTCTATCTGCATTCCTGGTATGTACCGCCCCCCTATCTCTCTATCATGGTTGGTTGGCTACAAGCCGCCCTCTATCTGCATTCCTGGTATGTGCCGCCCCTCTATCTCTCTATCATGGTTGGTTGGCTACAAGCCAACCTCTATTTGCATTCCTGGTATGTACCGCCCCTCTATCTCTCTATCATGGTTGGTTGGCTACAAGCCGCCTCGCCCTCTGTCTGCATTCTTGGTATGTGTCGCCCCTCTATCTCTCTATCATGGTTGATTGGCTACAAGCCGCCCTCTGTCTGCATTCTTGGTATGTGTCGCCCCTCTATCTCTCTATCATGGTTGATTGGCTACAAGCCGCCCTCTATCTGCATTCCTGGTATGTGTCGCCTCTCTATCTCTCTATCATGGTTGGTTGGCTACAAGCCGCCCTCTATCTGCATTCCTGGTATGTGCCGCCCCTCTATCTCTCTATCATGGTTGGTTGGCTACAAGCCGCCATCTCTCTGCATTCCTGGTATGTGCCGCCCCTCTATCTCTCTATCATGGTCGGTTGGCTACAAGCCGTCCTCTATCTGTATTCCTGGTATGTACCGCCCCTCTATCTCTCTATCATGGTTGGTTGGCTACAAGCCGCCTCGCCCTCTGTCTGCATTATTGGTATGTGTCGCCCCTCTATCTCTCTATCATGGTTGCTTGGCTACAAGCCGCCCTCTATCTGCATTCCTGGCATGTACCGCCCCTCTATCTCTCTATCATGGTTGGTTGGCTACAAGCCACCCTCAGTCTGCATTCCTGGTATGTGCCGCCCTCTATCTCTCTATCATGGTTGGTTGGCTGCAAGCCGCCCTCTCTCTCTGCATTCCTGGTATGTGCCGCCCCTATATCTCTATATCAAGGTTGGTTGGCTACAAGCCGCCCTCTATCTGCATTCCTGGTATGTGCCGCCCCTCTATCTCTCTATCATGGTTGGTTGGTTACAAGCCGCCCTCTCTCTGCATTCCTGGTATGTGCCGCCCCTCTATCTCTCTATCAAGGATGGTTGGCTACAAGCCGCCCTCTATCTGCATTCCTGGTATGTGCCACCCCTCTATCTCTCCATCATGGTTGGTTGGCTACAAGCTGCTCTATCTCCCCTTTTCTCCTGACTGGTTACATCTCGTACTTGATATGTGCGCCCTACAAGCCGCCCCTATCCCTCATCTTTTCTTCTCAGTGCTGATTACAAGGAGCCTCCTTGTATGTGCCGCCCCACCCATAACTTTTTTTTTTTTTTTTTCTTCTTTCTTTCTTTCCTCTTTCCCTTTCTTTCTTTCCTCTTTTCTCTTTCTTTCTTTTCTCTTTCTTTCTTCTTTTTCTCTTCCTTTTTCTCTTTCTTTTTTTCTTTCTTTTCTTTCTTTTCTTTCTTTTCTTTCTTTCTTTCTTTCTTTTTTTTTTTTTTTTTTTTTTTTTTTTTCTTTTTCTTTTTCGCCGCCCTTTTTTACCCCAGGGCTGGCGCCCCAAAGCCCCCCGCAAAATACGCGCATGAATAAGTATGTGAACGAGATTTATGGAGGGGTATACTGGGAATGGGGCCTCACCAGCTGGGTATTTACTGAAACCATTATTTACAAAGTTTCTGAAATTTCAGGACATATATTGGCCAGTTACTTATCAATTATCATCTTTATTGGACTCAACCTGATATGCTTTTTGGCAATAGCTATATTCTATATTCTAATATTTCAAAGAGCACGTACGTCTAGCGCTATTATCCAAAGCACAGCAAAAAGTAAAGAATTGAGGATGGCTTATAAAATGTCTGTAGTGGTTTTGACGGATTTCTTCTGCTGGGTACCACTTGCCTTTGTTTGCTTGCTTGTACAGTGTGGTGCGTTTACGGTTGGCCCAGAAATATATGCTTGGGCTGTCGGTTTGATACTACCCATCAATTCAGCTATAAATCCGTTTCTTTATACATTGGCATCGATATTAGCCGACCGATTCGAAGAGTAAAATAGGTCAAAGATATTATTAAAGGAAACAGCCGGACGATTTGTTTTAAGGGGGTACTACACCCCTGTGGTAAATTTGTGACTATTTTTGCATTTTCTCAAAAAATAATAACACACTGGTAACAAAAGTTATGTATATTATTAGGGCAAGGACTCCAATTACTACACTGAAATGTCAGTGTCTCAAGAAAAGCGGTTCAGTATATATGATAGGAAACGAGGTACATCCTAGTGGTACCTTATTTCTTATCATAAATAACAAACCGCCTGTCTTGGGTCACTGAAATTCCAGTGTAGTAATTGAATTCCTTGCCCTATAATATACATAACTTTTTGTTACCACTGTGTTATTAGTTTTGAGAAAAATGCAAAAATAGACACACATTTATCGAGGGGTGTAGTACCCCCTTAAAAAGGACACATTGTTACTAGTTACATTGAAGATCAGAGAAAGGAGAACACGCTTCGCTGGCCACTGCTTCAGGAGCAAGTGTGAACCTGTCGCCAACCTGATAAACTGGGCACCCAAACATGGAACAAAAAACCCTGGTAGACCACCCCTTACATATGTAGATGTACTCAAGCAAGACACCGGACTGGAAGCATCTGACTTGGGAACGGCGATACAGGACATGAGGACATGGAGAGCTGTCGTGGTTTGGGAAAAACACCCGAAATAAGCAAGTAAGCAAGCACATTGACGATATTGTTAGAACATACTGCAGTTACTGTCCGTTTTCCTATACACAATACAGAGTGCTCTCACCATTGACGCGTGACGCGCGGCCAATATTTAAAGTTCTCTCTGAAATTCTAGAAAATATAGTTTTGTAACATGTCCTAAATTTTTAGCTAATTTAGGTGTTTGGAAATATTCGCACTTTGGTGTTTTAGGAAGGATATGTATTGTAAACGACAGATAAAACCAAAAAATATGAAGAAATTATTTTCAAACCGTGTTAAGTTTACAACCATTATGTTTCTCATTTTCAAGAATGCTGATTAACAATATGCACACTATTGTCTCATTTCGTAAACAAAGGCCCACAGAGTATTGCTACCTTGCGTTTGCTTTATAATCGATTACCCAACTGGAACTATAATACCTGCTCATTGTAATACGGCACAGGTAAAACAGAAACATGTGTGGATTTAACCAGAGAAGATCTAATTTAACATAGTTGAGCTATTTGCAATGAGTGTTATCTTGGTTTAATAGCTTTTAATGGGGTTTAAGTCCTGCAAAGGTCGTGGTGAATTCTGTAGACATGACAGCATCATGATCAAACACTTCTGCTAATTAGTGTAATTATTTGATTAAAATCATCAGTGGAAGTCGGCATGTTTCGATACTTGGGCTGTAGTGACGTCACATTGCACACAATGGGCGGGCGCTCAGGTCGTGTGATAAGCGAAATTGGCAACACGAAGATCAGTTCAAAACGTAACAAGAAAACAACGTACATGTGCAACCATGATGACTGTTTTAAAATAGCCCGCCAAAGTCATGCAGGTAACTCCGAGGTCATGCATTGAATTGGTTTCAATGAGGTATACTACGGGAACCAGAACCTTTTGTTAGAAGTCACGCATGAGTGAAGTGGATAACCTCCATAGGAAAAATTAGCATTGACCAATCGGCTGTATCGATACTTGGGCTGTAGTGACGTCAAGATATGATCGAAAATGGCCGCCGATACCGGTTAATTCAAAATATTTTTATTTCATTTCTTTATAACGGAGAGGTTTTTGTACTTTAAACGAACCAGGAATATTTACTAATTCATAAACAATTATAATAGCGCAAAACATAACATGACCGGCTGATCCCTTTAATGCACACTGTTTGGATAAAATGACGTATGTTGATGATATGTAACTATACAAAATTGTCAAGAAATCAGATACATCAAAAGTGCTTTCAAGACTTGAACAGTGCATCGGTGATGTGAAGGCATGGATGATTCAGAACAAACTGAATCTCTATGATTCAAAAACAGAACTTATCTACATGAACTTATTAGCTCAGTTGGTAGAGCATCGGTCCGGTGATCTGAAGGTCCAAGGTTCAAATCCTGGATGGTCAGTGAACTATTTTCACCGGCTGTCATTTATGTATGTGCAGACTTGTGTTAAAAACCTTTCTCTTATTCATATTACTTCCTTCCCGATTCATCAATTCTACTCAAATTCCACCTGTCACAAATGGTACATCACTCACTGTTTAAGATCTGGGCATACATTAGGTTTCACTGCCTGAACAGAATTGCTCATGCCTCACCTCCTTTTTTCAAGCAAATCGACGGTAGTAACTCTTATAGTGAGGGATCAACATTTAACCACAAATTGACTCAAGCAAAACTCACGTCCTGGGAACTAAATACCACACGAGGTCATTTTTATGTAATTCGTTGACCCATGTGTGTCATATACTGCCTCTAGCTATGATGACAGCCTGGTGATCTGGTCAACCTATTGACAGATACTAACTTCAGGAGGGAATTCAATTTTTGATTAATTCTCTTCAGGTAGTGAAACGTAATGTATTTGTGGATGATAAACTCACTCTGAACAGGGCTCAAATAGCCGCAGTCTGTGGCCCTCACGGACGTAGCGAGCGCGTAGCGCGAGACGTTCAATCGAGCGCGCCAGCGCGAGGACGCAACCTCTCTGGATAGTATACTAATAGCAACAGAGCCCGAAAGTAGTGCTAGGCTCAAACTGAACAATTGTCATTGCCTTTATAACGTATCATCTCGATAACTGCAACTTTCTTCTTTATGGTCTACCTAGTGCTCAGATTGACAAACGAATTCAAAATACTGCCGCGCGTCTCATTACTAGAACAATGAAATCTGATCATATTTCCGGAGTCTTAGAACAATTATTTGGTTGTCTATCCACAAACGCATCATTTACAAAATTGTTTTTCATTGCTGAACTTGTTTCTCTCTATAACCAACTTTGTTCTAGCTCACAGTGCCAACTCGTTTCACCAAGATTTTCAACTTCTTATGCGAAGCGTGCCTTCTCAGTTGCCGGTCCCATACTATGGTACCAAGCTACCAATTCACATCCGTGACTCAAAAGTCACCTGTTTATTTCAAATGTCATGTAATTTGTGTAGTGTATTTATCTTTGTTAAGATCAAGGGTCTGTAGTGTAAGTTTGTTGTTCATTATTTTCTTATTTGTGAAGGGCATAGAGACATGTTTTTGTTTATGTACTTAAAAGCGCCTCCATATTATTATTATTATTAGTTGTATACCTTTGCATCGACATTAGATGACTGAATTTGGTAAAAAAATGTTCTATATATATACCTTCGCATCAACGTTAGATGCTCGACTCGGGTGAAATAGATTATTTATACCTTCACATCGACATTAGATGACCGACTCAGATAAAATAGGTTCTTTATACCTTCACATCGACATTAGATGACCGACTCAGATAAAATGTGTTCTTTATACCTTCACATCGACATTAGATGACCGACTCAGATCAAATATGTTCTTTATACCTTCACATCGACATTAGATGATCGACTCCTGTAAAATAGATTATTTATTCCTTCACATCGACATTAGATGACCGACTCAGATAAAATGTGTTCTTTAAACCTTCACATCGACATTAGATGACCGACTCAGATAAAAATAGGTTCTTTATACCTTCACATCGACATTAGATGACCGACTCAGATAAAAATAGGTTCTTTATACCTTCACATCGACATTAAATGACCGACTCAGATCAAATATGTTCTTTATACCTTCACATCGACATTAGATGACCGACTCAGATAAAAATAGGTTCTTTATACCTTCACATCGACATTAAATGACCGACTCAGATAAAATATGTTCTTTATACCTTCACATCGACATTAAATGACCGACTCAGATAAAATATGTTCTTTATACCTTCGCATCGCATTAGATGATCGACTCAGATAAAATATGTTCTTTATACCTTCGCATCGCATTAGATGATCGACTCCTGTAACATAGATTATTTATTCCTTCACATCGACATTAGATGACCGACTCAGATAAAATATGTTCTTTATACCTTCGCATCGCATTAGATGATCGACTCCTGTAAAATAGATTATTTATTCCTTCACATCGACATTAGATGACCGACTCCTGTAAAATAGGTTCTTTATACCTTCGCATCGACATTAGATGACCGACTCAGATAAAATATGTTCTTTATACCTTCACATCGACATTAGATGACCGACTCAGATAAAATGTGTTCTTTAAACCTTCACATCGACATTAGATGACCGACTCAGATCAAATATGTTCTTTAAACCTTCACATCGACATTAGATGATCGACTCAGATAAAATATGTTCTTTATACCTTCACATCGACATTAGATGATCGTCTCCTGTAAAATAGATTATTTATACCTTAACATTGACATTAGATGACCGACTCAGATAAAAATAGGTTCTTTATACCTTCACATCGACATTAGATGACCGACTCCTGTAAAATAGATTATTTATACCTTCACATCGACATTAGATGAGCGACTCCTATAAAATAGATAATTAATACCTTCACATCGACATTAAATGACCGACTCAGAAAAAAATATGTTCTTTATACCTTCACATCGACATTAGATGATCGACTCAGATAAAATGTGTTCTTTACCTTCACATCGACATTAGATGACCGACTCAGATAAAATGTGTTCTTTAAACCTTCACATCGACATTAGATGACCGACTCAGATCAAATATGTTCTTTATACCTTCACATCGACATTAGATGATCGTCTCCTGTAAAATAGATTATTTATACCTTCACATCGGCATTAGATGACCGACTCCTGTAAAATAGATTATTTATACCTTCGCATCGACATTAGATGACCGACTCAGATAAAATAGGTTCTTTATACCTTCACATCGACATTAGATGATCGACTCCTGTAAAATAGATTATTTATACCTTCACATCGACATTAGATGACCGACTCCTGTAAAATAGATTATTAATACCTTCACATCGACATTAGATGACCGACTCAGATAAACAGATAAAATATGTTCTTTATACCTTCGCATCGCATTAGATGATCGACTCCTGTAAAATAGATTATTTATACCTTCACATCGACATTAGATGACCGACTCCTGTAAAATAGATTATTAATACCTTCACATCGACATTAGATGACCGACTCAGATAAAAATATGTTCTTTATACCTTCACATCGACATTAGATGACCGACTCAGATAGAATAGGTTCTTTATACCTTCACATCGACATTAGATGACCGACTCAGATAAAATATGTTCTTTATACTTTCACATTGACATTAGATGATCGACTCCTGTAAAATAGATTATTTATACCTTAACATTGACATTAGATGACCGACTCAGATAAAAATAGGTTCTTTATACCTTCACATCGACATTGCATGACCGACTCAGATAAAATGTGTTCTTTAAACCTTCACATCGACATTAGATGACCGACTCAGATCAAATATGTTCTTTATACCTTCACATCGACATTAGATGATCGTCTCCTGTAAAATAGATTATTTATACCTTCACATCGACATTAGATGACCGACTCAGATAAAATATGTTCTTTATACCTTCGCATCGCATTAGATGATCAACTCCTGTAAAATAGATTATTTATACCTTCACATCGACATTAAATGACCGACTCAGAAAAAAATATGTTCTTTATACCTTCACATCGACATTAGATGATCGACTCAGATAAAATGTGTTCTTTAAACCTTCACATCGACATTAGATGACCGACTCAGATAAAATGTGTTCTTTAAACCTTCACATCGACATTAGATGACCGACTCAGATCAAATATGTTCTTTATACCTTCACATCGACATTAGATGATCGACTCAGATAAAATGTGTTCTTTAAACCTTCACATCGACATTAGATGACCGACTCAGATAAAATGTGTTCTTTAAACCTTCACATCGACATTAGATGACCGACTCAGATCAAATATGTTCTTTATACCTTCACATCGACATTAGATGATCGTCTCCTGTAAAATAGATTATTTATACCTTCACATCGGCATTAGATGACCGACTCCTGTAAAATAGATTATTTATACCTTCGCATCGACATTAGATGACCGACTCAGATAAAATAGGTTCTTTATACCTTCACATCGACATTAGATGATCGACTCCTGTAAAATAGATTATTTATACCTTCACATCGACATTAGATGACCGACTCCTGTAAAATAGATTATTAATACCTTCACATCGACATTAGATGACCGACTCAGATAAACAGATAAAATATGTTCTTTATACCTTCGCATCGCATTAGATGATCGACTCCTGTAAAATAGATTATTTATACCTTCACATCGACATTAGATGACCGACTCCTGTAAAATAGATTATTAATACCTTCACATCGACATTAAATGACCGACTCAGAAAAAAATATGTTCTTTATACCTTCACATCGACATTAGATGATCGACTCAGATAAAATGTGTTCTTTAAACCTTCACATCGACATTAGATGACCGACTCAGATAAAATGTGTTCTTTAAACCTTCACATCGACATTAGATGACCGACTCAGATCAAATATGTTCTTTATACCTTCACATCGACATTAGATGATCGTCTCCTGTAAAATAGATTATTTATACCTTCACATCGGCATTAGATGACCGACTCCTGTAAAATAGATTATTTATACCTTCGCATCGACATTAGATGACCGACTCAGATAAAATAGGTTCTTTATACCTTCACATCGACATTAGATGATCGACTCCTGTAAAATAGATTATTTATACCTTCACATCGACATTAGATGACCGACTCCTGTAAAATAGATTATTAATACCTTCACATCGACATTAGATGACCGACTCAGATAAACAGATAAAATATGTTCTTTATACCTTCGCATCGCATTAGATGATCGACTCCTGTAAAATAGATTATTTATACCTTCACATCGACATTAGATGACCGACTCCTGTAAAATAGATTATTAATACCTTCACATCGACATTAGATGACCGACTCAGATAAAAATATGTTCTTTATACCTTCACATCGACATTAGATGACCGACTCAGATAGAATAGGTTCTTTATACCTTCACATCGACATTAGATGACCGACTCAGATAAAATATGTTCTTTATACTTTCACATCGACATTAGATGATCGACTCCTGTAAAATAGATTATTTATACCTTAACATTGACATTAGATGACCGACTCAGATAAAAATAGGTTCTTTATACCTTCACATCGACATTGCATGACCGACTCAGATAAAATGTGTTCTTTAAACCTTCACATCGACATTAGATGACCGACTCAGATCAAATATGTTCTTTATACCTTCACATCGACATTAGATGATCGTCTCCTGTAAAATAGATTATTTATACCTTCACATCGACATTAGATGACCGACTCAGATAAAATATGTTCTTTATACCTTCGCATCGCATTAGATGATCAACTCCTGTAAAATAGATTATTTATACCTTCACATCGACATTAAATGACCGACTCAGAAAAAAATATGTTCTTTATACCTTCACATCGACATTAGATGATCGACTCAGATAAAATGTGTTCTTTAAACCTTCACATCGACATTAGATGACCGACTCAGATAAAATGTGTTCTTTAAACCTTCACATCGACATTAGATGACCGACTCAGATCAAATATGTTCTTTATACCTTCACATCGACATTAGATGATCGTCTCCTGTAAAATAGATTATTTATACCTTCACATCGACATTAGATGACCGACTCAGATAAAATAGGTTCTTTAAACCTTCACATCGACATTAGATGACCGACTCAGATAAAATGTGTTCTTTAAACCTTCACATCGACATTAGATGACCGACTCAGATAAAATGTGTTCTTTAAACCTTCACATCGACATTAGATGACCGACTCAGATCAAATATGTTCTTTATACCTTCACATCGACATTAGATGATCGTCTCCTGTAAAATAGATTATTTATACCTTCACATCGACATTAGATGACCGACTCAGATAAAATAGGTTCTTTAAACCTTCACATCGACATTAGATGACCGACTCAGATAAAATGTGTTCTTTAAACCTTCACATCGACATTAGATGACCGACTCAGATAAAATGTGTTCTTTAAACCTTCACATCGACATTAGATGACCGACTCAGATAAAATGTGTTCTTTATACCTTCACATCGACATTAGATGACCGACTCCTGTAAAATAGATTATTTATACCTTAACATTGACATTAGATGACCGACTCAGATCAAATATGTTCTTTATACTTTCACATCGACATTAGATGATCGTCTCCTGTAAAATAGATTATTTATACCTTAACATTGACATTAGATGACCGACTCCTGTAAAATAGATTATTAATACCTTCACATCGACATTAGATGACCGACTCAGATAAAAATAGGTTCTTTATACCTTCGCATCGAAATTAGATGACCGACTCAGATAAAATAGGTTCTTTATACCTTCGCATCGACATTAGATGATCGTCTCCTGTAAAATAGGTTATTTATACCTTAACATTGACATTAGATGACCGACTCAGATAAAAATAGGTTCTTTATACCTTCGCATCGACATTAGATGACCGACTCAGATAAAATGTGTTCTTTATACCTTCGCATCGACATTAGATGATCGTCTCCTGTAAAATAGGTTATTTATACCTTCACATCGACATTAGATGACCGACTCCTGTAAAATAGATTATTAATACCTTCACATCGACATTAGATGACCGACTCAGATAAAAATAGGTTCTTTATACCTTCGCATCGACATTAGATGACCGACTCAGATAGAATAGGTTCTTTATACCTTCACATCGACATTAAATGACCGACTCAGATAAAATATGTTCTTTATACCTTCACATCGACATTAAATGACCGACTCAGATAAAATATGTTCTTTATACCTTCGCATCGCATTAGATGATCGACTCAGATAAAATATGTTCTTTATACCTTCGCATCGCATTAGATGATCGACTCCTGTAAAATAGATTATTTATTCCTTCGCATCGACATTAGATGATCGACTCAGATAAAATGTGTTCTTTAAACCTTCACATCGACATTAGATGATCGTCTCCTGTAAAATAGGTTATTTATACCTTCACATCGACATTAGATGACCGACTCCTGTAAAATAGATTATTAATACCTTCACATCGACATTAGATGACCGACTCAGATAAAAATAGGTTCTTTATACCTTCGCATCGACATTAGATGACCGACTCAGATAGAATAGGTTCTTTATACCTTCACATCGACATTAAATGACCGACTCAGATAAAATATGTTCTTTATACCTTCACATCGACATTAAATGATCGACTCAGATAAAATATGTTCTTTATACCTTCGCATCGCATTAGATGATCGACTCAGATAAAATATGTTCTTTATACCTTCGCATCGCATTAGATGATCGACTCCTGTAAAATAGATTATTTATTCCTTCGCATCGACATTAGATGATCGACTCAGATAAAATGTGTTCTTTAAACCTTCACATCGACATTAGATGACCGACTCAGATAAAATATGTTCTTTATACCTTCGCATCGCATTAGATGATCGTCTCCTGTAAAATAGATTATTTATACCTTAACATTGACATTAGATGACCGACTCAGATAAAATGTGTTCTTTATACCTTCGCATCGACATTAGATGATCGTCTCCTGTAAAATAGGTTATTTATACCTTCACATCGACATTAGATGACCGAATCAGGTAAACTAATGAATACATTTAATATTTGGCTTTGCAGTAGAGACTTGTGATAAATCACAAGGTAACGGGATGAATGTATTTAATATTTGGCTTTGCACTAGAGACTTGTGATAAATCACAAGGTAACGGAATGAATGTATTTAATATTTGGCTTTGCAGTAGAGACTTGTGATAAATCACAAGGTAACGGAATGAATGTATTTAATTTTTGGCTTTGCAGTAGAGACTTGTGATAAATCACAAGGTAACGGGATGATTGTATTTAATATTTGGCTTTGCAGTAGAGACTTGTGATAAATCACAAGGTAACGGAATGAATGTATTTAATTTTTGGCTTTGCAGTAGAGACTTGTGATAAATCACAAGGTAACGTAATGAATACATTTAATATTTAGCTTTGCACTAGAGACTTGTGATAAATCACAAGGTAACGGAATGAATGTATTTAATATTTGGCTTTGCAGTATAGACTTGTGATAAATCACAAGGTAACGTAATGAATACATTTAATATTTGGCTTTGCACTAGAGACTTGTGATAAATCACAAGGTAACGTAATGAATACATTTAATATTTGGCTTTGCAGTATAGACTTGTGATAAATCACAAGGTAACGGAATGAATGTATTTAATATTTGGCTTTGCAGTATAGACTTGTGATAAATCACAAGGTAACGTAATGAATGTATTTAATATTTGGCTTTGCAGTAGAGACTTGTGATAAATCACAAGGTAACGGAATGAATGTATTTAATATTTGGCTTTGCAGTAGAGACTTGTGATAAATCACAAGGTAACGTAATGAATGTATTTAATATTTGGCTTTGCAGTATAGACTTGTGATAAATCACAAGGTAACGTAATGAATACATTTAATATTTGGCTTTGCACTAGAGACTTGTGATAAATCACAAGGTAACGGAATGAATGTATTTAATATTTGGCTTTGCAGTAGAGACTTGTGATAAATCACAAGGTAACGGAATGAATGTATTTAATATTTGGCTTTGCAGTAGAGACTTGTGATAAATCACAAGGTAACGTAATGAATACATTTAATATTTGGCTTTGCATTAGAGACTTGTGATAAATCACAAGGTAACGTAATGAATACATTTAATATTTGGCTTTGCAGTATAGACTTGTGATAAATCACAAGGTAACGGAATGAATGTATTTAATATTTGGCTTTGCAGTATAGACTTGTGATAAATCACAAGGTAACGTAATGAATGTATTTAATATTTGGCTTTGCAGTAGAGACTTGTGATAAATCACAAGGTAACGGAATGAATGTATTTAATATTTGGCTTTGCAGTATAGACTTGTGATAAATCACAAGGTAACGTAATGAATGTATTTAATATTTGGCTTTGCAGTAGAGACTTGTGATAAATCACAAGGTAACGGGATGAATGTATTTAATATTTGGCTTTGCAGTAGAGACTTGTGATAAATTACAAGGTAACGGGATGAATACATTTAATATTTGGCTTTGCAGTAGAGACTTGTGATAAATCACAAGGTAACGGGATGAATGTATTTAATATTTGGCTTTGCAGTAGAGACTTGTGATAAATCACAAGGTAACGGGATGAATACATTTAATATTTGGCTTTGCAGTATAGACTTGTGATAAATCACAAGGTAACGTAATGAATGTATTTAATATTTGGCTTTGCAGTAGAGACTTGTGATAAATCACAAGGTAACGGAATGAATGTATTTAATATTTGGCTTTGCAGTATAGACTTGTGATAAATCACAAGGTAACGGGATGAATGTACTTAATATTTGGCTTTGCAGTAGAGACTTGTGATAAATCACAAGGTAACGGAATGAATGCATTTAATATTTGGCTTTGCAGTAGAGACTTGTGATAAATTACAAGGTAACGGAATGAATGTATTTAATATTTGGCTTTGCAGTATAGACTTGTGATAAATCACAAGGTAACGGGATGAATGTATTTAATATTTGGCTTTGCAGTAGAGACTTGTGATAAATCACAAGGTAACGGAATGAATGCATTTAATATTTGGCTTTGCAGTAGAGACTTGTGATAAATCACAAGGTAACGGAATGAATGCATTTAATATTTGGCTTTGCAGTAGAGACTTGTGATAAATTACAAGGTAACGTAATGAATACATTTAATATTTGGCTTTGCATTAGAGACTTGTGATAAATCACAAGGTAACGGAATGAATGTATTTAATATTTGGCTTTAGTATTTGGCTTTGCAGTAGAGACTTGTGCTTCTTTGCCTTGGGGTGAATTTCATGTTCCAATAGAGAGCTCCCTCCTTTACGGGTACGTACCTTGCTGGTAGGATTTGTATGGGAGGGCACTTTTAGTTTGTGTCTAAAATTCCAGTTATGTCAAGAGAGTCCATAGCACCATTAGGCACAAATGTTTACGGTAACTCAATTTAAAACATCATACCATGTACCAATGTAAACCTTAAACACACCACGTCATGATTATATAAAGTCTGCACAAAAAGAAACGCAGCTGTTATAAATACGCCTATAGCTTCAGATCTAATAATTGTTTCCACAATATTTCTACATAGAAAGAAGGATGCAGGAAAATAATGCACGAGTACTGAGATGTTGATGCGTCTTCTGCACGCGCCCGCAGGTGCAGGTGCAATATTTTGTCTCGAGCAAACAAGTGACACGTATTTATTAACCTATTTCATACACGAGAAAAAAATCCTGACGTTTTGTTATTTTTATAACAAAATTGTCACCATATAATGTTGGAAAATAAAAGTAAAATAATAGATGCATTAACCCGCAAGAAACATGAACGCGTGCGGAACACTGGTCCAGAAGCACTGCGCGTAGTACGCGGAGTGCTAGTGCGCGCCCGTGCATTATACATAATCAAATCTAACGTTTGCTTTGAGTGGTACTCGCTATCTAAGATAATACTATACAGCCTGTCTAAAAAAATTGTGCAAGTGAAAAGCGCCCTCTCTGGCAATTAGAGAATACCGTTGTGACAAATTGCTTACATCAACGTCACGGGCTTTGTCTTAGCTCTCAAATGCCGTTTGTTCTGTTCAATTTGCTTGTTCCAATTTCGAGATATGTTTATTTAACAACGAAAGGGTAAAATCACATTTGTGCCACTTTTACTAGGGAAGAGAGCTGTACATGTAAATCAATGATAGCTGATGTTAAAATCATTGACATGCACATGTACACTACGCAAAAAAAGTTTCTTTATGGTTAGGAAATTTAACCACTATTAAAATCTAGTGACTAATGTTGTATGTTTGCTAAATAATCGCTTGCGGGGGATTGTCCTGCGCATTTTGACACCTGAATCACTACCCTACGACACTCCTGAGAAAAGATATGAATGTTTAAGTAACACCAGGTCGAAAAATATAAATTGCAAAAAGCCCTATTCAAGTTTTTAGCATAAAAGAACACAAAAACAACAAACATGCAGATAACATTTTTTGTTTATTTGCTGAGCCCATTTCAGGCATCATACTGCCGCTTCCAACTTCACTTGAGATTAATCTCTTTCTTTACCAGTCTTTCAGTACTTAGTGTGTCCACCGTTGGCTTCCCTTACAGCAGCTACGCGGCGTCTCATGCTCCTAATGAGGCGTCGAATGTTACCTTGCTCAATCTCGTTCCACTCGTTGATAACGATACGACGCAATCCCACCGAAGCTGTATCTGCCTTTATCTTCTTGTTCACTCGTCTCTTGAGCTGTTAATGTTCTCCAAGAGGCTAGGGGTTAAGATCAGGGCTTCTGGAGGGCCACTCAAGTGTCTCAATTCCTTCTGCTTCCAGGAATGCAGCTTTCCTGGCTGTAATCATGATATGTTTTGAATCCCTTTTCCAAACCCATCTTTCAAAACGGAAATGTCTTAGTACCCACTCACTTTTGTCTTTGATCATTCATCTGCGCAATAAGCAAAGGATTTTCCAACATTCATCAAGGAAAATGCTTTAAATTCAAATTGAAAAGGCGCCAATAATGAAGCTGTCTTGGATCAATGAATCAGCTCTAAAACCATTGAATAGGCTTTTTTGCAATTTTTATTTGTCGACCTCTTGGTACTTAAACATTCATATCTTTTCTCAGAAGTGTCGTAGGGTAGTGATTGAGGTGTCAAAATGCGCAGGACAATCCCCCGCATGCGCTTATTTAGCAAACATACACAATTAGTTGCTAGATTTAAATAGTGGGTAAATTTCCTAACCATAAAGAAACTTTTTGTGCGTAGTTTATTAAATTTTTACAGCAGAATGTGAAATATTTATTTATCTTTAATCTCTTTTAAGTGGAAAAAGTTTTTTATCATTCCTGCATCATGATAAAACAGTAAACACAGTCAAAAAAATGTTGTATTATGTAATTGATGCATTCTTTTGATTTCACGAAAGGACTCTTGATAAACTTGATGCTATCACTGTTACATGTAAAGCCCTCTTTCCTAGTAAAAGTGGCACAATTGTGATTTTACCCTTTCACCTTTAACTAAACATATCTTGAGATTAAAACAAGCAAATTGAACAGAACAAACGGCATTCGCAAGCTAAGACTACGCCCCTGACGTTGATGCATGCATTATGTCACAACGGTATTTTCTAATTGCCAGAGAGGGCGTTTTTAACTTGCACATTTTTTTTTTAGACAGGCTGTATATGAATGAATTATACAAAACTAAATAATACCGCATTTTTAATGTGTGTCATCCCTAAAATTTGAATAATGATCCACTGAATGTGAATTTATGGCAACTCAAATTTCAGATTATAAAAACTGTTTTAAATAACACTGAATTTTGAGTATAACCCCTCTAAAGGGGCTGTGCCATAATTATGAGCCCCGCGGGGTGTAGCATTTCCAAACGGGGGTGACAAATATTTCTTACCCCTTGCTAAAGTTGCTTCCCCTCCCAATCCTGGCCTTCCAAATAGTCCTTTTGCCCCCTTTGAAAATGCCAAATTTTGGGTCCTTAATTTGCGTAGCGAGCAAGAAATTGAGCATAATGTGCTTTTTAGAGCGGTTATTAAGGTGCCCATACAATGTGTGCCAAAATTGCTTACTTCACATCCCCTTTTGACTGTTCAAAATTTCTTGTCGCCATTTGGTTTACCAAAAATCATTCCTCTCTCCCTACTTTCAAGGGGGCCAGTGAGAATAATACTTGTAAGCATCCACGTGACAGATTTAGGGTGGTTTTGAAATCAAAACACAGGGCCGCGATTAGGGATTCAAAACACTCATTTTACTAGCAGGAGTGTTTTTTTAAGGACAATCCTCGCTTAGGGTAGCTTTATAAAATTACCCAATTAACGGCTATTAGTGGTGACATATTTATCTAGTTATATTGCACAAAGAGTGGTTTTCGGGTGATTTTACAAATCAGATGCAATGTCTATTCTTGTTTAGGGGGAAATTTCAAACAAATACCTCGCTCAGGGTGTTTTTATTTGAGTAAAATCCTCGTTTAGGGATAGTTTGACAAGGGTTAATTTTGAAATTCACGCGGATGTTTACAACTTTTATACATGAGTGCCCTCCCACTCTACATGAGTGCTTTACTCCTACCCAGGTTCGTAATTATTACAGAGCTACTTAGTGAAATCTACATCCCGTAGAGACTAAGGTCATGTTTTCCATAGGGGTGTATGGATCTCAACTGGAATATCCCGATTCGTCTGTTATCACACCACTATGTTACGTATAAATAATATTTTCTTGATTTACATTACAGGGGTCAGTCGGCGCGGCTGTGCGCCGTTCCAAACTTGACTTTTTGTCATATTTGTAACGTTTAAACATGTTCCAACTTACACATAAATACATACATGTATATGGAATCAGCAAAATCGTTTGGGTTTGTCAAGTCAACAGAGCAATATAAAATTATTTAAAAAACAAAACAATGAGACCAATCGATCTCCGATATTTTGCCAAAATCATAACGAGTCATGAACGGTTGTGTGATAGCATGTAAAACTACGTCATTTTAAAGAACAGATGAACACTGGGCTGTTTATCTTAAATCATATTTTCATCTTTACAAGGGGTTGACACTAGTATAAATACATTAAGGGTAGACGAGGAGTTGTTGGTCGAAGCAACCAAAAAAATCGATTTTCATTCTCTAGATCAATAAATTATTGACAAATAACACCTTGATGTTTTGCAAAGGTTCATTCTACGAATTATATAATTTGAAAACTTGCTTAATTTATTGTTGTATATGAGTTATGTACATTTTACAAAAGTGTTGTTGTTTCAGCCCTCTTTACAACATAACTCAAGAACCACAGGACCTACAAAATTATTTCTGTGATATTTGAATTCTTCTACACGCTCGCAAGGAAATGAGCAATGCAATTTTTGCCAAAGCTCATTACCATTCGCAAGATGTTGTGAACTACCAAATCGCAACACTTTAAAATAGTGTATTACCTTAAAACATCATAAAAATGAGTAACAAATAGCAAAGAAATTTTCTAAAAAAATTATGAAATATTAAGAGTAACTTATATTAATGGGCTGAATTAAAGTTAAAATATATGTAAATAGCGCCCTCAATTTCCATACAAATATACAGTTTAGAGAATAAAAACACCACAAAAGCAGAAAAAGATGAATAAGCTGAAAAATACCCGGAAAAGCTGAAAATATATGTACATATTTGTGCGATAGTTGTTGGTATTGTCCAGGTCTAGAATTGCACATTATATAATGTTTAGAAATGTACAAAAATTTAATAAAATCATGATCACATCAAACAATCGTGATGTCTTTACATCGGTTGAATGATCTTGAACCCTACCCCACCTATGGAGCTTCATACACTCATTTCAACCCAAAAATGGGGATTAGGAGGCCAAAAGTGGTATAAGTCATATGATTACCGTGTCGCCCTTTCTCCGATCTGAAGTTTGCGTCTGCACTTGTTAAATTCGTTTTTCTTTTTAACTTTTAATAATACATTTAGGTGATTTAAACTGTTCTTTTCTGTTGATAGGTCATATAGTTTTAATATATCCATAATCTATCACATACAGGCCCCATGTCACTAGGAAAAAACCGGGAAATCGCCATAAACTTTTTATTATTAACATAATTTGAAATTTGTTAAATAAATCTTTTTTAATTATTGTGATTTGTCATTTTTTGGCGAAGTTTGAAACATGTCCCACGATTTTACAAAAATGTTGGCAATTTTACAAAAATGTTGGCGATTTTACCAAAAATGTTGGCGATTATACAAAAATGTTGGCGATTTCCAAAAAAATTTGGTGATTTTACAAAAAGAACAATGTATGCGATTTCACAAAAAATGTGGCGATTTTACCAAAATTTTGACGATATTACAAAAGTTTCTGATATTTTGCGAAACTTTTTGCGATTTTATAAAAATGTGGCGATTTTAGACATTTTAAAGCGATTTTACACAAATTTAGGCATTTTTATGCGAGTTTGCGGTTTTATGCGAATCCCCACGTTTTCCCTCGTGACATGGGGCCTACATACAGTGCGCAAATAAATTAAGGTACCAGCCCCTATATCCTAAATAGACAGATGTCATAATTGGAACCAGCAGTCAATAGCTGTATCTTTTAGCTCGGATTTAAGACCTCACAAGCAATAAAGACACGATGATCCCTAGGAAGATGCAAATTCAAAAGTTGCCATTTGCTCTATTACATACCCTGTTGATTTGTACACAAATCGTTCTCGAACAAGGTAACTAGCGCCGTGCTTTCCGCCCATTAAAACTAGCGTTATGCTTTCATTGATTAGAAAATAAAAACCCCAACTTCTGATTTAAGGTGGTACTACACCCCTTGATAAATTTGTGACTATTTTTGCATTTTTCTCAAAAAATTATAACACATTGGTAAAAAAAAGTTCTGTATATTATAGGGGCAAAGAATCCAGTAACTACACTGGAATATCAGTGACTCAAGACAAGTGGTTTGTTATTTGTGATAAGAAAAGAGGTACCGCTAGAATGTACCTCATTTCTTAATGAACCACTTGTCTTGAATCACTGACATTTCAGTGAAGTAATTGGATTCCTTTCCCCAACAATATACATAACTTTTGTTAACAGTATGTATTTATTTTGTGAGAAAAATGCAAAATTTGTCACAAAATTTATCAGGGTGTAGTACCACCTTAAATCCTTCTTGAGTCTTGAGTCTCCCTTAGGTTTTAACGTTTCTTTAATTCTCAACCAATATAAACACACGAGGGCTGAAATCAGAGCTAAAAATTAGGTATTGGCTGCTTGTTTCAATTTTGACATGTTTTTTAACTGGTACCTTAATTATGTTGCGCACTGTATTACAATTTAACTCAAAATGTTGCCCTGTCTGGTCTATCGTTGCGGTGTGTATGGATACGTGATCTGGAAAAAGCAATGGAGAAATTAAAATTACTCTATTATACAAACAAAGGAAGAGGCGTATGCATCATACACTGGAGCAAAGAAACATTCAAACCGATTACAAACTAGCGCACGAGATCAAATTAATTATGCTTAATCGTTATTCTTAATATATCAATATACAGGGAAAGAAATATTAAGAATAACGGTTATCCATCAATATACGTCTAGCCCTTTTCTTTTGTTCCATTATCTATTGTATTTCTTTTGTTCAAAGTCTGGTCAACTGTCGATTATATCAAGTAATGTGGACAGGTCAAGATAATGTGGACAGGTCAAGAAAATCTGGACAGGTCAAGATAATCTGGACAGGTCAAGATAATCTGGACAGGTCAAGATAATCTTGGTCAGGTCAATAAATTTTGAACAAGAGAAGTACATGTTCATATTTAGAAACACTGGTCACATTATTTGACTTTTTGGACATTTCAACAAACTTAAAATGCATCAAAGTTTAATATATTTTACACAATCAGCATAAATCATTATGCAAGTTTATGCATATTAGGTTTAAATGAAGATGGTAAACAATACTTGTGTGTATTGAATGACACCAAGAACACCTTTATTGAATAATGCAAATTAGTTTGTATTATGCCTCTTAAAGCCTGTATAATTAGGACGAGGATGTCAATCTACCTTTGTCCCCCCTCTCCCAACTAACGCAGATTCCGACAAAGTAGGTAACAAAACAAGAGCCATGAGGTCTTACAAATTAAGTTCAACCAAGGATATTTTGCACCTAAAATGCAGTACATTACAGGCCACAAGACTAGATGTAGAAAAACTACAACAATCTGCGGCCTAACCCCAACCAAAATAGGTCGAGGAGGGTACCCAGGAATATGCGTTGATTTGGTTCAGGACATTTGTTCTATAAGTATATTAAAGATAAATATAAATTCTATGGTGTTAAATGAGTTACCGTCATGTCTAGGTAAAACACACCCACTTTGATCATTTGACCTTTGAACTATTTACATATTCATTATTAATATTACGAATATGTATAAAGAATTAATAAGGCTATCGAGTGGGACAGGACCATAAGTGAATTGAATAGAATCTCCCGTTAAAATCAATGCTGTATTGATTTGATTCAATCACTGGCAATTGACACTCGATAAGACTTATAGACTCGAACGCAGGACACACGGGAAGAATATTACACTGTCTCGTGTGTTTTTATTTTTGGAAAACCCTAAACTTACACAAGATAATCACATCAGCTTTTCCAGTTTGTCTTTTGGAAAATGAATAAACCATAACAACAAATTCGTTTATTTTGGCTCACCGTATATGTAAGATAAACGGTTCAAAACAGACCATTACCATAGATAATCGGTGTCTTGTTGAGGTATGGTTCGCATGTTGTCGCTTGAAGGCTCGACCCTTCGGGGTCTCGCCTTTCGAGCGACTAACATGCTCACCATACCTCAACAAGACACCGATTATCTATGGTAATGGTCTGTTTCTCACCCTTTATCTACTACTTAATTTGATCTCGTGCGCTATAGCTTGTGATGTTTGAATGTTTCTATGTTCCAGTGTATGATTATATTATTAGGTTGGCGGGTAAGCATCATCAATTGATCTCGTATACTCATGAGTCATGACTGATGTGATATGTGTTGTTGTACTGTTTACCCTGACTGCTCATATCTATATATACTTATATCCATAAGTACCAGACTTGAGTCCTAATTTTCAGAGATAGTCCGTGTAGCTCAGTTGTTAGAGCACTCGCCCCGCAAGCGAGAGGACAGGGGTTCAAGTCCCGGCACAGGCAAGTATGTCCGGAATTTTTACTCTGGTTTATCTGTCTATGCATGTTATGTTTCCACTTGTAATTTCATGCTTAATTGTGATAGTGTGCGATGCGTGATTCTCTTTTCCCTTTATATTCTATTACATAAAA
Organism: Amphiura filiformis; assembly: GCF_039555335.1. Taxonomy (NCBI): domain Eukaryota; kingdom Metazoa; phylum Echinodermata; class Ophiuroidea; order Amphilepidida; family Amphiuridae; genus Amphiura; species Amphiura filiformis. The sequence goes on along the minus strand of NW_027305488.1, from coordinate 739,133 downwards.
AAGTGTTAATGAACCCGTGTCGAGAAGGAATGGGACTTGCAAAATAAACATTAGAAATCTTATTGTTCTTAGCCGTGTAATATGGCACGATATAACACGGTTCAGCGCGTGTGAGTCGATGCGATTCTCGTGCTATTTGAGCCAATCGGAGGTGCATAGCATAGGTGCACAACTGGACTAATTGATTCTAAGCCCTAGGTAATTTCTTGTATAATGTAGTATTTAGGGACCGTTCATAAACACTTGTTAGGGGGGCCTGATGCAAAACAATTTCATCGCGAAAGTTTTTCGCCCCCCTTTCAGATCTCCAAAAATGACAGCCCCCCCCCCCCCTTGTGACATTTTTTCAGGAGGGTCAAAACTTTTAAGGCCCCCCTTTTTGCATCAATTTAGATGGCGACATCATTATTTTTGTCTTAAAACAACTCGGCTTCGCCTCGCTCAAATTTTGTTTTAAACAAATTTCAGAAACATAAATTTTCATGACCATACTTGGAATCAGCATGACAAATGCATTAAAATGAGTGTAAACAAGCACTCATTTTAAGAAAATATCTCAAAACTGGACTAGTGATGGCTAGCACGCAGAGCAGGCCCAAGTTGTATACGTACCATCCCTTGTCCATCAAATAAGATACCAGGCTGATTCTGTGGGATCACTGGTGGCTGCGGAACCCCCTGCGGTAGCTCACGACTTCTCGCCAACAATCGCAATCCTATCATGGTACCGATGACCAGCGTAACGACAGCAGTTGCTGCAGCGACGGATATTCCAGCAATTGCTCCGGCGGACAGTTCTAAAAACGTATAGTGTAATCGTAAAAACTTAGGATTAGTGCATGATAACAACTAACAGGCCTCTAGAAAGACATTGGTATACTATACGGTGGCGAAGTTACGTAATTAATCGGATTAATTACCATAGCAATAGGTGAAAACAATTATGAACATATCGCGCTGCACTACAAGCAGGTTACACTTATCACCTGTGTATGTTTGCAATCATAGATTGAATACAATACTGGTCTTTTCAAAGATACTAATCTTACAGGTGCAAGTATATGCATGATATGGTTCAATGAAGAGGTACCGCGTGAAAGTATCAGTGCAGTGCGGTATATTCAAAAATTGTTTTCACCTATTGCTATGGTAGTTAATCCGATTATTACGTAACTTCGCCCGCGTATATAGGCGGAAACCCCGGTATAGCCTCGGTACTCGTTAGCCCTGCTACCGCCTCGCTTCCAGAAAGATGGATATTGCCTTTTGTGGTATGCCTTAAATTTCCCTCTGCCTCACCACCGGGAAGCTTAACAATTTACTCAATGATGTCGCCCGTATTACATGAGATGATAGAGGCTAAAAAACAATTAATACCTTTATGCTCTTTTTGCAACAGTTCAATTCAAGTGCACCAGATATTAAACAAACTAAACCCTACATTTTGCCCAGGGCTTAGAATCGACCAGTCAAGTTGTTGCTATGCGCATCCGATTGGTTCAAGTAGCGGGTACGGGTATCGCGTCGACGCGCTACACGTATATATCGTGTCAGATAACACGGCTATAAAGAACCAATATGATTGCATTTTTTTTCAATGAACACCGTTTAAAACTATTGCTATTCAATAGTTGAGATTTGAACCGTGCCAATGTACGTTACCAATAGAGTTCTTTAACTTACCACTGTCCGTAACAATCTGCTCTTCACATCGGTCACCAGTGTAACCATTAGTACATCTAAAACGAAACATATTATGATACAAGTCAGATATAAATAAACTATTTGCGTCTAATGATCAACCCTCCACAACCTGTCAAAACCTGTTCGTTTTGATAGAATAATTCAAATAAAGATCGAGGATATTTTAATTAGGGGCTCGTTCATATATTTTCATAACTAAACGATTGTTTCTGACCCATGTGTGCCATATACTGCCTTACAGATACTGCCGCTAGCTATAATGACAGCCTGTGGTGATCTGGTCAATTAATTGACTGATACTAACCTCATGATTCAATTTTGATCAATACGCTTCAGGTAGTGAAACGTAATGACAAACAAAACAGAACATACTGCAGTTACTGTTCATTTTCCTATACACCATACACAGTGCTCTCACCATTGATGCGTGACCAGTGTATGTTATAGGTATAGGGCATTGTCTAGTTAACGTCACTGTGTAAAAATAATTGGCCAATATGTTTTGTACTCTCTGAAATTCTAGAAAATAGAGTTTTGTAACATGTCCTAAATTTTTAGCCAATTTAGATGTTTGGAAATATTAGCACTTTGGTGATTTAGTAAGGAAGGGCACGCATGGCCTGCAAAATTCCCTGTGTAAATCGAATGCAACTTTTAGTGACTATCACTCACTTGTGGACCGCTCTCTTCCGAAGGGCATTAAAGCTAAACCACTTGAGGGATATTTTTTGTACTTAATATCAATCAAGAATAATGTATATATGACATGTAGGCTAAAAACTGAGTAGGTGGGACATCTGCAAATGTACGTTCGTACCTCCCTGATATGTAAGTGACAAATAACAGCAGAAACAACTCCATATCTGTCCATAACCTTGGTCAGTGGAGCAAGCCAGGGGATTTCAAGTGGTTATTATTATTGATTGGCAAGTGCCATATTTGGGCATAAGTACAGTCCACCATTCAATGTGGAGGATGGGCTAGACTTTATCGATTGATTTTGCTGGATTAATTTCCTGTTAACCAGGTTTAAGTACTGCAAAGGTTGAATCATGTTTGCTGTGCAGAATAACTGCACTATGATATAATTACCTGCAGGTCATGGTCGATCCTCTTATGTCACACTCGCCTCCATTTAAACAGAAACCTGCGCAACTTTCTAATGAAAAGAAGGTACACAAAATAACTATCACTTGCGTGAATTGATTGCGTGGATCACGTGAATTAATTACGTAATAATCAAAACTCACAATTATACTATATAGACGTAAGTTAGTGTGGGAGAAGAATACAAAACAGGGTGTAACATAAACTACTGGGCAAAGTCGCTAATGAATTAGCTTCCGAAATTCTTAAGGGTGTAGAAGGGATCACATTTGGTACCAAATGATTACATTTGGTACCAAATGATTACATTTGGTACCAAATGTTTGGAATTTATTTCATCTTATTTCAAATTTATGTAACAACGTAAAGACCGATTTTGAGAGAATAGCAACAAATGGAATTTGGCTCAAAATGTTCAAACAACCATAATCTTTACACTTAAAAATTATTTTACTGTATATTTATAATTTTAAAAAGAAATCTGATGTTACTCATTGTAATTAATCCTTTTGCCGGTATAAATCCCTTTTAATGGGATTTTTATTATATTATGTTTTGCGTGCAAGATCTTGGATCGACGCTGCACACCATTCTCTCGCTGCATGTTTCTCTTTTTGCACACCAGTGGGCGTGATGCGGGCGTGTATGGCAAGTATATTGCACAATAGAACAGAAAAACCTGGTTTTTCGTCGATAAACCTGGTTTATCAATTCGATTGTCAGAGGTTTTTGATAAACTTGGTTTTTCGGCGGATAAACCAGGTTTATCAAAAACTATGACAATCGAATCGATAAACTTGGTTTTTCGATTTGATAAACCTGGTTTTTCAACGGAAAACCAGGTTTTTCGAATTTGATTGTCATAGTTTTTGATAAACCAGGTTTATCGACCGAGAAACCTGTTTTTTCGCCGATAAACTTGGTTTTTCAATTCGATTGTCATAGTGTTTTTTTGATAAACCAGGTTTTTCAATCGAAAACCAGGTTTTTCGAATTCGATTGTCATAGTTTTTGAAAAACCAGGTTTATCGACCGAGAAACCTGGTTTTTCGCCGATAAACTTGGTTTTTCAATTCGATTGTCATAGGTTTTTTGGATAAACCTGGTTTTTCAATCGAAAAATCAGGTTTTTCGAATTCGATTGTCATAGTTTTTGATAAACCAGGTTTATCAAAAACCTTCGATTGAAAAAGCAGGTTTATCAAAAACCTTCGATTGAAAAAAACAGGTTTATCAGTGAAAAACCAAGTTTATCGTTGAAAAACCAGGTTTATCGACTAAAAACCAGGTTTTCTATTCTATTGTGCAATATACTTGCCATAGGCGTGTGTTGTCCACGGTTCTGTAGTTCATTGTGTATCATGATTATATTGTTTGCTATTATTGATTTTATCATGTTTTTGGTGGGCTACTTTTGAGCTATGTATGTGCTTTGGTGATAGCTTTCCTAATATCATAAGTGGTGGCATAATTGACTATTTCGATATTTAAGAACAATAATTTAAAATTTAGAAATAGTTATTTTTTCCTCGGCATTGGCCACTCCTAGTGCTTAGACGTTAGGATGGATTTATAATTAAATATCAGTATCTTAAAATATGTATATATTACTAGATCATGTAGTGGCGTAGTCAGGGGCAGAGGGCGCAGCTTTCCCCATGTGAAAAGTCTTGCCCCCCACCCCCCCTGGGATGAGGCCGGTCCGATATTCCCCATTTTAACTACTTTCATCAATATTTGCCCCTTTGTCTCCCCCCCCTCCTTTGCTCACACTCTGACTACATAGAATAACTGACCTGCGCAAGTTGCTCCTGAAAATCCGTTGTCACATTGGCACCGGTTCTGACCGACACACATTCCGTTGTTACATGGAGGAGAACATTGAGCTGAAATACAGGGAATATTTAAACATGATAAAGTGGAATTATTTATACAAATCGAATACTCACAAACAGTGGCGAAACCTTGTGAGGTGAAAGGGGAATTTGCGTTTTCAGTTAGAACCCTTTCACCGAGTGCGCTAATGAGCTGGTGTGTATGGGAACATCCTGTTGTAGTAGCTACAAATTTTGAACGTTTAAGGACTTGTTTTGAAGTTGTAGAAATATCGACAGTATTTGACAACCTGTTTGACCCATCCGTACATTGCTTACTTGTGTGATCATATCATATATTATGGTGAAAAGTGATTACAAATGTGTCATTTCCAATCATTTTGTAGAGCAAATATTTCTTCGTGCTGACACCTAAATACAGGTGTAAATGCATATTTAAAACATGGAGTCACACGCACTCAGCTACGTATTGAAACTCTTGGACATAGCGCGGGCGTTTCAATTATTGGAATTGGGGAACGTCATGATTTCTTCCCTGTGAATGATGATTTCCTCGTTGCTTCTCCTCGATTGCAAAGGAAATAACTTACTTTGATCGCAAATATCTCCGGTGTATCCAGGTTTACATCGACATAGGTTAACACCAACACATTCACCGTCGTTCATGCATGCAGGGTTACACGTGACTGCAATAAAAAGTTCAATCATAATTTAATCATAAGGCGGAATATAATTGAGATAACTTCAAAGTTATTGTACTTTCGGTGCTGTTGTGGAGTAGTCTATCCATCTTTCTCGAGTAGCCTAGGGGGCCTAGGTGGTCCAGAGCTTTCCAGAGAAAGACCGTATCGAAAACCTTGATAATCGTTGTAGCAGCAGTGGTTACTCTGTCTCTATGAATTTTTCAGTCAGTTGTCGAAAGGAAAACAATTGGGTCTACTGCACTTCTGCCTGATTTGAATCCTGCCTGAGAATTTTATAGGATCTCTTCAGGTTTCTCCTGAATTCTAGATGAATATGAGTAAACTATTTTCCCTGACAAGCTGAGAAGGCGGATAATACTGTAACTTCCCGTCTTTCCATCTGCCTTTTATTTTCTTGTCATCAGTGAGCACCTCGCCACTTTCCCAATTGAAATACACCACTGGATATGCTGCTGATTGCAAACTTACCTTCATCGCAAATATCGCCGGTGTATCCAGATTTACAGAGACATTGACCAATACCATCAATACCAACACATTCACCGTTTATGCACTCAGGGATACAATTTATGTCTGCAATGAGAAGTTCAACCAGAATATAATCATATGGTAGGATATATTTGAGTCGCTGAACCATGAGATCGATCCGTCTTTACAGGCCAATAATCCGTCTGTCACGCGTTATATTCGAAGTACGAGAGTTTACCCAATATCATGATATGTCACGACATATCATTAAACATATACAATAATCATGCTTATGCATCAGCATCGTCATCATCATCATTAAGATGTTTTCTGAAATAGGTGATATTTTATGCTGACTTTGATAACTTAGTTGATAATGGTAGATTTATTCTACTCATGGGAGGTAAAGATTACAATTGTATTCTACCAGTAATTAACTTTGTTAACTCTACCTTTGAGCAACGTACAAATGTGGATATCTAAGCTCTTTTTATATATGTTAAACTTCTAGAAACACTGTATTTGTTGTTTTGACTGTATCTATGCATTTGGTGATGTCAATCAATTGAACTGTACATTAATAATGATAACAATAACAGTAACATGTCTACAGGCTCATATACTTGCCGTCAATGCTCTCGATCATAACCGTTGCCGATGAGGGTTCGCACACACGATATCCATCGTCAGTGCTTAGCGTAACACGAAACGATTCCTGACTTTCGTATGCACCATCCTCACGGAGAACAAGATCAGATACATACATAAAGTTGCGTTCAGATGGGAAGTCAATGGTGCGATCAATAGACGAGAAATCTCTATCCAATTCGGCTGTCCCCGTTTCAACCGTTCTAAACCCTGCATAAGGTTTATAGCATGTACATGGGTATGTTAATCATCGTGAATCCAGCAAACTGTCCAAATGTGATTATTCGTGGTAGGGATGTATCAGGATTAATTACCATAGCGATAGGCGAATTTTTAATGTATTGCCCTGCACTTTACGTAGGCTGCACTCATCAGCTGACATATCTGTATATGTGTGCAATCACAGATTGAGTATAATACCACTCTTTTCGCAGACACTAATCGTACAGGGGTGAGTGAAAGGTATACACTGACTCAGCATAATGTGAAATTTCCAAGAGAATTACGATCTTATTCCTTAATAATCAATGGTGCGATGCAGAGTTACAGCGTACGTCTATTGCAGGGCAATACATAGCTATGGTAATTAATCCAGTTTATATCACTACTTCTGCAGGAGCAAGTTTGACTCCAAGAGCATGTTTGACAAACATTAACATGCTCCTACGTACTTAAATTGAAAATATTTATAAGTCAAACATGCTCCTGTACCATATGATGCAGGACCATAATGGCCCACGACCATAATGGTCCATGACCATATGGTTTTGGACCGTATTATCGGGCCAAAATTGCAAAAAAAGCGTTTCGCAATGCAAAACAAATCGACAACGACGCCCTCTATAGTCCTTATAATACAAAGGGGGAGTTTTGTTTTATATATAATGTTGTTTTGGGATTCGTCAGAATGCCGAAATAACAGAAACTTATGTACATAATCTGCAAACAAAAGAGCTTATTTCTAGTAAATCAACGTAGCAAATTTTTCCTATCGGCAATGCATATATATTTGGGGGGGGGGGGGGTATTTACCTTTTGGGGGTATTTTTTTATCTGCAGCGTATGCGGCGTATGACAGTTACATATGAAATCACTACTTACTAACAGTGGTGGCGGGAGCACCGTGGTATCCTTTCTTCGTAATTCCAATCTGGAGAGGATCTGTAGATTCCAAACCACCAAAGTATCGACTTTCAAAGCAAAAACAATCTGTTAAGAGAAACACAATAAAAAACTGAAAACAGTCTCTATTTTGTTTTGGATTAGAAAAATATTATCCTGATTAATAATACATAGGTAAATCCTAATCTGGTATCTTAATATATATTTAAAACTGGCAATACAATTTTAATGTTTGTTTGTTTTTTTGGTTGGTTTTTTTTAATTTTTTTTTATTCCCTGTACTTGGGGCTGGTGGGGAAAAAAACACACACAACAAAGATATAAGCCACGAAAAAACTCCTGTGAAAAGCATAAATATGCCCAAGAAAGAACCAAGCCAAAACTAACCCAGGAGATTTCCCGAAAACTTACATCTCTGGTACAAAGATAATAACCACCAGCCCCCTGTTCTTAATCAACTACTGTTCATACAATCTTAATGATGTTTGCAATTTGAGGGCGGCCTTGGTGTTTTCAGTATCAACAAAAAACATCAAGGCCGCAAAGCCAACAGGCCCGGGCCGGCGACTCCCATACGACGACTAAACACTCCAAGTGGGACCCCGATATAAGGGCCTCTCAGGACAAGAAAGCAAGAGTTACCTTAATGTAAAAATAGTAACCTAAATGTAATTTGACACCACATAATATATATTCTTCTGTTAAGCTTGTTGGATATCCATATTTTGCGGTCATATTTAGCGGTAAGTGATTCTTGTTTTCACCACTTGTTTTTACCCATTCTTCAATCTGTGTCCTCTATCGGGGGCTAATTTATAGTTTACGGTTATTGGATATCCATATTTCGCGGTTAGTGGTTCTTTGTAGCCCTGTGGGGCAAATTAGTTGGAGATATAAATTTCGCGATTAGTGCCCTTTGTTTTTAACGCCACGTAGCCAGCCCCAACCAGCCCCATACTTTATTCAGCTTTTTTACTTATCAGAATACTAGTTTGTATATTATATTGCGTCAAATATCAACGTAACGTTTAATAGCTGAACCTCACAGTTTAGCTATGGTCGTGAACCGCTCTGGTTGAACAGAGGGCACTAGCATGTTTTTCGATAAACTCAGTTTATCGATAAACACGGGTTTATCAGTCGACAAACTGTGCTGAATAAAACAAGTATTCCTGAAAAAAATTGGTGTCAGTTCCAATTTACAATGTAACTATTATTTTAATGTAATGTTAAAGAGAAGTTTTGCACTGCAGCACTGACAAGAACATTTTGTGGTAGTTCATTTTATCATTAATAGGCCTAATTATACACTTACATAGGCGTGCGTGTTTTGGCGCAACGTCAGCCTTCTATTCTTCAAATTTTTTCACAGGAGGAAGATGGCGAATTTCATCATTCGATATCAGCAAAGTATCAGGCCCTTGCAACTCCTATACCAGCGCAATACAAAAAGATTTTTGTTTAATTAACACTGGACATGCTGGATGTTTTTATAAAAATATTGTACCGGTATGTGATGAAGAAGGGGCTGTTTATTTGTGTAAAGGTCAAAATAGGATTCGGATAGGGTCAGGACTCTGTTTTGTCATCTTCCTTCTGTGGGTCTTTGAACCTGCTCATTGTCTGGTGTGGTTTTTTGTGTGTGTTTTTTTTTGTAATTTTGATTTTGAAATAGAGCCTTCATCTTTGGTTCGAGTTGTATTTTTTCCTGAATGTATTTTAATGCTTTATCTCCCCCCACCAGCTCCAAGTACTGATAATATACAACAAACTGAAAAAGAAAGAAAGAAAGAAAAAAAAAAGAAAAATGTGGACACCGTCAGTTCCCCCTATGTATTATCCGCCGGCGCCATTATCACGTGACTGTAGAAAATGCTGCTGCCACCAGATATAGGCTAAGTAAAACAGCGTATTACTATCAAGACTTATGTCGATATTATCAAGTGTTTGACGTCATCTGTTGATGATGACTTGCAAAACTCGGCGGTAAACCGGGCCGTGATTTTAAGCTTATTGTTAATTTTGCACCTTCAAACATACAAACCATCTCAAAAGTTAGGTCTTTATAGTAGGAAACCTTTTTGGGCGAAAGCACCATGTCAACAATGCCTAGAAAAGTTGCTTTTTGCCTTGTAAAAGTACGTAATTTTTCGGCACTTCCTGGTCAGCATGGAAGCAGGTAGATTCGGCCAAATCAATTCGTCCACAGTTGACTTGGCCATATGCCAATTCATGCATTTGCCCCAAGCTAAGTCAGCTACAAACCAATTCGATATTGACCAAAAGGGATAAACGATTTAATATGTTAATGAATATATGTGACCGTCCATCTCGAAACAGCTGTAAAGTCGGCTCGCGGTCAATTTTGTTTTATTTCGTGTTTAGAAAATATATCATAAGCTTTAAAATGAAAAATCATTTGACTCCAAACGATATCCAGAAGTAAAAAAGAGGGTTAAGTGCACAACGTACAAAAAAGTGACTATATCTAAAACCGATGATCCTACAGATATGCGACCACTGACTTTTTTTCCCTTATGACCAGAGGAAAAATTCGACATATGGCACGACTCAAGGATATTTGGTTAAAAAGATAGAGGGTTAAGTGCACAAATTTTTTTTAAAAAGTGACTATATCTCATTAACCAATGATCCTACAGATATGCGACCACTGACTTTTCTGTTCCTATGACCAGAGGAAAAATTTGACATATGCCACGACTCTCTAGGATATTTGGTTAAAAAAAAAAAAAAGTGAATATATCTTATTAACCAATGATCCTACAGATATGCGACCACTGACTTTTTTGTTCCTTATGACCAAGGGAAAAGTTTGACATATCTCACGACTCTGTAGGAAATGATGTACATCATCATCATCATACATCATCATTTTATTTTCATTCAAATCAACATACAAAATATAAAAGACACAACATTTGAATGAGGAGATGCTCAAAAGGCCCAAAGGCCTGAAGCAAGCACCCCCTTACACTGCCTTAAGTTACAACATACAATTACACAAAGTTAACAAATAAAAGAAAAAAGAAAGAGGAGAAGAACATGCAAAGAAAGACTCCAATATAAATATTTATAACATTTCATATAGATATTCCACAGTCCACACAAGAAATTGATAGTTGGAGTGGAGATGGGGGGGGGGGGGGGGGGGGGTTGAGGTCATTAAATAATCCCTAAATATTAGATGTTATTTTTTATTAGACTTTTCTTTATTTGTAACTTAAAGTGGTTTACTGATTTTGCCATCTCTATATATTTATCGGTAATATTCCATTTCCTAGGACCGGAAGCCCGTGTTGTGAGGGCCACAAACTGCGGCTACGTACAGATACGCGAACGCTGACTTGTTTTGTTCTTTATGACCAGAGGAAAAGTTCGACATTGCACGACTCTTTAGGATATTTGGTTTAAAAGGTAGATGGTTATTGCACAAAGTACAACGAATTGGTTTGTGACCGAATGCAAGACATCAATTCATCTAAATATACAGATTTGGTGTAAAAACAACGGTTATGGAGAAAATCACGAAATAGTTAAATTTGGCCAACTTTTTTTGTACATCAATATACAGGGTTCGAATTGGCATGTGGGCGATTTGGTTTGGGGCTGAATTGACGAATAGTATCGATATCGATATTGATATTTTTACAGAGCACGTGATATTTCGATATGATGATTCGAATTGTCACGTGATCGTCAAACCTGTATTACTAAAGGTGTCAGTTCTGCAGGAACTGACACAAAAAATAATATAAGATAAATCGAAAAACAATTTTTATCAATTGGAAAACATTGTTTTTTTAATTGGATAAACATAGTTTTTCGAAAAACAGAGTTTTATCGCGAAAAACATTCTTTTTCGTTCGAAAACAAACAAACAATGTTTGTCAGTCGAAAAACACAAACCGGAGTATGTATATACATCTTGCTTGCCATACTGTCATGTCACTCTCATACTCACAGTCATCATCCTTGATCGTAACTGTAGCATTAGCATTTGTGTTAAGCACACCACCCTTGGGTTGATACAACGAAAGCCTGAAACTCTCAGCACTCTCAAGGATATTGTCGTCCATAATCTGCAGCTCAACTACCTTCTCAGATTCATTAGGATCAAATTCAAGCACTTTAGAAAAGTGGGCGTAGTCTGCTCCTGATTTGGCATCAACTTCGCTGGTAACCAAAACTGCAATATACCAGCAAAAACAAAACATATTGCAGAATACGTTTAAATATCAGGTTTTATACAGGGTGTCCCAGAATGCTTTATACCGGGAAAGTTAAATTTTTCTAGGTATGAAGAGCATTACTATTGGTAGTATTGTTTTAATTCTTAGATCTATATTAAGCTTTTTTTTAGATTTCAGCAATTAGACGTTTCTTATAGAAGTAACAGGATATTGCGTAAAAATGGTGAATTACAAGTTTTGGCAAAACAACCTATTTTGAAAACCTATAAAATTACTAACCATTCACGCGTTTACGCCCAAACGACCTAAGCCAATCGTAGATCCATCCAATGTGCTCATTTTAAAATTTGTACCCCAAGACCTTACCCGTGGGTAGGACCGGCCATCAAATATGACCATGGGGGAGGGGCATTCGTTTCCACAGTAAGATCGATAATTTTTATTTCGCTCTTGTTAAATTATTTCCAGAGCTGCTGACTTTTTGATTGCTGGTTAGGTAAAAATAGTCATTTCCTTCGTATTTTTGTAGAAAAAACTTTTTCGCGCAAATCAAGCTTATTGTGAAGTAAAAATTTATTTTTTGAACGTTTTCATCATCAGAAATCCAATGCGCGCGGGGGCATGAGGCAAATCTTTTTTTGTTTGCCTTAGGCATTCTAGAGATATATGACCATTGACATTTTGTACTCCTTAGGACCTGAACAACTCAATTTGGTTAACAACACATCGGATTCTGTATCTACACTCCCCCGGTTGCTACCTAAAAGTAAACATACATTAGTACGCAACTTCACATCCATACGGTCATTTTCCTCGACTTAGAGACACATTAAGGGAAGGGGTATGAACGTTTGGACAGTATTTATTGTTGGACATTAGAGCACATCAGACATATCGTATTTTCAAATAATTTTGTTTTTTTGAAATTGGCAATGTAATACACATTTTATGGCAAATCATTAAAAATTGATATTTTTTATATTTAACAGTACTGGAAGTAAACTTTATAAATATGATGATTTATATTTGAAGCGCATGTAGGTGGGATGAAAATTTTGACCTTTCGTATTGAAGATATGGATTTTTTTCCCAAAAGACCAATTTTCCCAAAAAATCCATATCTTCAATATAAAAGGTCAAAATTTTCAATTGATTGTCGGCTTTTCCTATCAGCTACATACAGTTTAAGAATATATCATTAAATTTATAATATCTCAAAAATGTGAATAATATCAAATTTTATTTGTCATAAAATTTGTATTATATCGTGAATTTCATAAAATGAAAATTATATGATATCAGAAAGTCATTCTTCGTATTCAGAATGCAATTCAATATGTCTGATGTGCTCTCATGTCCCACAAAAAATACTGTCGAAACGCTCAAAACGCTCATTCCAGTTCCCTTAAAGCGTTTTATGGATGGATAAATTTCTTCTACACACATCTACACACATCTACAGGTGCCGATGCACGGAACTTACCCACACTCCCTTCGTTACCAATTTCCCCAAACCGACGAACTATTGCATCTGCCGTGCCACTGCTTTCCATTACATGATAGCTCGTACTGTCTAAGAAAAAACTAGTTTCTGTGGATAAGATAAAAATGTACATATTTGATCTATCCCAAGCAAACACAAAACGTTTTCGGCATCATTCGCAAAAGGTTATAAAAGGTTTAAATGGGGGGTTATATCTGATATAAAGGGTATATAACGGGCATTTTTAATAACCTACTGAAAACATTTTAACATAATGTTATTTAAGTGTTGACAAAATATTTGGCAAAAAAATATTTACAAAGAATAGTTTACAATAACATTTTAAAAACATTAAAAAAATATTGTTGTAATGTGTTTTCATACAAAACGTTATAAAACATTCGCATGACCTTTATATAACCCGACATTTAATGTTATTAAAACGTTTTTACCTAAATCAAAACCCAAAATATAACTTGTGTAAAACGTTTTGAAAACATTTTTGTGTATTTCCGCGCTTTACGTATCGATCTGATATTTCGTACATCAGTGATTTTTATCGTAAATCCGAGGTTTAAGAAGTGGTGTTTAACGTAATATGAGATCTAAGGTCATGAAAGTAAACATCTAAAAAAGTAACTAACCCCCTTAAATAATGGCCATTATTTAAAAAGGGGCTATTGAATTGCAAATCCTGTAAAATGCGTTGGAAGCAGAATTTATTTCTGCGCATTTTGACACCTCATTTGATACGATAGCCCAGAAAACAATAAAACACCGGTCAATTTATTGTAGTGAGGTCCAGATTTGAAATTCAATAGAATTTACTTTCAAATTGATTACATTGATTTCAATGTACGCAGTGACGTCAATATATAGTCAATTGCTACAAATAAGGTGTCAAAATAAATTCTGCTTCCAACGCATTTTACAGATTTGTAATACAGTCACCCATTTTTGAATAATGGTCATTATTTAAGATGGGGTTAGTTACCTTTTTTGAGATGTTTATTTGAGATCTGTCCATCATCAAATGACCCTGTAGCAACTCATCATATCCATACGTCGACAGCGTCTATATGTTGATCATTATAGTATGCCGCTCCTACATAATAATTATAAAAATTTCATTTGGTCCCTGAAGGGGGTACCATACACCATATGACATAATCGGGCTCGCTTACTTGAAGAGTCTGCGTCGCAAATGGTCACTCTAGCCTTGCTGATTTCGCCTAATTCTCCGTCACTGGGATTCGCGATAGAAATCACAAACACCTCCGGATCCTCGATCGATTTATCCGGTGTAATAGTAACACTTCCAAAAACCGTTTGTGAGCCCTGTGCAAACGTCAGTAACATGTTGGATACTGCCTCAAGATCTTGTTCGGTGGTGCTAACATGGCGAGTGGAAAAAGCTGCGGGAAATTTGTAACCTTATCCAAATTGGTTCGATCTTGGAATCGATCGTCGAGTATCGATGTAGCATCGATGATCGATCTAAAGATCGAAACATTTTGGATACGAATACTATAATTACACTAAACCCTTTCCTAACGTGAACCACGCGTGGGGGTGATCGTGAATCCTCCCATAATGAAAGTGTCGATCACATTTTTTTGCCCATTTAACACCAATTTAAATAATAGGCATTGCAATGATTGTTAGAGGATCAACTTTTGCCAAATTTCTTTTGTTTAAATTTTTTGCTGTTTGATTATTGTGTTTTATCCTACATTTTGTAGCCACTAAGTTAGTTATCCATTTCCTTTGATTATTTGAATGTAGTTTGTTGTATTTTGAAATCCTGATTTAAATTATTATGCTGGCATAATGTTTTATCATTTTAAAATTTAAATTCTCATAGTGCAATAAGAAATAATAATAATATTAATTTTATCAATGTATTTGAAAATGTAGTCTAATTAATGCAATATAGTGTGTGCTATGTATTATTTTTTACCTATCGTTTAATATTACTGTTGTACCCAATTAATTTTGGTAATTCGTGTAATTTAAGTTAATATAGTAAATTATTCTAAGTGTTTTGTAATTATTTATTTGTATTTTTGTATGTAAACATCACTCCAATTCTAATTGACTTGCACTGGCTGCCTGTTGAACAACGCATTGAATTTAAGATCCTCACTTTTGTTTTCAAATCACAAAACGGACTTGCACCATCATATATCGCCGATCTTCTACACATTTATATACCTGGGCGCACTGGACTTCGTTCCAGCCAATCTTCATCTTCTTCAGGAACCACGATCTAGCAACTCTTTTGGCGACCGTTCTTTTGTCATTTGTGCTCCTAAACTTTGGAACAATCTACCAATTCACATTAAAAACTGTAATACTTTGGACTCTTTTAAATCTTTGTTAAAAACACATCTGTTTAATATCGCTTTTGCTGATGACTTGTAGTGTAGAATGTTTATTATGGTTTGTTGTATATTATCTGTTTTTGCTCTGTTCATCATGTTCCCCTTTGTGGTCATATTCCTGTTGTTGCGCAGTGAGCGGCTCTGACGGATACTTGCGCATTATAAATTTCCATATTATTATTATTATTATTAACTGGGCCATATGGAAGAACAGGGGAATACTTAAATTTTCCCCTGAATATGGACCCAGTATAAAGAAGAAATAAACAAACAACAAACAAACCAATTTCGATCGTTTGTATTGCCTCATTAAATGACTGAGTGAGTCTAGTACAATAATAGATATCGATTGATCACCGTTCTGAGTGTTGCTTAACTTACTAATCCTTTCACTTTACGTTGGTTTATTTCACAGCCCATTGATTCCTTTCATTGACTCAATTCCCTGCTTATTCGACCTAGGGGTTAGATTTTTCGATCAAGTATCGATGAAACGCCGCGGGAGCACCAAATAAGTATCGATTTATCGATTAAACCATGTTGACTCTAATTTATCGAACAATCATTAATTTATTGATTATCTGATTATTGATTTATTGATCGCAAGTGACCTTTGACCTCACGAATATTTATAACGACGTTGCAACAATCCCTACTACTTATTTTGTTTATCACAATATTACCATAATATGTTGTTTTACTTACAGATTGTTGCGGGGTCTCCTATTTGTGATCTCTTGATGGTGAATGTAAATGTAAATGGTGATTGGCCCTCGACTACCTTGTATTCACAATATTCCAGAGTATATGTGGGCGGGTCTGTGACGATAACAATAACAACAACAACAATAATAACAACAATAAGAAGAAGAAGAAGAAGAAGAAAGTGTATAGAAATTTATTATAGAAATTATTTTGCCATAAACTCATCATACCCTGATTAAATGGGGATGGAACTAGTGGCGACTTTTTAACTTGGCTGTGCTTATTATAAAGTATCATGGTCCATCGATGTTACTATAGAGTGTATGCAATAAACCAACCGGAACGATATAATAAGTTAAAACTTTCTTATACTATGGATATAATAATTGAAATGGCAGCCATGCTGGAGGACAGTTCTAGGATAACTTACGATGACAGAGGATTCCACAGCCATTTTATACCTACATGTATCACACGTTTTATTGTATTATCAGGCGAAATTTTCCGTGGTACTTTGTGGAGGACAGAATTTTATTTAAATGAGGATGACACTGTTATGAGTGACGTCGTATTGCATACCCCCTATAGTCTGTCTCGTCTCAAGTTGAGAGTGACGCCATGTTGGATTTCGCCGAGGCAGATTCGAATCAGTGGGCTCACACAGTTGCGTTGCTGGCGGTGGATGGACAAATGTGATACGCGTGTGTATATATACGCTCCGCGGGATTTGGTTAGAGCGAGCGATTTTGAATCTGCCACTGCGAAATCCAACATGACGTTACTGTCAAATTGAGACGAGACTACAATAACATTGATGGACCACAATCAGGATTAACTTCTATGATAATAGGTTGAAACAGATTTTAAATCGCGCCGTACTAGTAAGTTCACGCGGTACATCTGCATTGATCCAAATCATTCTGATCAATCGCATCTGTAACATTAGTATCTTTGAAAAGAGCGAGCGGTATTTATTCAATCTATGATTGCAGACATACGGTACATACTTGTATACAGGTGATGAGTGCAATCTGCTTGTAGTGTAGAGTAATAATATTCAAAAATTGTTTTCGTTGCTATGGTTGTTAATCCTGTTACATCATCACTTCACTACGGCGAATTGCAAAGACCACCAGTGCTGAGACTGTGCGCTCGGTTTGGGTGATCGGTTGGGTGTGTTGCCGTCACGGTGGTTGTGTGCTCGGTTTGGGTGCTCGGTAGTAATTAATAATCTTAAATCTATATTTCGGTAAATTTTTGGTGGATTTCTGGGCTACTTACCAGCACATGATATGAAGACACGAGCTTCAGACGGAGTCCCGATATCATACAGCGCTGCATTCTCAACAATGCTGATATCAAATATCTCAACACATTCGGTCTTCCCATCAGCGATGGCCGATACTGTTATTGGTTTCATGGCATCGTTTTCAACCGACACCGTGTTTGAATCCAAAGAAAAGTCATCCGATGACGCACTAATCAAGCGCGTTGACACTTCTAAATATTTAGACGGAAAATGGAGTCATAAATGTAATTAGTAATACTGCAGTTTCAGTTGATCTCATCCGAATGATCAGATGCATAAATAGAATATCATAAATGATGAAAACAAAATTGGCCCGGATAGGCACCGACATTGTACCCTGGAGATTTTATCATTCTTTGAGCATAATAATGAACATTATTATAGTGCTTTCGTTTTCATTGAAAACAAAACAAAATAAACAAACAAAACAATACTGAGCACTGTGCAAATGTTCAGGGTACGATAGAAAGAGTCATCGGTACCTAATGGGGTACCAATAGCAATAGAGGACTAACTACGAGCGTATACGCAGTTGACACATAACATTTAAAGGTATTACAGACCCGGTACTTTGGGACATTGTTTGGCCATTACAGACCCGAGTCCGTCACGTCTATCAAATGTATTACTCCGGCTTCAGATCTTCTCATGTTTTGCTGCTGTTTAAAGCTAGATCTTTACAATGTTTTCCACGAGGTCCCACGCATGATATGATAAGTTGCGCGTCAATGGCCAATGTCGAAGCGTTATAAAGGCACGTGCCTTCGATCGATTTGAAAATTTGAAAAATTCTGCACATACAACGTATTGTTGCCGGCTGTAATATCTGATATGTTAATGATTGGTCATCTTATCGTTACTGACTCACCAACGTTAATAGGTGTCGCGCCTCCATCAGTCCCTCGGACCATGTTAACCATAGCATTACTTCCTTCAATCGTGGAATAACTGTTCTTTTCCAACCAAACGGTCGGAAGAGGAGAAGGAACCACAACTACAATGTAATAATCCGATAAATAATTAGCGATGGCGGAAATATTAGATCGTGTTAATGCATTGTGTGAAATATGAGCTGCACTAAAGCGTGCTGCTACAGTCCATACAAAGACACTCAATAAATTACCCTTTTTTTATTACATTTTAAAAACTTTGCTGACGATCTTTTTCCACTTTTCCAATATAGTAATAGTACTTCTTTCAAGAAGAAGAATGTATTGAAGGCTGTTTTGTGTACGAATGAATGCAAAATCTCGCACCACGACCGATTTTGGTACAATTGACATATGACCTAAGCCGGAAGTGAGGTCATATATATATAAAGGTCAGGAAAGTATTGGTGCTGGAGATCCATGCATACTATGATCATAGCTTTACGTTTAGACAAGACCTGTCGCAATTGCCACCAACATTTTCTCCGCTGAAAAGTTACAGTATGTTGTCGTTGGTGGCGACCATTAACAGTGTACTTCGGTTGTAATTATAAATGCGCATTTATAAATACGCACGTGACTCATGGGCCAAGACCAGCAAGCATGACCAAATCCTCACGCATTGATCACTATACAGAAAAGCATAGCAACTCTGTAGATAAATATCATCAAATTTATTTATTAATTGAATTGCAAAATTATGACACATTTTGCAATTACGAATTTGTGATATGTTATCAAAAAGAGATCGCTAGGCACTAGACGTTGATCCACAAGCCTCAGCACACTTTACAGGTTGTCGCTGACCACTACGGCCCCACATCATTCCATAAACCATTAAACAACAAATCAGGGACTTTGCTGCTTCAAGAGCGCATACTCTAGACATACCACAAATAACCTTCGCTACCAGGATCAGCTCCCCGAGTTTCGTACGGGTTACAACGAGTAAGTTCCTTGTGCAGGGGATTTGTAAGCTAACTCAATTTTTTCCACGACAGCATACTAGGCACCGCCAGGGTTCGAACTCGCAACCTCTCGCACCATAGTCGAGCAACAACGATCAATAGTACTTACCAGGTACATCGTTATCAGTAATCGTAACCATGAACGGACACACACTACTATGGGTGGTGCAATCATCCAATTGCCCTGTGTCCCTAATAGTCTCAGGCTCAATATGAAATGCTTCAGTCCCTTCTACTTCGTCGTCATCAAATATCGGGATCACTAAATACATGTTCAGTGTATCTTTCGTGACAACATCGACAGAAGTGACAATGCCGTTTACTCGGATAGGCAAGAAGTCTTGGTATGTTTTCGCCGTTCCTTCTACGGTGAAAAATGCTGTAAAGAATCAAATAAAAGTCATGAAAGTAATCAAACTTGTTAGGTCTTGTGGACGTAACATTGTGGTTTATCTCTAACACTGACCTGAACTTTACCCTGGTAACAGTTCAGCGCCTATGTAAGACGGGTTTTACGAACAAAACAAAGCTAAACTGATCTTACTTTGATAAAGGAAACCAGTGGCGTGTGTAATAGTGACATCGATGACGGCGGCCTTATCACCCTCGTTGTAGGTGCAACCAGTATTAGGGTCCGGGGTTATTAAAGATCCGTCTGCTGGTGATACACACATATATATTGGTGCTGCATGAGAAGAAACAAAAGTATTTATGTAGATATTGTTTTTGCACAATTAATTGTATTGCATGTGAACATGGTGAACAGCAATCTGCACCCAAAAAAAGTGCACCAAATCCGCGTAACTGCCGAGTAAGCTAAGTTGACGAGTATGGGGGTCATTATACTGGTTTCAAAGAATTTTCAGACCAAAAATAGGGGGTCATAATTTTTTACACACAAAATAGGGGGGTATAGAATTATTATGGGCTGGTGACTCAAAATTTTCTCGCGCTGCGCGCGCATTCTTTTAACTTACGATCAAGATATGCAAACAATCTTTAGTTATATAATACAAAATGTCTTCCTTCTTTACACTTGGAAAAATTGTAATGCGCTCCCCACACATACGTCAAACTAAAATTTTGCGCACTCTGCGTCTTAGTTCTGGCAATAAATAATTTGTCTTCAGTCTGTGCAGGTGGAAGGGGAGGGGGGAGTTCATAAAATTTCGACCCTACATAAGGGGAGTCATAAAAAAAATGTAGCGCCCGATAGGGGGGTATAAAAAATTGACACCGGTCCCCGACATATTCATGAACCACCTCCCGAAGAAAATGATAAGGCAAGGCCAAGGCTCTAACTCACGCCGATCGTATTCACTCTTCCTTCAAGCTTTTTTGCGATTTTGGCCCGATAATATGTCCTGCACCGGGGTCCTGCACCATACCGTAAAAACTCGATTATGCATATGTGCTTATGATCGAGCGCATTTTCAAATATGAAAACATGAAAAGCCCCATCCAAAAAGGGGAAAGGGTTTTGAGCAAATCATCGATACACATAGTTATATACGAACAAGTAAACCTGCAAATTAGTGTCTCAAGCCCATTTTTTACGGTATAGTACAGGAGCATGTTTGACTTATAATATTTTAAATTTAAGTACATGCTCCGACCGATCGTCGCCTTACCTATAAATATTTGCAATTAAAGTCTGGAGCATGTTTGACTTAGAATGCTTCATAATAATAATAATAATAATAATAATAATAATAATAATAATAATAATAATAATAATGATAATAATAATAATAAATTTATTAAAACTAAGCACACTATTGACACTAAGCGGCCTCTAGGCGCCGAATACATAATAGACATAATAACCAATCATGTTTCTAAATTAAACATGCTCCTGGAACATGTTCCTAAGTCAAAAAAGCTCCCGGAGCATGTACGTATCAAGCAATTTATTGATAGTTAAATTGAAAAATATATTTATAAGTCAAACATGCTCCTGTACCATATGGTGCAGGCCCATAGTCCTGGACCATATTATCGGACCAAAATCGCACAAAAGCGTCCTACAACGCAACGCCTTAACCGCTCGGCTATCTCACCCGAATAAAAAGTATGATCCAGGTGTAATACAACCCATCAGTGGCATACTGTGGCCGCTTATACCGCGGGGCTGCAGAAAATGTAAAATTTTGCCGCCCCTTCATCAACAGCCCGAAAAGGTAGATTTTACCCCGGGCTCGCGCCCTCAAAGCCCCCCCCCCCCCCAAAAAAAATATGCTCATGGCCCTTACAGGATCAATTTGAGTCAATATTGGGGACTCTAGATGCAGAACTGGATACAAAATAATATTACTCTTCAATATTAGCTAATAATAAAAAAAAAAATAATAATAAAATAAATAAAATAAATAAAATAAATAAAATAATAATAAAATAATTTTATTTATTAGAGCTTGTTTCCAAAAGGCGCTAAATCCACTTTTGGAAAAAATTGAGTTATTGGTACCAATGTATAGTGTTACATCATAAGTTTCATGGAATCAAACTATATTTTCCAAAAGGAGCTCAATCCCTTTACAGGGTGGGCCAGAAATTTGACTTTTTTTCCAAAAGGCGCTAACTCCAATTCAGTTTGTTTCCAAAAGGCGCTAAATCCATCCGACCAATCACCGTGCTCAGTAGGGAATTAAAGACTAAAATTGCATAGGACTATTCTCCTGTTGACAAGGCAACTATTGATCAAAATTTAAATCACAAAAGTTTAGAATTTCAACCTTTATACAGACTAGTACACCCCTAGTAAGCACAGACGACAATTTGCGTGTAAAATGAAATGATTTGACAGAATTTTCATTATAAATTTTTTGGAAAAAAAATTGCCCAATTTTTTCACATTTTCAAGCTTTCGGTGAATAAATATCATTACATTATTGAAATAAAGTGCAATTTGCTTAAAAAAAATATATTTGAGTGTATTTTGTTTAATATTGCAAATTATTTTGAATATCATTGAATATTTTGTTTCCAAAAGGCGCTAAATCCACGGTTATTGGATATTTTGTTTCCAAAAGGCGCTAAATCCACTTCAAGCGGTTTAATAAAAGAATTCTTATAATTAAACATTATAATCAGGATCTCAAAAACAGGTGTTTTTGTAGTTACTGACATGAGAACTAACATTTAAAACCAAAAAATAAATGAATAAATACCAATAAGGCTTTTAATTTAAAAAACGTTGGATTTCTCCTATTTCACTAATATGGATTTAGCGCCTTTTGGAAACAAGCTCTTCTTAAATTAAATTTTCACAATACACTTATTGGGGTATAATCAAGTAAGGCTTTGGTTTTAAAATGGTATTCACGTTTAAATGCGCGCGAAAATGTGTACCTTTCTTCGCTTTGAGGGGTACAAAATCGATTAAATACTGAATTTGCTGATTCGCTGGCTGATTTTGTGAGATTCACAGCGAGTGATATTTAGTGTCCATGGTGAGTGGAAAATCGCTCACTAGAAATCGAGTTTGGGCGAGCGGTGGCGAGCGAGAGCGATCGCTGGCCTCAAACGGCAAGGCCTGAACCACTCATGTATCTCTAAAGGGTTTTTTTTTTATTTATCAATCAAATTGATCATGTATGGGCCACATTAAACCTTCACTAACCTTGTGAACCTGATGCAGAAGTAGGAGATATAAATAAAGCAGAAAGGATCCAAAGCGAAATGAAGCACATCATTGCTGCTCTCGTTCAGCTTCTTCCTCTCCACAAATGGTTTGAAATGATGATTTGTTTACATGCATTCCTCAGAGTCCCCACTACCTACTAATACCACCGTGTGCTGTATCTGCTATGCTATGCTATGATTGGGTGGTCCGATCCGGTGCCAGTCACGACCCGGGGGTCACACTCACAGTGCTACTGAGGGTGGTCCGACCCGGTGCCAGTCACGACCCGGGGGTCATACTCACAGTGCTACCCAACTGCGTCAAACAACGTTTGAATTGCATTCTAAAAGGATGGTCGCACACAACAATATTTTGTAATTGTTTATTACAGTGTGTACTAAAAACGCAACACTTTGAATTGAGGACGATAACCCTCAAAATAAACCACCTGCTACTTTACTCTCTCGGAACCGACTGTAATGAGGTCTTTTATCATGGGTCATTTTCCCCACCTTTACCAGATGAGCCACGGGGAGAGCTGATAAGAATTATGTGGGGTCTTGCGGGGAAGTGAACCCGGGACCTCCGGCACCAAATGCAAAGCCCTTAGCCAGTGTGCCACGCTTAATTCTTAATCTAATAGATTAAAATGGAATTGTTATATTCTTATCTGGGCCATCAAACAGTCACACACTTGAACAAAGTATATACATATATATATATATTATGTGTGTGTGTGTGTGTGTATAAAGAACATTTACACGAGTCGGCATTTCTTCAAAGTACCAGCTCTTGCGTAGGTTGGGGTCATGGTATTTGCTGTTGGCAAAACAAAACAAAAAAACACCAGATCGATGTATTATTATACAAATAAATGATTTATTAGGCTGCTCAAAGGATTTTCAGTGATCCCAGCGAAAGTGTAGACCCTTTACACGTGTTGTTGGTAATCGGCATTTCTTCAAAGTACCAGCTCTTGCGTAGGATGGGGTCACGGTATTTGCTGTGTTCAAAACAAAACAAAAAACACCAGATCGATGGGCTTACAATCAATAATTAAAACAATACGTATTATTATATATGTCACAACAAATGAATGATTTATTAGGCTGCTCAAAGGATTTTTCAGTGATCCCAATTTAAATTGTGTATAAATGGCCAAAAGTCAAAGATAGGTCATTAAAATTCCAATTCGGTATTTTTGAAATGACAAACTTGGCCAAAACTGAAATGTATGTAGCTAATTTCTCTACGTAAGTAGAGAAGTTACAGATGCATTTAAATGTCTTTAAATAATTCAAGGCAATGTAGGAACCATTACCTGCTCCTAAACAGTGTACCGATGGCATTGTGGCCGGCTCATGCTCATAAAGCATGTTAAGGGGCAGTGGCGTAGCCAGGATTTAGGAACCGGGGGGCACAACTTGTAAATGTACCGACTGAAATATTTTTGGCCGACGGAAGTTGTGATTTCTTTACCCCAATTTTTTTTGCATGGTTTGAAAAAGTGAAGAGCAAACAAATATCTATATATAGGATAATAAAAGGTACCAACATAAAAACACACATTTTTTATGTATAATTCAATTTAATTCACAATTTTTCATAATTTTTTTGACAATTCTTCCCTTTTTTCTGTCAACATGGGTAAAAAATAGTCTATTGTTAACCCAACCTTTTTAGCCGACGCCTTCCGTCTACCGACGGCCTTACATGAACCGACGGCCATGACGAGCTACGCCACTGTTAAGGGTTAAGGGGATGCTTGATCCCAACTATTCTAATCTTTTATTTCTGGAAATCCCATGAAATTTTCTGTTTTAGCAAGCTTTCTTTCAGATTTCAGAATTTTGTTGAGATCAAATGCTCCAGATTCTGTTTTGAGCACTTTGTCCAATTAGCAGTTTGGCGGCGAAAATAGAAAACACTGTCCTACGGGCCCGACCGACCTACTTGAAAGGTTCGTCCGCCCGTAGAACAGGGTTTCTTTTTTCGTCGCATTAGTTGTGAGTATAAAAAGGTGGTACTTGTACAGGAATGGAATTAAGGAAACGAAGATGGCCGAACGATTAAAGGTTGAGCGATCGGCGAGAGTTCGAGCCTTGGACTTGTCTTAGCATGTTCCTACTGTCTATGGGAAATCCTGCAAGTATGTTCAGTTTACTCTATAGAATATAACTCTTACTTTGCACATTACATGTGTAGAATTATCACTGCTTGGTTAGTGCATGTATATGCAGTGTATCTCATGGTTCAGCAGTTTAAAGCCTTAATGTACGATCTTTTTTCAGAATATACCTTTATTTTTTACAGGCCTTTAAAAGGGGGTACTACACCCCTGTGGTAAATTTGTGACTATTTTTGTATTTTTCTCAAAAAATAATAACACACTGGTAACAAAAGTTATGTATATTATTGGGGCAAGGAATCTAATTACTACACTGAAATTTCAGTGACTCAAGACAAGCGGTTCAGTATATATGATAGGAAAATGAGGTACATCCTAGCGGTACCTTATTTCTTATCATAAATAACGAACCGCTTGTCTTGGGTCACTGAAATTCCAGTGTAGGAATTGGATTCCTTGCCCCTATAATATACATAACTTTTGTTACCAGTGTGTTATTAGTTTTTGAGAAAAATGCAAAAATGGACACAAATTTATCGAGGGGTGTAGTACCCCCTTAAGTATAGTTTGTGCTCATATTGTGCTTATTCTCAAAATAAATTCAGTGGTGAACGGGTTAAAAAGCCTGAAAATAATTGACTGACATGATAAACGACTCCCGGCCGGGTTCTATTCATCTGATCGCCTTGCATTTGCTGGGGATTCTAAATAGTACTATTATAGTGGTAGACATGATAAACGATTCTTCTTTTTCAATTTGTTTTAATCTCGTCACACTTTTGTTGTCGAGGTTAGTACTCAAAATCAATGACCAGTACTAGGGTCAAAAGTACAGCATATAATTAACCTGTCACAATGCAATCTATTAGGTCCCTGCATGAATATACTTAAGTTTTAGAAAATTCAAAATTTTCACGTATATGAATTCTTCAGTTCAGTTCAGTTTTCAGTTCAGTTTTATCTATTCCAATTCCTGCGTTTTCGCATGTCAACAAGATAAATTACGCTATTTTATTTTTAATCATCAACGTCTTTGCAATAATTGTATGCCATTCATTAAAAAATTGAACTTTCTCCTGTTATTTAATATGAAATTCGATTTCAATGACCAATTTTTAAATGTCTTTACAAAATTATGACCATACTGTGAACTCCTTTATCATCCCAAGTAGGATACAAGAAAAAATTCTTTGATTTAAGGCACCAGAGTCAACTATCAAGCAATTAATCAGAAGTAATAATGGTAAAGCATGATGCAGTCATGTCTACAGTAGAATTCATCTCGACCTTTGCAGGACTTAAACCCCATTAAAAGCTATTAAACCAAGATAACACTCATTGAAGCAGCTCAACTGATTAAATCAGATCTTCTCTGGTTGTGCACAAGTGTCTGTTTTCAATGTGCGACATCGCAATAAAGCTGGTATTATAGCTTCAGTTGGGTAACCGATTATAAAGGAAACGAAAGGAAACAATGGTATGTGTACCTTTGTTCACGAAATGAGACAAAGACCTGCTTTTTGTTAACCAGCATTCTTCAAAATGAGCAACATAATGATTGTTGACTTAACACGGTTTGGAAATAATTTCTTCATATTTTTGGTGTTATCTGTCGTTTACATATCCTTCCTAAAACACAAAAGTGCGACCCTCTCCAAACATCTAAATTAGCTAAACATTTAGGACATGTTACAAAACTATATTTTCTAGAACCTATTTAGAATAGTTAAAATGTAGCTTGTACCGTTTTTTTGTGGCATCCTTCAGAAGTGAGCGGTCCGATACCAATATTTTCGGTCAAATCTCCATTCAATTAACACGGGGAGTCGGCTAGCTATGCCTTGCCCTCACTCATATTTTACAAAAGTGCGACTATTTCTGAACATCTAACCTAGCTGTAATTTTAGGTCATGTTAGAGAAATATATTTGCTAGAAGTTTGGAGAATAGCTAAAATATTGGCTGGTTATTTTTCACACAGTGATGTTAACTAGGCAAGTGCCCATTCTTCCAACGTACATCATTTGTAGAGGTCACGCGTCAATGGTGAGAGCACTGTGTATTGTGTATAGGAAAACGGACAGTAACTGCAGTATGGTTGTATTGAAAATGCATTACGTACAAATATTGAAATGTTATAATAATTAAGGGTCCTGGAGATGGAAATCAGACCAATCAAATATAATATTATTCTCCTTCTTCTTCTGGATTGATATTAGACTGCTGCCCTCAGTCGTCAACCTTCTGGATTGACGACTCAGAAAACTGCGTGGAAAAAGAGAGGCGGACTTTTGCAACCAGATTCTGGTTGCACATGAATATTAAGCAGGTCATAGTGCAGTTTTGTCCACGGCAAATTCACCGTGACCTTTTCAGCCATAAACCCGCTTAGTGAAGATTAACCCGAAATATGCAGTACTAAACCAATATAGTAATCGATTGTCCAATGCACATTTCTTACCACGTGATAATATTAATCCAATGAGCGATCGACTAATCCAATCGATAATGACGCTATTGACATGTACGGGTGGAGCTCCACTGACTGAGTTTTGGGGATTTTTCACTGGTTTGCTATCATTTACTCATCAAGGCGCTCTACCGTTATTATAAGGACTATGCTAATAATTTAAAGATTGATATGTAGAAAATAATCCATACTTGATTGACGGAAAGTACTGAATTTGTACCTATTACGGTTTGGTGGCACTCCTCTTTCAAACGCGACCAAGTCAGGGCGGCCCGGTGAAGCAAAATGTGCATTGGATTAACACGGGAGTTTGGATAAGATGGTAGATTTCCTTTCTCTTACAAATGCATGCTCCCCCGTTATTAAAGCTTGTACCGGATTAAAAATTCAGATATTTTGAAAATAATAATTAATTGACACATAGAGCAAGTACTAAAATCAGAGCTTTTATACTTTTTGATATATGACGCTAACTAATTCATATCCTATACCCACAGCACAGCGCTACTAGTACGGGTCAAAACCTATGTGAGTGCCCCTGTGTTGTGTGCATACATGTAGTTAACAATAACTGCATGGTGTTTAAAACTTTCACTGAGACTGCGCAGTTGTATCCAAGACCGAGTTTGTTGTTTTTAGAATTTCATAGCGTGATCTTGTCACAACGGCGCAGTACACGCGACGCTGTACACGGGATCCGCTAGTCAATCGCGCTATGGCGCATTTAGCAAAGTCGCAAGCATGGGCCCGCCACAATTTGAACTGTAAGATAATCAGTCGTCACTACGAAGCATAACACAGTACATGCGCAGTTTAGACGGCTAGTGAAATAAATCTAGATTGATATCATATCCGATGGACCCCTTCTGTTTTTGAATAGCTCTGAAAGTCAAAATACACAGGCAATTGTAAGGTCTATTAATTGATTTCGATCCAATCACTCTACCTATATGGCTATATTACAGCTGGTGGATAAAATTAAAATAAAACAACTATTGCAATTTTCTTAGATTTATCAAAAGCGTTCGATACAATTGACCATAAAATATTTCTTCATAAATTAGAGCATTATGGGTTTCGTGGTGTGGTATTGGAATGGTTTAGAAATTATCTAAGTAATAGAAAGCAATATGTATCCTATAACACGTGTGACTCACAACACAAAGATATTGTATGTGGTTTCCCGCAAGGATCAATATTGGGTCCGCTATTTTGTATATTATATCGTTATGAATTCGGCAGACGGCCGAATCCGGATTCGGCTTTTGGTAAATTCATTTTACGCATTCATTACTTTTGAATTTGAGAATAAGGGATCAATGCTATACATGATAGAGGGCAGCATGTCAATTTTTTAACGGAGATCAGATGATAAGTATTCAAAAGAGGGCGGCATACAGGGTTAGCTAACGGTGACTCACAGTACGGTCAAAGACGATAACCGTTAAAAAATCGATATACCGCCCTCTATAGGTAAAGCATTGATCCCTTGTTCTCTAATTCAAAAGTAATCCATGTCAAAAATGAATTTACCAAAAGCCGAATCCGGATTCGGCCGTCTGCCGAATTCATAACGATATGTTAAAGATATCGCTAGTACCTCTAACATTCTGGATTTTATACTATTTGCTGATGGTACCACTATCCTTTACTCGCATGAAAACATTGATAGTCAAATAAATGTCGTGAATGCTAAAGAAGTATGCAATATTGGTTTAGAGCAAACAAGTTATCAGTTAATGATTATATTATATATTTCGTTAAATGTTATTAGGAACGTCTCATATGACATCAGTCAATGTGCAGCAAGATTTAAACATTGTCCTAGACAACACACTTTTGGACCGAGTGAAGCATACCAATTTTTTAGGTGTCTTAAGGGGGTACTACATCCCTCGATAAATTTTGTCTATTTTTGCATTTTTCTCAAAAAACTAATAACACAGCTGTAACAAAAGTTATATATATTATAGGGGCAAGGAATCCAATTACTACACTGGAATTTCAGTGACCCAAAAACAAGCGGTTTATTATTTATGATAAGAAATAAGGTACCGCTATGATGTACCTCGTTTCCTATCATATATACTGAACCGCTTGTCTTGAGTCACTGAAGTTTCAGTGCAGTAATTGGATTCCTTGCCCCAATAATATACATAACTTTTGTTACCAGTGTGTTATTATTTTTGACAAAAATGCAAAAATAGTCAAACTTTACCACAGGGGTGTAGTACCCCTTAATAGATGAAAACCTCACCTGAAAATGTCATATTGACTGCGTTTCCAAAACCTTGTCGAGAAATATTGGTATCATGAACAAATTAAAACACTTTATTCCTGATCGAATATTACATACTCTTTATTGTACTTTTATTTTGCCATACCTCAATTATGGACTTCTAATCTGGGGGAATACATGTAAACTTTACTTAGATAAACTGACCAAACTCCAAATATGGGCAATAAGAACAATTTCTAATAGTCATTATAGAAGTCATACCCAACCTTTATTTGCCAAATACAACATTTTAAATCTGGAAGATTATGTATTCTCTTGAACAGGGTGTATTTATGTACAAGAATTCCATACATGAACTACCTAATTCATTTAATGAGTATTTTACAAAACGTTCTGACATCCATGACTACCAGACAAGACAAAATAATGATCTCCAGTTAACAAAAAATAAAACAATTTTTTTCGACCATTCCATTCAAACGAGCGGACCCCTTCTTTGGAAAAAACATTTCCGCAAACAGCTTAAACAAAATCTTATCTCTAAGTACAACTATGCCATTCTCGAGCACCGTAATTTGTCATGTCCGTTAGTCTTTTTATTATTATTATTATTATTATTATTATTTATGTTTGTTGATTTCATAATCTTTGTTTTGTTTTTTCGTCAGGGAAAGGCTATTCTCAGGCCTTATTGGCCTTCCTGCCTTTTCCGCCATATATATAAATATTATTGTGTTTCTTTTATACTTTACTGTAATTGATATATACTTTTGATGTTGTTGTATATTTTATATTTGGAAATACTAGTAAGCGAATGAATTAATTGGAGACTTTTGTGCACACTGGCAGACACACTCAGAGGTACTCAGCAATCAAAATACACGAACCAATGTAGGCCTTGTAAATCCTTGAGCAGGGACATACATTTTGGGATTTACTCAAAACATAGCAAATGCTTAATGATGAAAGTAGGTCCCTGCATTTCCCATGGGACTATACACTATACTACAAAGCTGATTGGCTGGAGGAGGTTACGACCAACGCTCTGCAGGATTTATTGTTCTATTGTTTCCGATTAGAGCGCTGACATATTGGAAAATGTTGCCAATCAATATTCATGAGAGTGTACATTCAACGTCCAGTTTTCGAAATACATCTGACTGGGTGCGAAATACGTCTGACTGGGCGTTTTAATTACGTAACACATAACGCCATTATGTCATCGAATGGCTGCTTAGTGCTGTTATGTGTTTAATTTCGGTAATAATTATTATTACATTTATTTATCATTCCTTTCTTTTCCTTTCTATTATTTTATTTTCTTCTCATTATTTCTTTCTCTTAATTTTTCCTCTTTCTCCCATCCTTTAGGCCCCTCTCATTCTCCCTATCCTCTCCTCCCTTCATCCCCTCCCAAGACTTCTCACAGGAGTGAATCTGCATTAGCATTATATTTGCCCAAAAGTGCGAATTTATGCCACTTTTGCACCATATTTCATCAGTTTAGCTTTAAAATGTCAAAATCACAATTTACATCACCGAGAATGACAAGAACTTTGTTTTCCAATTCGATTTCTTGTAAAAAGGCTCCCAAAGATATCTATCTGATCACTACTTGACTTGGGGGGTCTGTACCAAACAATAATAATGATCGATTTCTATAGCCACTAATTCAAGTGAATGTGGCATTAGATCCTCCCTCAATTTATGCTCAATGTTACGTCGTTGACATACAAAGCTACTCCACCGCCATGGGTATTACCAGAGAGAAGACATCCTTGAGAGGGCACTCTATTCACGTGGTTACTTTTCCTACGCAAAAAGATTACGAATTTTGATGGTTTGCAAGTGAAGAGTGTCCACACTATCGACTGATTGCGTAACTGTTATGAATAATTTATTAGTTTTTCAATGGAATCACCTCGACCCATTAGTACATATTATCTGTGTTATCAAAGTACTTGGAATAGCAATACGGTGAGTTCAATGAACTACGCCCTAATAACGATGGAGTTTCAATGGCGTTCTTCTCTCCATACACAGATGAACGAATACAATAGAAGAAGGTCAGCACATATGACCTGCTTTAGTGACATGCTATATGAGCTGTACAAAAAATCAATATCAGATTCGTTTGTGCATATTGACTGCACATTGAAGATGCAAAATATAAGTCATTATAATTTAAACAAGAAATCAGATTTTGATATACGTAAAAACATGGAATAAAACGACTAATATATTCTGCCATCATGGCATCAGGTCAATGGTTCATTATATCCCGTATGTTTATTTTAATTCATTAATATTCGAGATCAATTTTGCAACCCATTTATATGTACACAGGAGGATCTGGGTTTGTTTGTATTTTCGTTTCTTTTTAAATAACAAATTCTGGTTTTTCAGTATAAGGGGCCACCAGGATGATACTAATTTAATGCTTTTAAAAGGTATTTCTAGTATAATTGCTCTCCATACACAAATGAACAAACACAATGGAGGGGTCATTTTTCCATGCAAATGAGCGAGTGTCGCACGCCTGGTATTACGATCATTACGGTAGATCAAATAATTATTGACAGAAATAACAATATCAGATATGTATTCTTCCAGCTTTGTTTCACACACTGCCATGATATGAACTTCATTACATGAAATGTCTTTTGCACAATCATTTTCACCTTTTCACGAGGTAAATCTGCATTAGAATCATTAGAAGTATCACTATTCATCACACTGCTCAAATCAGAATTGATATATTTACTGTCAGACACTGTGTTTCTATACAGTGGTAAACAGCAACGTCATACTGTGTTTCTAGTATGGAAAGTTACTGGCTTATTACTTAAACATTATAATCATTACGATTTTGCCGATTTTGGCACACATTTCGTAGCCAACCTCAGTTATGGAAAGTGTTACAATATTTTACTTTGTGTCCATACTTATTACATTCACGGCACTGTAGTGTTGAATCGTAGTAACACGTATTGTAAAGCCCGCACTTCCAGCATCCGGAGTAACTGGAGTTATTGAAATACGAAGTTTTCGTGTCATGATGCAGTCATGTCTACAGTAGAATTCATCTCGACCTTTGCAGGACTTAACCCCATTAAAAGCTATTAAACCAAGATAACACTCATTGAAACAGCTCAACTGATTAAATCGGATCTTCTCTGGCTGTGCACATGTGACTGTTTTCATGTGCGATATCGCAATAAAGTTTGTATTGAGCTTCAGTTGGGTAACCGATTATAAAGGAAACGAAAGGAAACAATGGTATGTGTACTTTTGTTCACGAAATGAGACAATGGCGTGCTTTTTGTAAACCAGCATTCTTGAAAATGAGCAACATAATGATTGTTGACTTAACACGGTTTGGAAATAATTTCTTCATATTTTTGGTGTTATCTGTCGTTTACATATCCTTCCTAAAATACAAAAGTACGACCTCTCCAAACACCTAAATTAGCTAAAATTTAGGACATGTTACAAAACTATATTGTCTAGAATTTTAGAAGAGTACTTTTAATATTGGCCGGTTATTTTTCACACAGCGACGTTAACTAGGCAATGTACTATTACCTATAACATTAACTAAAACACCAAAGTACGAATATTTCCAAACATCTAAATTAGCTAAAAATTTAGGACATGTTAAAAACTATATTTTCTAGAACTTTAGAAGAGTACTTTTAATATTGGCCGGTTATTTTTCACACAGCGACGTTAACTAGTCATATCCCCATAGTTTTAACGTGGGGCTATTTGTAGAGGTCACGCGTCAATGGGAAAGAGCACTGTGTATTGTGTAT
Organism: Amphiura filiformis; assembly: GCF_039555335.1. NCBI lineage: Eukaryota > Metazoa > Echinodermata > Ophiuroidea > Amphilepidida > Amphiuridae > Amphiura > Amphiura filiformis. Next base: position 705,280 of record NW_027305488.1, on the reverse strand, counting down.
AGGAAAACGGACAGTAACTGCAGTATGTTCTGATGATACCTGTTATATTGATGATCCTCGCGTCGTGCAATATTGCTGGTGGTACATTTTGTTTTTGATTGAGCAGTAACTTGTATCATATGAACGCGTTTGCCTGTATCTGTTGTTCTGTTGACGATAATTTTGCATAGATTCACGATTCTGTTGGTTTCTGGTACGTTTCGCTTAAGTCCTTTTTACGACACCTTTATGTGGTGACCTCAATCACATGGGCCTAGTAAAAGTTGATGTGAATTATTCATAACCGATCGATTCCTTGCCTCACTTTGTTGAGAACAAGGCAACACAATTCGCCATAGATTTTGCGTGGCTAATACAAAAACCGTGAATTTAGTGCCACCCCTGGCCTAAGGTCTCCGTTACCATGACGCTAGTGGTCCATTGGCTTGGTGGTGCAAAAGTATTAATTCGGTGCAAAAAGGAAAACCAACCATTTTTTCGAAAAATTTATACTTTATCAAATTTTTCCACCCTTTTTTATTTACTAATTCTTTTTGCCGCCCCTTCTTTTTTGCCGCCCCTGTTTTGCCGCCCCTTCTTCTTCCGCCGCCCCTTCGTTTTGGCCGCCACCCGCTTTTACCCCGGGGGCTGGCGCCCCCAAAGCCCCCCAAAATACGCGCATGCTGCAGGCTGTATCAAAACGATTGGTAGTATTAAATCAGTCTCAATGTTTGAGACAGGTTCTCCGAAATAAAATGGCTACTCCTCTTGAAATGGCCACAATTTATAGTTTTATGATCATTTCTGACCCAATCTGATCCACTCAGGTCGAAGTCGGAAGAATTCATTTTTTCAATATTAAACTTGCGCGGTGCATACAAATCAGACTTGTACCCGAGTCCAGCTTGTCCGAGTCCGAGCCGAGCCGAGTCCATTTGTATCCGAGTCCGAGCCAAGTCCGAGTCCTTTTGTGTCCGAGTCCGGACTCGAGTCCAAGTCCAGGGGTACCGAGTCCGAGCCAAGTCCGAGTCCAACAAAAATAAGACCTGAGTCCGGACTCGGGGTGAGAGTCCATGCCCGGTGCAGTGGTGGTGGTGGTGGTGGGGGGGTTCATTCAACTTTGATGTGACAGCATCTACCTATTGGCATTGCTTAGTTTGGGTATAACAAAATGAAAAAGGGGTAATTGGGTATAAAATTTGAAAGAAGGGGTCATTTGGTATAACATTTTGAAAAAATGGGTCATTATTTGCAAAAATGGAGCAAAATTTTACATTTTATTTCTTATTTGAAAAATTTACAATACAAATTTGCTGAAAAAGGTCAATTTTAAAGTTTCCGCATAATTTTATGGCATTTTGATGATAAAATTGTAAAAATGTGATGAGAAGGTCACTCACTGCATCACACCACCCTACAAAACCCCACCCAACACTGTTGACTCAACCAACCAACCGTACACACTTTCTTCAAAAGCCATGTCCATGAACAGGTTATTCCTGAAGGTAAAACCTACATGTATCAGACCACCTAGTACCTGTATCAGACAGCAGGCATGTGGTGGGGGTATTTTGTGTGTGTGTGTGTGTAGCACACTACATGTAAACTCACAGTTAACTTTAATTAGGGACAAGGCTGTAGGTATGCCAGGTGAATTCAAATTTGCCATCAAACTGCATCATTTTATATATCAAATTAAAGCCCTTGAGTAAAGAAAGTCAAAACTGAAAACCGTTTTGTCATAGCACTTTCCGTAGCAAAGTTACATCTTGTCAAAGATTGACTTTCATCAAAAAGATTCAGCTAACAAAACAGCATTTCGGTCAAAGACATACCACCTAGACCTATGACTGCCCATCCCTTACCACAGCGGGAGGTGAAGCCCCATATCCAAGGTGATGACGGATTGACAGGGTTACTAGGCGCGGAGATAATTTCTGACGCCTACATTCTGACGCTCTCGGTTGCGTGGTTACTGCGCCGTTTTCGCCCGCGTCAAATGCAACATGTTCTGTAGACGCGAACATTATCTGCTTGCTTGCGTCCGGGTATGCGTCCTTGTTCAAGTCGTTGCTAAGCAGTGTCGGCTTCACTACGCGAGTCAAAGTCACTGGTCTAGGTACTAGTTTGTCTGGGATTTCGGTGGTGTTTCTAGATCTTAGTCTCATGATGATAGCAGCTTTTCTATGTGGAACTGCTATCAAAATCCGGGTCAAAATCCCTCTAAATTTCCATGTGCGAGTGTCTCATCGCCATAAAAAAAATCATATATTTGGTTCAAGTGAAGTATAGACAACATACTAGTATTTATGTAGGTTTCCTTGACCTACCTGTTCTTTTAAATTTCTATGTAAATATGTATTGTGTTCTAGGCGAATTTGGCTGACTAGCAGATAGGTTTGCCTGGCATACCTATACGCTGTGTGCAGTATTACATGTAAATGAATTGCAATATATTCAAATACATTATAGAAAATTAACATCATCGTCATTATAATAATAATAATACAAACAGAAACTCACCTTTATAATTCTAAACATATTTTCAAAATTGGCCCACACAAATGTCATGTGTACTCACTTACTGAGCACATGCAAACTATAGCCCTACTGAGTGGGAGCTGAGATGTATGGTCCAGTGTGCATGTTTCTCTTTCAAGAGCTTAATGGATTGGAAAGTTCCATGAAAGAAGTCTTACATTGTAGAAATTTTTATAGTCCAAATATTTAATAAAATTATGCATTTGATTAATTATCAATTATTTCATTTTAAATGATAACAAAAATATGATTCTGCTAAGTGACAGATAAATCTAAATAATTTGGTGGATATGTAGGAATAATAACAGGTCACAGATTTGACAGCCCCAATTAATTTGGAAAATGGCCAAATAAGTAAAGTCAACAAATTTGAGATCTATTTTTACATTTTTAGATAATCACATTTTACATAGATTTGGACATTGGACTGGACTCGGACCGGACTCGCCTCCGAGTCCGAGTCCCTTTGTGTCCGAGTCCGAGCCGAGCCGAGTCTTTTTGTGTCCGAGTCCGAGCCAAGTCCGAGTCCAACAAAAAGTGGACTCGAGTCCGGACTCGAGTCCGAGTCCGGTCTCGAACAATACATCTCTGATACAAATACTGATGTCAGGTCTCTTGAATATATGGTGGCAAAGTTATGAACCTTTTTTATCATGTCCATTTTCATTTTTTCCCTCACTTTTTGCCTATATCTCAGTTTCATTATTGCAGACTTTGTTTGGACCAGATCTGGTCCGAGCACATTTATAACATTTACCTACAGCTGTGCGAATCTTGTGTTGTATTTTTATACGACAGGCTTGTTATAATCAGTGGAAACTGTTGTGTACCAATCATTTTGTCCTCAAATCTGGGCATACAAACAAATGGATTTTCCAAAATGTAGATCTGTTTTTGCGAAAAAATCCGACTTGATGTAAAAAGGGGAATGTATCCCTTAAGTGTAGTTTTTATGGCTTTTATTTTATCTTATCTTCTCAAGAAAATTAACAGGTTGTTCCCAAACTAGGTAGTTTGTTACCTTTCTTCATCAAAACTTATGGTTCACCTGATGAGTCTGAATGATTTAACTGGGCAATATGATTCAAATGTTTTTTCTTATTTTGCCATAGGAAATTCAACCTCCCTAAAACCTGCCACAACATGCCCAACCAGTAAATTATTTTACCGACAAAGAATTGGTAACCAATTTATAGTTTGAAAGAGGTCAACGTAATTTAGGTTTGGCCATTTACTGCCCAATTCTATAATAGTAAATGGGGATTTTAATTCTGGTAATATTGGGTCACAATATTAAAAATTACCTGGTCAAATATATGCGCAATATACTCCCTTATATTTTAAATGTTTTCATTTGTCTTTTTTGTAATTAGAAAGAGTATATTTCATAATTCTTTATCAAATAATTATAATAATGTGATAATGCAGGCTATATTGTAAAATCAATCATTGTAACATCCCTTCTACCAATTGAGCTTTTACTGTTATCTATTAATTTAATTATTTATACGTTCCATATCTATTTGAAGCGACCCTTACTTTTAGGCAGGTGGTACTTGTGGAACGAAGGGGCTCAATAAGCTTCAATAATGTTAAAATTGTAGTCGGTATACACCTGAGACGATAATATACCCCGGGTATACACTCTTAACATGTATGGTAGCTGTATATGGTGCAAGAATGCATGCATGCAAGCTAAGTTATATTATTACTACGAGTACGTCGGTTATCACAGTATGAATATGGTAATAACAGGCAGGGGCATAGCCAGCTTTCTTGGTCGGGGGGCAAAATAAAATTTCAGGGGCACAGCTGAAAAAATTGCAGTTACAACATGCAATTTTTGTTTATAGAGAGACTGTACATGAGTAGTAAGTTAGCCTGGTTAGCCATGATACGACGTGCACTTGATGCACATAATTGATCAAGGAGGATTTAATAATCATGGAGAGGTAATAGATTACGTAACGCATTGTTCTTTTGAGCACTTGACCATGCAACGATACCTTATGTTTCGGACAAAATGGTGCCGCCAGTAAATAGGTAGCGTATTAACGCTTTACCAGGAATGCAGATGACTGTCAATAAGTGATCAAAAGAAATCGCCTACTTGAGCGAGTGGTACATTTTGCTCTCAAACCGCCCACGGGTTGAGTTGGCAAGCACAAAAGAGCACACTTTAGCTGTCGTCGATGTGCATTTATTTACCGCTCACCTTATTTTAGGCGTATTATTTAAATAAATTGAATAGAGTTGCTGATAGGTCCGTGTCTATGAGTATCGGTTTCTATAGTTTTGTTATCATGGTTACGCCACAGCAGTATAAGCCTACGCCAAATTGAAATTGTTGCTTTTTTTTTTTAGAAGAGAAAATGGGAAAAATCCATGGCATATCAACATGACTCCTCAACAAAAATGCGAGTTCAGACTTTCTCATCACAATCCAATTCGTAGTCTCGGGGCCAGATTGCATGGTCTGAAGGAGATTCGTCACGCAAATCTATGATAAGCAGTAAACTGCTACTCTTTTGTAATGACGGTCAAAAAGATTTTTTTTGAACCAAAACTATTGTTGAAGGGACAGGGTGAAAAGAGGGGAAATAATTAGGGGCGTGACACTCAGGAGGTGAAGAGGGAATAGAGGCGGACGGCGGAATAAAGAAGGTGAGTGCGTGAGTAACAGAGTTCATTTTATACATTTTTTTTTGTCTTGTATTTATTTATTTTTTCAAATCTATTATAACTAGATACGATTATTTACTAATAAATTTACTATATTTACGAGTATTTACGTTACCATCGTTTATTCTTTAATGTATAGGTTTGTTTAGAGTTTCTTTCTGGTAGGGCGATCTCAAGCACGAGATACTCCAGGTCGGCGACGGGATAATTCTACGTTGACTAATGCGTTGACTAAAATATCGTTTACTTCGGTATCTTTATAAAACATTCTAACAATATCGGGCGTATCGACTCCTCGACATATGTAAAACAAATATAAATGAGTAACGAATGAGTAAAAATGAGTAACGAATGAGTAAAGAACGAGTAAAAAATGAGTAACGAATGAGTAAAATATGAGTAAAAATGAATAACGAATGAGTAAAATGAGTAACGAATGAGTAAAATATGAGTAAAATGAGTAACGGATGAGTAAAATGAGTAACGAATTAGTAAAATGAGTAACGAATGAAAGTAAAATGAGTAACGAATGAGTAAAATGAGTAACGAATGAGTAAAACGAGTAAAAGATGAGTAAAATGAGCAAGTGAGCAAATGAGTAACGAATGAAAAATGAGTAACGGATGAGTAAAATGAGTAACGGACGAGTAAAATGAGTAACGAATGAGTAAAATGAGTAACGAATGAGTAAAATGAGTAACGAATGAGTAAAATGAGTAACGGATGAGTAAAATATGAGTAACGAGTGAGTAAAGGATGAGTAAAAAAGAGTACAAATGAGTAACGGATGAGACACAATGAGTAAATGAGCAGGATGAGTAACGAATGAGGACAAAATGAGTAAAGAATTAGTAGAATGGGTAACAAATGAGCAGTAATTAGTAGAATGAGTAGCGAACGCATGAGGCCTACATATTAATACGTATAGCGATTATCATTTAGGCCTATACATGTAAATGTACAGTACTATAGATAATGAACGTGAGAGCCTAAATGATAATCGCTATACGTATTAATATGTAGGCCTCATGCGTTCGCTACTCATTCTACTCATTACTGCTCATTCGTTACCCATTCTACTAATTCTTTACTCATTTTGTCCTCATTCGTTACTCATCCTGCTCATTTACTCATTGTGTCTCATCCGTTACTCATTTGTACTCTTTTTTACTCATCCTTTACTCACTCGTTACTCATATTTTACTCATCCGTTACTCATTTTACTCATTCGTTACTCATTTTACTCATTCGTTACTCATTTTTACTCATTCGTTACTCATATTTTACTCATTCGTTACTCATTTTACTCATCCTTTACTCATTTTACTCATTCGTTACTCATTTGCTCAATTCCTTGCTCATTTTACTCATCTTTTACTCGTTTTACTATTCGTTACTCATTTTACTCATTCGTTACTCATTTTACTCATTCGTTACTCATTTTACTAATTCGTTACTCATTTTACTCATCCGTTACTCATTTTACTCATATTTTACTCATTCGTTACTCATTTTACTCATTCGTTATTCATTTTTACTCATATTTTACTCATTCGTTACTCATTTTTTACTCGTTCTTTACTCATTCGTTACTCATTTTTACTCATTCGTTACTCATTTATATTTGTTTTACATATGTCGAGGAGTCGATACGCCCGATATTGTTAGAATGTTTTATAAAGATACCGAAGTAAACGATATTTTAGTCAACGCATTAGTCAACGTAGAATTATCCCGTTGCCGACCTGGAGTATCTCGTGCTTGAGATCGCCCTACCAGAAAGAAACTCTAAACAAACCTATACATTAAAGAATAAACGATGGTAACGTAAATACTGTAAATATAGTAAATTTATTAGTAAATAATCGTATCTAGTTATAATAGATTTGAAAAAATAAATAAATACAAGACAAAAAAAAATGTATATAATGAACTCTGTTACTCACGCATTCACCTTCTTTATTCCGCCGTCCGCCTCTATTCCCTCTTCACCTCCTGAGTGTCACGCCCTAATTATTTCCCTCTTTTCACCCTGTCCCTTCAACAATAGTTTTGGTTGAATAAAAATCTGTTTGACCGTCATTACAAAAGAGTAGCAGTTTACTGCTTATCATAGATTTGCGTGACGAATCTCCTTCAGACCATGCAATCTGGCCCCGAGACTACGAATTGATTGTGATGAGAAAGTCTGAACTCGCATTTTTGTTGAGGAGTCATGTTGATATGCCATGGATTTTTCCCATTTTTATAAAAAAAAAAAAAAAAAGCAACAATTTCAATTTGGCGTAGGCTTATACTGCTGTGGCGTAACCATGATAACAAAACTATAGAAACCGATACTCATAGACACGGACCTATCAGCAACTCTATTCAATTTATTTAAATAATACGCCTAAAATAAGGTGAGCGGTAAATAAATGCACATCGACGACAGCTAAAGTGTGCTCTTTTAGTGCTTGCCAACTCAACCCGTGGGCGGTTTGAGAGCAAATGTACCACTCGCTCAAGTAGGCGATTTCTTTTGATCACTTATTGACAGTCATCTGCATTCCTGGTAAAGCGTTAATACGCTACCTATTTAATGGCGGCACCCTTTTGTCCGAAACATAAGGTATCGTTGCATGGTCAAGTGCTCAAAAGAACAATGCGTTACGTAATCTATTACCTCTCCATGATTATTAAATCCTCCTTGATCAATTATGTGCATCAAGTGCACGTCGTATCATGGCTAACCAGGCTAACTTACTACTTACATGTCTTCGAGCTTCCCAAAAAATGCTTTATTGGGACAATATGCGCGCGCAAAAATTTTGAATTTGACACTATTTTGGCCCATGATCGGGGTTAATTTTGATGGAAAAGGGGCTCCTTGCCTTTTTTCTTTTCCTTTGCCCTTTGGTCAGAGGGGCACTTTTTCTGTCATTTTTTGTCAGGGGGGCTACGCTAATAACAGGCTTCGAATAAAATTTTTTGGGTTATAAAGGAGTATAATGGAACCATATTTTAAAAGACTTGTTTTCTGTAATGGAAGTTCCGCCCAGGGCTGTCGCTGGGGGGGGGGGGGATTTGGAGGGATTGGCTCCCTCCAATCCAAAATTTTGTAGGCAAAAAGTGATTGTTGTTGGCAAACCCATATGCTTGTCGTCAAATTATGATAGTCATAAAAAATAAATGTGTACTAATAGCCGACTTTATGTTTGTCTTATATAATACCGGTTATGTAAGATCAGTTACTGTTGATTTTTTAAAAATTTGATCCGCACCAAACCCCCCCCCCCCCACACACACACACCACACCACCACCGCCCGACATACACGCAAACACACACAATTTGGGTTCTACAATTAACAATTTTATTAGGTAAAATTCTAAGAATAGAGCAAAATTTTTACAGTGTATTTGTATTACTATAATGTAATGAAGCGTTTAATGAGCCAAGACAACAGTAAAGTATCACTTGGTTTCTTCCAAGGAGGATGGTTTCTTCAATGAACGCAGGTGACACATTATGTTTTGAGTAGTTTAAAACTAGAAATTATTTTTCTAGCGCCTTTTCTAAAATCGATAATAATCTTGGCCAGCCGTTCCCTATTTGACATGTTTGAGACAATGGTCGAGGTCCATAAATTTTCACAGTAATCGTTTGAAATGCACTTTTATTAGTATTTCCAGGTCTTCACTTCAGTGGTATTTATTGGTAAATAGGCCTATCAGTATTTGCCGCACTGGCATTTACCACCCGACACGTGTGTCTTCCTAAAATACATCCCTAAATCTCTAACAATTTAACAACCAGCGCTTAAGGGTAGACTAGGTATTGTTGGTCGAAGCAGCAAAAACAAAATCGATTTTCATTATCAAAATCAATATATTATTGAAAAATAACACTTTGATGTACTTTAAACTTGTTTGATTTATTGTTGTTAATAAGTTATGTACGTTTTACAAAAGAACCACAGGGCCGCAACAGTATATCTGTGATATTTGAATTCTTCTACACACTCGCTATGAAATGATCAATGCAATTTTTGCAAAAGCTCACTACCATTCACAAGATGCTGTGAACTATCAAGTCGCAACAGTTTGAAATGGTTGCAAACTTAACTGATAAAGAATTTGAAAACCAAGAAATCAACACGTTAGGTATATACACTCTTAAAACACTGAGCGTTCAAATTGACCACGTAAGTAGTTTAAAACTATACACCTTACCCCTAAATTGTTAACGAAGAAATAAAACCAACAAAAACAAAATTAGTAATATACATCAGTATAAAAGTGTGTTTCAGATGGACTTTTTTATTTATACCAGTGATATACAATACATAAAAAATAATTCATATAACCCCTCTCGAAAACTGGTGAATTGCGTATGTACTTGCTCAATTAGCATTTTGTGCAATAACCCTCATAATAAAGAACCCCCAAACATAACAATTGTGTAGCATCGAATGCTACTTGAGCAAGAACGAATAAAATACTTCTGAAGAGGGGTTAAAGTAAAACAAAAACTGTCCTATACCTTAGTGGTTAAGGTGCCCTCTTCTGTGAAACATCTTGATGCCGTAATATGTGAAAATGATTTTTTAAAACCATTTTTGAGCAATTTCGTCAACTTTTTCACCCTCCCCTGATTGTAACCTTGTCTCCTCTTTCCCCCCTTTCTATAAAAATCAATGCGACGCCACTGCTGTTACCCCATTGCGTATTACTACTAGCCTACACTTTGCTCACTATACATTTTTTTATTTATTAATATTCAGGTCTATTTTATGACAAGCTTAATTACTCCAAGCATACGTACATATAGCGTCTGTTGCTTGCTTCCATTACTCACTTAGAATTGGTTGGGATAAGTTGCTGAATATTGTCTGTTGATAAGTAACAATACGCCGGGTATGTGATTGGTTCGCTTATTTGCTTCCATTGGATGTTGAACTTTGACATTACTTTATTCCAACTATTAGAGGGTAAACAAATCCAACATGCAATTTACTCTATAAGAGTATTTTCCCAAAAAGGAGGATAGAGAAGGATGCGGATTCTTTATTGAGGAATGAACTATTAGAGGGTGAACAATCCAACACGTTGTTGCTATTTACTCAATAAGAGTTATTTCCCAAAGAGGAGGATAGAGGAGGATGCAGATGGATTCTTTGCTGAGGAATGTGTGGTGCATATAAATCGGAATCATTATTTTCTGTTATTATATATTTTTTGCGCCCAAACGGGAACAAAATCAGAAGACGAGTAGTCGGTAAGTTGACCATCTATTAATATTTCACACCCAAAAGATGCCGAGGGATTGTGATAAAAACAACCAGTGCTATATTACACACTACAGACTGTAACAATAAAAATTATACAATTGCAATTACGCTTCTCAAAAAAGGAATCAGTAACATCTTAGCTTACAGAAAAACTTTACTTGGTTTCTGTACCAGTTCAGGCTAAAATCTGTCCAAAAATGCTTAACGGGTTTTGATGTATTAAAAGTGGATTTTTTAATTGTTGCAAAGAATAGGACCGGTTGTTTCTATACAATCCACAATTATAAATTTCCCCTAATACTTTATAGAATAAGTAAATAATTTCCGAAATGTACAAATGTAAAAAGATATGTATAGCCCTATTCGTTTTACACATGTGGACCAATTTCCGGGACCAATCTATAGCGTCACACGTCATTGCGTTCAGTCACAATGGTTAATTGTGTAAGAAAAGAGGCTGTTTTAAAAGTTGCACCTGAGTCCATAGCAGTCAGGTGTTCTTTAACAAACCAGAGAAGATGTTAGGAAGAGGAGGGTTAACAGAATTAAGCTGTATTCACACATGCACTTATTACCGGTAATATTTTATCTAGGCTTATGTCCGATCGAATTAAATATTTCCGCTAATCCCTTAGCGCGTCCACATTTGTCGGCAATAGCGCTATACGCTGTCGAAGTTACGTAATAATCGGATTAACTACCATAGCAATAGGTGAATCAAGTTGATTACTTAAACCTGTAAGATTAGTATCTTTGAAAAGACCAGTATTGTATTCGATCTATATGTTCAAAATTGTTTTCACCTATTGGGCATAGAAAAATGTGAAAATATAAATTTATCTAGAAGTGGTAAGGACATTGAACGTGTTGACAATTTTAAGTATCTTGGGACATGGATTGATCCGTTGCTAAAGTGGGATGATCATGTTCACAATACCTGTAAAAAGATCTCTCAGCGTATTGGTCTAGTGAGTAGATTAAGAAAGTCTGTTCCACCCAAAATTACCAAATTACTTGCCAATACACTCGTAATGCCGTTCTTTGATTATTGCAATCTTGTATGGAATAATTGCTCTAAGGATCTTAGTAACAAATTACAAGTTCTCCAAAATAGACTTGTGAGGTTAGTACTTAACGAAGGCCCAAGGGCACGTGTTTTGGATATGTATGATGTTCTGAAATGGAAAAAAAAAAAAACCGTTCTCATATCAATCTTATTAATCTTGTTCATAAATGCTTGACAGGGAATGCCCCAGATTACCTTCGAACTAAATTTTCCTATGTTAACACCCACCACACCTACGTAACAAAATCAAGCTCAGGTCTATGTCTTTACCATAACAAGGTGTCGTCAGAAGCAGGAAAAAGAACTTTTCATTATCGAGGTGTTACAGCGTGGAATGAAATGCCACAACATTTAAGGTTAATAAATTACAACTCAAACTTGTTCAAACGGGCACTTCACAATAATTTCTGAACTTTTAATATTTTGTAAAATGTATATATGAAAAATGTAAATAATGCGCCAAAGTTTTACTTTATGACTTTTAAAGATTGATGTATTTTGATGTATGCTTCTATATTTTGAGTGTTATTAATTATTTTACATATATTATGTTTTATGACCCAATGAATATGTAAATAACTAGCCAAGGTCTTTACTATGATTTTAATGGCTTTAGATATTATTTGATGTATAAGTTGATGTATGTTTGGATGTTTAAGTTATTAATTATTTTATGTATACTAGTATTACATGTATATTTTAAGACACAGAGAAATGTAAATAACTAGCCAAAGATTTTTACTTTATGAATTTAATGACTTTTGATATTTGATGTATTTGATATATGGTTCTATTTGGATGTTTGTATTTTTAATCATTTTAATATGTATAATTCTACCAATTTCTATGTATTTTATATTTTATGACATGACACAGGGCCCCTGTAATAGCAGATTTATCTGAAGGGTAACCCTGTATAAATATGGTTTTAATAAATAAATTAATAAATTGCTATGGTAATTAATCCGATAAATTGCGTAACTTCGCCAGCGTATGTCCGACGTGTTATGTCCGATAAGCCTATTACCGGTCATAAAGTCCTCCTTTCTACATGAGCATCATCAGAAAATGTAACCCGATTTTAAATTTTTTCACTGAAAATTCACTTTCAATAAACGCCCCTCTTTACAAAAAAATTACAGACAATGCGGTAGGTATGTCATGTAAGAAAAAATGCAAATTCAAAAGTTCCAAAATTCAGACCGATTTTGTATTTATGTAGGTTTTATTATTATTATTATTATTATTATTATTATTATTATTATTATTATTATTATTATTATTATTATTTTAGTTTGACAAAATAGTCCTATTTTTCAGTTGACTTAGCTCTATATCGCATTTTATACATGTAGGCCCTACATGGTGGACATCTTTGAAAAAATGACAAAAATGGGGGGGGGGCTTCAATAAAATTGCGACCTCCCCTATTTCGTCAGCAAAGATTTTATGACCCCCTCCCCATCGTTTGAACCCCCCAAACAGGCATCAGTCTTTTGGAATAAAATAAACACACTATCTGTAGTCATGTTATGTTGTGACTCCCTACATTTTGGTCATCAAAAATATTTTATGACACCCCCTATTTTTCTTTCCGTATATTTGGGACCCCCTAATCATCTTATACAATCCAATTACATGCCTTTCTGTTATCATGCTTATGGCTTAATAAATGTCATCTCCCCCCCCCCTCCCCACTGAGTCCTCTTGAGGGTTTACATTTGCTACCCCCCTCCTAGAAACTCGTGTAGGTTATCCCAATAAGGATGGTCAATTGCGCCTGCACCTGAACTTTTCACTCGATCATGGAGGGTGCGATGGAGAGTTTTCAGTGCCTTTATCTTAGCATGTATCTGCTCCCCCGACCGTATGGGGAGTCCCCTCTTGTCAGGTAATAGCGTGGCTCCTCCCAAAGTTTTTTTTTATCCCAGAAATACTTTCCGTGTCTCTACAAATTTTGAGGATAGCCAATGCTTCCTTGTCATTCCAATTGACCCCTCTATTCCGTTTACTTAAATATTAATATTTACAGCTGCAGGCATGATGACATCACGCAGTAAATTACTCTGCTCAGTGGCGTAGATTTCTTGTTGACATTGGGGGGATGGAGTTGGAAAAAAGTATAGTCAATCCAGCAGCTTTTGGCGACAGAATAAGTTTTTGGTTCAATTGTGCGCGAAGCGCGCGAAAATTTTGCTATTTTGAAGCTAAACTGATGAAATAATGGTGTAAAAGTAGAATAAATGCGCGCGAAGCGCGCGATAATATGCACTTTTGGGGCAAAAAATGGGCAAATATGAGGTCAATTTGGTCAGAAACCCATTATCAGGCGTCAACATGGGGGGGTGATTGTATGGACCATCCCCTGGCAAAATATTGGGGAATTTATCCCCCCATCCCCCGGGATCTACGCCTATGACTCTGCTTAAAATTTTGCGCGAGTGATATACTCACAGTTATATCCGACAGCCCAATAGTGCTGCATGTCCACACGTAATTACTATTACTGGACGAAACGTTTCGATCGGTTTTAACAGCTTTTAACCCTGGTCATCTTCAGCCTTAAATTTTCGGATTTAAAGCACATTACGTCGGATATAGTAATTTTTTTTTATATCCGACGCTCATTCACACTGCCACTTATATCCGATACTATTACCGACGTAATTTAAGTCCGACTGTGTGAACAAATTGTCGGATTTAAAGCACATTACGTCGGATATAGTTATATCCCGACGCTAATTCACACTGCCACTTATATCCGATACTATTAGCGACGTAATTTAAGACCGGTAATAAGTGATTTAAGTCCGACTGTGTGAACACGACTTTATACAATTGAGATAATCCCGTAGGTAATCCTGTCGCATCTATTCATAGTCCTTTATTCTCAAGTAGTTGGACATCCACTTATAGTAACCTTTGATGTGATGTGTGAGACCGCTCACGGTTGACCGATTTGCACTTCAGAATGGGAAATATTTCCAATGTTTCTATAGAGATTTTGTGGAAAAGTTATGAAAACCGTGTATTAAGGACCTACTGTTGGATGGGATACCACATGTGGATATACAAGAAAGAAATCGAGTATTGCAACATTTCCCCCACAATCCGCACTTTTTTGTAAACATATAAATATCTAAAGAAGAATTTTTAGGATATTCTTAAAGAATTAATGATTGTTGATCATTTCTATATAATTTTTATGTATTTTCCTGTCATTTCCTGTAAACCTAATAAAGATATTCTGATAATTGAAAACATCCTCTATCATAAATAATAGAGGCTGAAAGTGACACGAAAATTATAATTTGCCATGGAACTTCAGTCATATTTTATCTGAAAAATTACTGCATGACAGGACCTGCATGTATGGTACGCATGGCATAATGACATTCAATCACTGACCTATCCCTAAAACTAGTTAGCTGCAACTTGTGTATCACATCCGTCCCGGGTTCAAACCCCATTGTGGTATTCTATTGTTTGGCGGCTATAGAGGGTAATGCATCATTTACTTTGAATGAGCGGTCTCACACATATTTTGTCTGAGGAGAGCTGGATCAACCTCCTCTTCCTTACATCTTCTCTGAACAAACACATGATTGACCTGGCCTACTGTATTGTTTGAGGGCTGACTCCTATGGACTCAGATGCAGCTTTTAACACTGATTAAAACGGTCTCTTTTTACGTAATGAACCATTGTGACGTGTGACGCTATAATTTGGTCCATATGTATAAAACAAATACGGCTACTAGGGTGATTCACAAAAATGAAATTGGTATTTTTCAACGGGACACCCCCTCATTTTGTTCATTTTGGTAATAAAATTATACCGGCAAAATATGAAAAAAATTCACAAAAGTTTAGGGGGTGCTACCGGTCAATGAACTTTTGTACACAAAGTCAATGGGATTTTTTGTCAAAAATTTCAAACGCTTATTTCAGGGCCTAAAAAGTCTACCAGGCTTGCAAAACTGAAGTAAATGTTCAATGATATACCTAACTTTGTGAAAACATGGGTTTTACCAAATTAAAGTTCATAGTTGACTGTAATAATAAAAAATGTTTCAAAAGTGACTGAGGGAGTGTAGCTCAAGAAAAGAATACCCTGGGATATCCCAGGGAATCCCACCAGGCCCAAATGTATACCTTATTGAACTGAACTGTTGATAAAAAAAAAAGATTAAAATTCTTCACATAACCTGTGTTCACACATGCACTTATTACCGGTAATATTTTATCTAGGCTTATATCCGATCGAATTAAATATTTCCGCTAATCCCTTAGCGCGTCCACATTTGTCGGCAATAGCGCTATACGCTGTCGAAGTTACGTAATAATAGGGTTAACTACCATAGCAATAGGTGAATCATGATGATTGTTTGCACCTGTATGATTAGTATCTTTGAAAAGACCAGTATTGTATTCAATCTTAAGCTGTGTTCACACATGCACTTATTACCGGTAATATTTTATCTAGGCTTATGTCCGATCGAATTAAATATTTCCGCTAATCCCTTAGTGTGTCCACATTTGTCGGCAATAGCGCTATACGCTGGCGAAGTTACGTAATAATCGGATTAACTACCATAGCAATAGGTGAATCATGCTGATTAGTTGCACCTGTAAGATTAGTATCTTTGAAAAGACCGGTATTGTATTCAATCTATGATTGCAGACATACAGGTGATGAGTGCAACCTGCTTGTAGTACAGCGCGAAATGTTCAAAATTGTTTTCACCTATTGCTATGGTAATTAATCCGATAAATGACGTAACTTCGCCAGCGTATGCCCGACGTGTTATGTTCGTTAAAGCCTATTACCGGTCATAAATCTCTTCTTTCTACATGAGCATCATCAGAACATTTAACCCGATTTTAAATGTTTTCACTGAAAATTCACTTTCAATAAACGCCCCTCTTTAGAACAAATTACAAACAATGCGGTAGGTATGTCATGTAAGAAAAATGCAAATTCAAAAGTTCCAAAATTAAGACCAATTTTGTATTTATGTAGGTTCTATTATTATTATTATTATTATTATTATTATTATTATTATTATTATTATTATTATTATCATTATTATTTTTATTATTATTATTATTATTATTATTATTTTAGTTTGACAAAGTAGTCCCATTTTACAGTAGACTTAGCTCTACATCGCATTTTATACATGTAGGCCCTACTATGGTGGACATCTTTGAAAAAATGACAAAAATAAAAAAAATTACACTGACTCCCATCATCATGCTATTTTTTTCTTGGTGGGGGGGGGGTCCATAATTTACAAAAAGTCGGCTTCAATAAAATTGCGACCTCCCCTATTTCGGCAGCAAATATTTTATGACCCCCCCACCGTTTACACACCCCCCCCCAAAAAAACAGGCATCAGTCTTTTTGAATAAAATAAACACACTATCTGTAGTCATGCTGTGTTGTGACTCCCTACATTTTGGTCATCAAAAATATTTTATGACACTCCCTATTTTTCTTTCCGTATAAATTTGGGACCCCCCTAATCATCTTATAAAATGCAATTGCATGCCTTTCTGTTATCATGCTTATGGCTTAATAAATTTCATCTCCATCTACATCCAGGGCCATACTGCCCCCCCCCCACTGAACCCTCTGGGGTTAACATTTGCTACCCCCCCCCGAAACTCGTGTAGGTTATCCCAATAAGGATGGTCAATTGCTCCTGCGCCTGAATTTTTCACCCGTTCATGGAGGGTGCGATGGAGAGTTTTCAGTGCCTTTATCACTACAGGTATCTGCTCCCCCGACCGTATCGGGACCCCCCCTTGTTATGTAATAGCGTGGCTATTTCCTCCCAAAGCTTTAATACTTTCCGTGTCTGTCCAAATTTTGAGTATAGCCAATGTTTCCTTGTCATTCCAATTGACCCCTCTATGGAAACGGGAAATCACAAGCAGCAAATAAAAAAGAAGCTAAAAGGAAATGTAAGAATGTTCATTTTCAATGATTCTACCTGTTCAGTAATAATTCTTACTGTTATAGTGAACGCTCCCATTTACTCATCTAACGGTGATGTCCGAAAAAAATAATCGCATCCCCAGGCCTTGCCGTTTGAGGCGAGCGATCGCTCTCGCTCGCCGCCGCTCGCCCAAACTCGTTTTTAGTGAGCGATTTTCCACTCGCCATAGACACTAAATATCACTCGCTGCGAATCTCCCAAAATCAGCCACTGAATCAGCCATTTCAGTATTTAATCGATGCTGTACTGCCTCCAAGCGTAGAAAGTGAAAAATGTTAGCGCGCTTCGCGCGCATTTCAACATAAATGTACATAAATACCGTGTCAATAAAATTGCGACCTCCCCTATTTCGTCAGCAAAGATTTTATGACACCCCCACCCCCCCACCGCTTGCACACCCCAACAGGCATCAGTCTTTTGGAATAAAATAAACACACTATCTGTAGTCATGTTGTGTTGTGACTCCCTACATTTTGGTCATCAAAATATTTTATGACACCATACTGCCACCCCCCCACTGAGCCCTCTGGAGGGTTTACATTTGCTACCCCTCCCCCCTAGAAACTCGTGTAGGTCATCCCAATAAGGATGGTCAATTGCTCCTGCGCCTGAACTTTTTACCCGATCATGGAGGGTGCGATGGAGAGTTTTCAGTGCCTTTATCTTAGCATGTATATGCTCCCCCGACCGTGTGGGGAATCCCCCCTTGTCATGTAATAGCCAAAGCATTTTTTTATCCCAGAAATACTTTCCGTGTCTCTCCAAATTTTGAGGATAGCCAATGTTCCCTTGTCATTCCAATTGACCCCTCTATTGCGTTTATTTATATTAATATTTGCAGCTGCAGCCATGATGACATCACGCAGTAAATTACTCTGCTCAGTGGCGTAGATTTCTTTTTGACATTGGGGGGATGGAGTTGGAAAAAAAATTCAAGTATAGTCAATCCAGCACCTTTTGACGACAGAATAAGTTTTTGGATCAATTTTGCTATTTTGAAGCTAAACTGATGAAATAATGGTGTAAAAGTAGAATAAATGCGCGCGAATCGCGCGAAAATTTGCACTTTTGGGGCAAAAAATGGGCAAATATGAGGTTAATTTGGTCAGAAACCCATTATCAGGCGTCAACATGGGGGGGTGATTGTATGGACCATCCCCTGGCAAAATATTGGGGATTTATCCCCCATCCCCGGGATCTACGCCTATGACTCTGCTTAAAATTTTGCGCGAGTGATATACTCACAGTTATATCCGACAGCCCAATAGTGCTGCATGTCCACACGTAATTACTATTACCGGACGTAACGTTTCGATCGGTCTTAACAGCTCTTAACCCTGGTCATCTTCAGCCTTAAATTTTCGGATTTAAAGCACATTACGTCGGATATAGTAATTTTTTTTATATCCGACGCTCATTCACACTGCCACTTATATCCGATACTATTACTGACGTAATTTAAGTCCGACTGTGTGAACAAATTGTCGGATTTAAAGCACATTACGTCGGATATAGTTATATCCGACGCTAATTCACACTGCCACTTATATCCGATACTATTACCGACGTAATTTAAGACCGGTAATAAGTGCTTTAAGTCCGACTGTGTGAACACGACTATATTAGTTTACCCCAATGGTGATACCAGCTTTTGAAATCTTATGTAATAGTAGCTGTGTTCACACATGCACTTATTACCGGTAATATTTTATCTAGGCTTATGTCCGATCGAATTAAATATTTCCGCTAATCCCTTAGTGCGTCCACATTTGTCGGCAATAGCGCTATACGCTGGCGAAGTTACGTAATAATCGGATTAACTATCATAGCAATAGGTGAATCATGCTGATTAGTTGCACCTGTAAGATTAGTATCTTTGAAAAGACCGGTATTGTATTCAATCTATGATTGCAGACATACAGGTGATGAGTGCAACCTGCTTGTAGTACAGCGCGAAATGTTCAAAATTGTTTTCACCTATTGCTATGGTAATTAATCCGATAAATGACGTAACTTCGCAAGCGTATGCCCGACGTGTTATGTCCGTTAAAGCCTATTACTGGTCATAAACCCCTTCTTTCTACATGAGCATCATCAGAAAATTTAATCCGATTTTAAATGTTTTCACTGAAAATTCACTTTCAATAAACGCCCCTTTTTAGAACAAATTACAGACAATGCGGTAGGTATATCATGTAAGAAAAATGCAAATTCAAAAGTTCCAAAATTAAGACCAATTTTGTATTTATGTAGGTTCTATTATTATTATTATTATTATTATTGTTATTGTTATTGTTATTATTATTATTATTATTATTATTATTATTATTATTATTATTATTATTATTATTTTAGTTTGACAAAGTAGTCCCATTTTACAGTAGACTTAGCTCTATATCGCATTTTATACATGTAGGCCCTACTATGGTGAACATCTTTGAAAAATGACAAAATGAAAAAATTACACTGACTCCCATCATCATGCTATTTTTTTTCTTGGGGGTCCCAAATTTACAAAAAGTCGGCTTCAATAAAATTGCGTCCTCCCCTATTTCGGCAGCAAATATTTTATGACCCCCTCCCCCACCGTTTACACCCCCAAACCAAAAAAAAAACAGGCATCAGTCTTTTTGAATAAAATAAGCACACTATCTGTAGTCATGCTGTGTTGTGACTCCCTACATTTTGGTCATCAAAAATATTTTATGACACCCCATTTTATGACCCCCTAATCATCTTATAAAATGCAATTGCATGCCTTTCTGTTATCATGCTTATGGCTTAATAAATTTCATCTCCATCTACATCCAGGACCAAACTGCCCCCACTGAACCCTCTGGGGTTAACATTTGCTACCCCCCGAAACTCGTGTAGGTTATCCCAATAAGGATGGTCAATTGCTCCTGCGCCTGAATTTTTCACCCGATCATGGAGGGTGCGATGGAGAGTTTTCAGTGCCTTTATCACTACAGGTATCTGCTCCCCCGACCGTATCGGGACCGCCCCCCTTGTCATGTAATAGCGTGGCTATCTCCTCCCAAAGCTTTTTTTATCCCAGAAATACTTTCCGTGTCTCTCCAAATTTTGAGTATAGCCAATGTTTCCTTGTCATTCCAATTGACCCCACTATGGAAACGGGAAATCACAAGCTGCAAATAAAAAAGAAGCAAGGGAAATGTAAGAAAGAACAGATTTTAATGTTCATTTTCAATTATTCTACCTGTTCAGTAATTCTTCCTGTTATAGTGAACGCTCCCATTTACTCATCTAACGGTGATGTCCGAAAAAAATAATCGCATCCCCAGGCCTTGCCGTTTGAGGCGAGCGATCGCTCTCGCTCGCCGCCGCTCGCCCAAACTCGATTTTTAGTGAGCGATTTTCCACTCGCCATAGACACTAAATATCACTCGCTGCGAATCTCCCAAAATCAGCCACTGAATCAGCCATTTCAGTATTTAATCGATGCTGTACTCCCTCCAAGCGTAGAAAGTGAAAAATGTTAGCGCGCTTCGCGCGCATTTCAACATAAATGTACATAAATACCGTGTCAAGACAGAAACTCTACTTTATTATTTCCTAAATAAGTGATATTTGTGAAAATTCGACCACTCGCCTACAATCATGCTAGCGAGTGATTAACCACTCGCCTTTAAAATCTAAACGGCAAGGCCTGCATCCCGCTAGTTTATATTAATATTTGCAGCTGCAGCCATAAATTACTCTGCTTAAAATTTTCCGCGAGTGATATAGGCCTCACTCACAATTATATCCGACAGCCCAATAGTGCTGCGTGTCCACACGTAATTACTATTACCGGACGTAACGTTTCGATCGGTCTTAACAGCTCTTAACTCTGGTCATCTTCAGCCTTAAATTGTCGGATTTAAAGCACATTACGTCGGATATAGTAATTTTTTTTTATATCCGACGCTCATTCACACTGCCACTTATATCCGATACTATTACCGACGTAATTTAAGTCCGGTAATAGTCCGACTGTGTGAACACGACGAGTCGGCAATAGCTCTATGTCCGACGTGTTTATATCCGAGCTATTACCGGTCATAACTAGCCGGAAATGGTCAGTGACAAGCTAATGTCTCCTTCTCTTGCCAGTTCATTCCTCTATTGCGTTTGATATTCGCACCTGCATCCATGATGATTTTGTTTTATCTCTCACTGGTCACACTATTTATACTCTGCTTCAAATCAGTTGCGCGAGTGATTTAATTTAACCCGGAAGTGTTCTTCACGCTGAATCACGCAGAAAGGTGAAAGGTCACAGCTATATCCGACAGCCCAAAAGCGCTGTTCAGTGTTCACACGTAATTACTATTACCGATCGTAACGTTTCGATCGGTCTTAACAGCTCTTAACCCTGGTCATCTTCGGATTTAAATTGTTGGATTTAAACCACATTACGTCGGATATAGTTATATCCGACGCTCATTCACACTGCCACTTATACCCGATACTATTACCGACGTAATTTAAGTCCGGTATTAAGTGGTTTAAGTCCGACTGTGTGAACAAGGCTAGTAACTATCAAAATCCATACATCTGTATCAGGGGTGGTCATTATGGCCATACCTGATGAAAGTCGTGTTCACACAGTCGGACTTAAATCACTTTTTACCGGTCTTAAATTACGTCGGTAATAGTATCGGATATAAGTGGCAGTGTGAATTAGCGTCGGATATAACTATATCCGACGTAATGTGCTTTAAATCCGACAGTTTGTTCACACAGTCGGACTTAAATTACGTCGGTAATAGTATCGGATATAAGTGGCAGTGTGAATGAGCGTCGGATATAAACAAAATTACTACAGCTCAACTTACCGTACTTTGCCTAACCAGACAGTCCATGCCAAAATTGTTACTACACCTTTACATTTCATCGAATCTCTTTTTGATGTCTGTCATTTTGAACATCATACTTGAAAGATGTATGCTATGTAGAAACTTTATTTTGCAATTTCATAATTTGCATATTATTAGCATATTTGCAAGAAAAAACATGAAAATCAATAAATACCTATATTTTTCACAATTTCAATATTTTATTAGAAATTAAGCATGTAGGCCGTTTGTTATGACTTGATGAATGAAACTGTTAGACAGATTTTGATATTTTTGCTTATTTTTCCTTTTTTGCCCCAAAATGTGTAAAAATCACAATTTTTTGGATGACCTATATTTTCTTTGAATATTTATCAAATTTCTTAATTTAGGTATAATACAGTACAGAAAAAGATGTCAAAAAAATCTGTTAAAACAGATTTCCAATAAATTGTTCCATTTTCCATTTTGGGTTAAATACTCAATTTTCATGCGCGGGATATTTGAAACATAAAATGAAAACATGTCCATTGCACTTTTTCCTCGAGATGTACTATAATATCAAGGTTACGGATATTATAATCCTTCTTATCTTCACTGATCCATCAGATACCTATTGTTATGAATGATCAATGAAAAGGTTCAGAACTGGGCTACTAATGGTCTTGTCAAGTATCTATAGTTATTTTCATGACTGTGTCAACTCAAAAATCATTCAAGGTCGAATGTAGGAAAAGTATGATCAGTTGAGCTGTATATCCGACGTAATGTACTTTAAATCCGAAAATTTAAGGCTGAAGATGACCAGGGTTAAGAGCTGTTAAGACCGATCGAAACGTTACGTCCGGTAATAGTAATTACGTCTGGACATGCAGGACTATTGGGCTGTCGGATATAACTGTGAGTATATCACTCGCGCAAACTTTTAAGCAGAGTCATAGGAGTAGATCCCGGGGGGCTGGGGGTGGGGGGGAGGGGAAAAACCCCCTGATATATATCCCCCCATGTTGACGCCTGATAATGGGTTTCTGACCAAATTAACCTCATATTTGCCCATATTTGGCCCCAAAAGTGCAAATTTTCGCGCGCTTCACGCACATTTATTCTACTTTTACACCATTATTTCATCAGTTTAGCTTCAAAATAGCACAATTTTACGCGCGCTTCGCGCCCAATTGAACCAAAAACTTAATCTGTCGCCAAAAGGTGCTGGATTGACTATACTTTATTTTTTTTTTGCAACTCCACCCCCCCAAAATGCCAAAAAGAAATCTACGCCACTGAGCAGAGTAATTTACTGCGTGATGGCATCATGGCTGCATCTGCAAATATTAATATAAATAAACGCAATAGAGGGGTCAATTGGAATGACAAGGAAACATAGACTATCCTCAAAATTTGGAGAGACACCGAAAGTATTTCTGGGATAAAAAAAGCTTGGGGGGAGATAGCCACGCAATTACATGACAAGGGGGGATTCCCCATATGGTCGGGGGAGCAGATACATGCTAAGATAAAGGCACTGAAAACTCTCCATCGAACCCTCCATGATCGGGTGAAAAGTTCAGGCGCAGGAATATTGGGATGACCTACACGAGTTTCTAGGGGGGTTGGGGTAGTAGCAAATGTAAACCCTCCAGAGGGCTCAGTGGGGGGCAGTATGGCCCTGGAAGTAGATGGAGATGACATTTATTAAGACATAAGCATGATAACAGAAAGGCATGCAATTCGATTTTATAAGATGATTAGGGGAGCCTCCCAAATATACGGAAAGAAAAATAGGGGGTGTCATAAAATATTTTTGATGACCAAAATCTAGGGAGTCTCAACACAACATGACTACAGATAGTGTGTTTATTTTATTCCAAAAGACTGATGCCTGTTTGGGGGGTGCAAACGGTGGGTTGGGGGGTCATAAAATCTTTGCTGACGAAATAGGGGAGGTCGCAATTTTATTGAAGCCGACTTTTTGTAAATTTTGGACCCCCAAGAAAAAAATAGCATGATGATGGGAGTCATTGTTATTTTTCTATTTTTGTAATTTTTTCAAAGATGTCCACCATGTAGGGCCTACGTGTATAAAATGCGATATAGAGCTAAGTCTACTGTAAAATGGGACTACTTTGTCAAACTAAAATAAGAATAATAATAATAATAACAATAATAATAATAATAATAATAGAACCTACATAAATACAAAATTGGCCTGAATTTTGGAAATTTTGAATTTGCATTTTTCTTACATGACATACCTACCGCATTGTCTGTAATTTTGAATTATGTTTATTGAAAGTGAATTTTCAGTGAAAAAATTTAAAATCGGGTTAAATTTTCTGATGATGCTCATGTAGAAAAGAGGGATTTATGACCGGTAATAGGCTTATCGGACATAACACGTCGGACATACGCTGGCGAAGTTACGCAATTTATCGGATTAATTACCATAGCAATAGGTGAAAACAATTTTGAACATATAGATTGAATACAATACTGGTCTTTTCAAAGATACTTATCTTACAGGTGCAAGTAATCAGCGTGATTCACCTATTGCTATGGTAGTTAATCCGATTATTACGTAACTTCGACAGCGTATAGCGCTATTGCCGACGCGCTAAGGGATTAGCGGAAATATTTAATTCGATCGGACATAAGCCTAGATAAAATATTACCGGTAATAAGTGCATGTGTGAACACAGCTGAAGATTTGTATTGTTTGAATTGAATGACCACAGGAAGGATTAGATTCACCATGGTTGAAAAGAAATGTATATAAATTGGGGTCACAACATTGGATAGTGGCCAGTTCATAATATTTTGGCTGTTCCAGCAACTGCCTTGCCCCAAATGTAACAGTTTTCACAAAAATGCAATTTTCTGGAAAGCGGGTTAACATTTTACAATTTTCTTTAGCATTTATTTTAAGGACATTACTCACACTATGATCAAATATTTTTGGCACAATCAGGGAAAATTAACATGACTTTTTTGTGTTGTAAAGAAAATGGCTCATAAATCCCATTGACTTTGTGTACAAAAGTTCATTGACCGGTAGCACCTCCTAAACTTTTTTGAATTTTTTTCATATTTTGCAGGTATGATTTTATTATCAAAATGAACAAAATGAGGGGGTGTCCCGTTGAAAAATACCAATTTCATTTTTTGTGAATCACCCTAACGGCTACCCATACCTTTTCACACGTTTGCATTTCGTCAAATATTTTTCGATTTATTTTAAAAAAGTATTTAGGGGTAACTTATAAGTTGTGGACCCTATATGATGGCTTATTATGTTTGGCACTTTTGATCTTAATTTTGGCTAACAGTATCCCTATGTATTGGTTCAAGTGGGCGATCCTACATTTTGCACTTTTGATCTTGATTTTGGCTAACAGTATTCCTATGCATTGGGACAAGTAGGCAATCCCATATTTTGCACTTTTAATCTTGATTTTGGCTAACAGTATCCCTATGTTTTGGATCAAGTGGGCAATCACACATTTGGCACTTTTTATCTTGATTTTGGCTAACAGTACACCTATGTATTGGGTCAAGTGGGCAATCCCACATTTGGCACTTTTAATCTTGATTTTGGCTAACAGTATCCCTATGTTTTGGATCAAGTGGGCAATCACACATTTGGCACTTTTTATCTTGATTTTGGCTAACAGTACACCTATGTATTGGGTCAAGTGGGCAATCCCACATTTGGCACTTTTAATCTTGATTTTGGCTAACAGTATCCCTATGTATTGGGGCAAGTGGGCAATCCCACATTTAGCACTTTTAATCTTGATTTTGGCTAACAGTATACCTATGTATTGGGTCAAGTGGGCGATCCCACATTTTACACTTTTAATCCTGATTTTGGCTAACAGTACACCTATGTATTGGGTCAAGTGGGCGATCCCACATTTGGCACTTTTAATCTTGATTTTGGCTATCAGTATCCCTATGTATTGGGTCAAGTGGGCGATCCTACATTTTGCACTTTTAATCTTGATCTTGGCTATCAGTATCCCTATGTATTGGGTCAAGTAGGCAATCCCACGTTTAGCAGTTTTAATCTTGATTTTGGCTAACAGTATCCCTATGTATTGGGTCAAGTGGGCAATCCCACATTTTACACTTTTAATCTTGATTTTGGCTAACAGTATCCCTATGTATTGGGTCAAGTGGGCAATCCCACATTTGGCACTTTTAATCTTGATTTTGGCTAACAGTACACCTATGTATTGGGTCAAGTGGGCGATCCTACATTTTGCACTTTTAATCTTGATTTTGGCTAACAGTATCCCTATGTATTGGGTCAAGTGGGCAATCCCACATTTTGCACTTTTAATCTTGATTTTGGCTATCAGTATCCCTATGTATTGGGTCAAGTGGGCAATCCCACATTTAGCACTTTTAATCTTGATTTTGGCTAACAGTATCCCTATGTATTGGGTCAAGTGGGCAATCCCACATTTTACACTTTTAATCTTGATTTTGGCTAACAGTACACCTATGTATTGGGTCAAGTAGGCAATCCCACATTTGGCACTTTTAATCTTGATTTTGGCAATCCCACATATGGCACTTTTAATCTTGATATTGGCTAACAGTATCCCTATGTATTGGGTCAAGTGAGCAATCCCACATTTTGCACTTTTAATCTTGATTTTGGCTATCAGTATCCCTATGTATTGGGTCAAGTGAGCAATCCCACATTTTGCACTTTTAATCTTGATTTTGGCTAACAGTACACCTATGTATTGGGTCAAGTGGGCAATCCCACATTTTACACTTTTAATCTTGATTTTGGCTAACAGTATCCCTATGTATTGGGTCAAGTGAGCAATCCCACATTTGACACTTTTAATCTTGATTTTGGCAATCCCACATTTGGCACTTTTAATCTTGATTTTGGCTAACAGTATCCCTATGTATTGGGTCAAGTGAGCAATCCCACATTTTGCACTTTTAATCTTGATTTTGGCTAACAGTATACCTATGTATTGGGACAAGTAGGCAATCCCACGTTTAGCAGTTTTAATCTTGATTTTGGCTAACAGTATCCCTATGTATTGGGTCAAGTGGGCAATCCCACATTTTACACTTTTAATCTTGATTTTGGCTAACAGTATCCCTATGTATTGGGTCAAGTGAGCAATCCCACATTTTGCACTTTTAATCTTGATTTTGGCTAACAGTATCCCTATGTATTGGGTCAAGTAGGCAATCCCACATTTGGCACTTTTTATCTTGATTTTGGCAATCCCACATTTGGCACTTTTAATCTTGATTTTGGCTAACAGTACACCTATGTATTGGGTCAAGTGGGCGATCCTACATTTTGCACTTTTAATCTTGATTTTGGCTAACAGTATCCCTATGTATTGGGGCAAGTGGGCAATCCCACATTTTGCACTTTTAATCTTGATTTTGGCTATCAGTATCCCTATGTATTGGGTCAAGTAGGCAATCCCATATTTTACAGTTTTAATCTTGATTTTGGCTAACAGTACACCTATGTATTGGGTCAAGTGGGCAATCCCACATTTTACACTTTTAATCTTGATTTTGGCTATCAGTATCCCTGTGTATTGGGTCAAGTGGGCAATCCCACATTTTGCACTTTTAATCTTGATTTTGGCTAACAGTATCCCTATGTATTGGGTCAAGTGGGCAATCCCATATTTTACAGTTTTAATCTTGATTTTGGCTAACAGTACACCTATGTATTGGGTCAAGTGGGCAATCCCACATTTAGCACTTTTAATCTTGATTTTGGCTAACAGTATCCCTATGTATTGGGTCAAGTGGGCAATCCCACATTTTACACTTTTAATCTTGATTTTGGCTAACAGTACACCTATGTATTGGGTCAAGTGGGCGATCCCACATTTTGCACTTTTAATCTTGATTTTGACTAACAGTACACCTATGTATTGGGTCAAGTGGGCGATCCTACATTTTGCACTTTTAATCTTGATTTTGGCTAACAGTATCCCTATGTATTGGGTCAAGTGGGCAATCCCACATTTAGCACTTTTAATCTTGATTTTGGCTAACAGTACACCTATGTATTGGGTCAAGTAGGCAATCCCACATTTTGTACTTTTAATCTTGATTTTGGCTAACAGTACACCTATGTATTGGGTCAAGTGGGCGATCCTACATTTTGCACTTTTAATCTTGATTTTGGCTAACAGTACACCTATGTATTGGGTCAAGTGGGCAATCCCACATTTTGCACTTTTAATCTTGATTTTGGCTAACAGTATCCCTATGTATTGGGTCAAGTGGGCAATCCCACATTTAGCACTTTTAATCTTGATTTTGGCTAACAGTACACCTATGTATTGGGTCAAGTGGGCGATCCTACATTTTGCACTTTTAATCTTGATTTTGGCTAACAGTATCCCTATGTATTGGGTCAAGTGGGCAATCCCACATTTGGCACTTTTAATCTTGATTTTGGCTAACAGTACACCTATGTATTGGGTCAAGTGGGCGATCCTACATTTTGCACTTTTAATCTTGATTTTGGCTAACAGTATCCCTATGTATTGGGTCAAGTGGGCAATCCCACATTTTGCACTTTTAATCTTGATTTTGGCTATCAGTATCCCTATGTATTGGGTCAAGTGGGCAATCCCACATTTAGCACTTTTAATCTTGATTTTGGCTAACAGTATCCCTATGTATTGGGTCAAGTGGGCAATCCCACATTTGGCACTTTTAATCTTGATTTTGGCTAACAGTACACCTATGTATTGGGTCAAGTGGGCGATCCTACATTTTGCACTTTTAATCTTGATTTTGGCTATCAGTATCCCTATGTATTGGGTCAAGTGGGCAATCCCACATTTGGCACTTTTAATCTTGATTTTGGCTATCAGTATCCCTATGTATTGGGTCAAGTGGGCAATCCCACATTCGGCACTTTTAATCTTGATTTCATATCAATTTTGTAAGTGCTATTTAGCAAAGTCATAGTCCATTGAATTTACAATCATATGACAAAACAGACGTTTTGCACAAGATTTGCAATTTAAAGGGAATTGGCCATTGCTCATTGAAATGAATAGTATATGGAAAATATAAGCGTGCTCTTTCATTTAATGACATAAAATTTAAATGAAAGTGTAAGGAACACTTGGGGGTTTTAGGGGGAAGTGTTAGCTTTCGTTCCATATTTAAAAAAATTCTGATTGGATGAAGGGAACACTTACGGTTTCGACAAAAACAATCACAGATGCCTATTTTCCCACTAAATCTCACACAGCTCTTATGATGCTATGCACTCAACCGTGTGGTATAAACAACAACTGCGTAGAAGCTAGACTCACTGTGTTGGGAATATCTGTGTACTCCGGTGTATCAAGGTGGAAACTGTGCGCAGATGCATAGAAGAAAATCATTTGGTAGCCAAACCTTTTCATATGTGGCTAACAGTATACCTATGTATTGGGTCAAGCGGGTTATTCCATATGTTGCACTTCTAATCTTGATTTTGGCTAACAGTATACATATGTATTTGGTCAAGTGGGCTATCACACACTTTGCACTTTTAATCTATTTTAAAGGGATAGCGCATTAAGAATATCTCATTGGGAAAGGTTTTTTGATCTGTAATATAGGACAGTTGAGTACAGTCCTGACACTGGCATTTTTGATATACATGTGGGTTATAATTGAAGACCGAATTAAAAAAAAGTTGC
Source organism: Amphiura filiformis (assembly GCF_039555335.1). Taxonomy (NCBI): domain Eukaryota; kingdom Metazoa; phylum Echinodermata; class Ophiuroidea; order Amphilepidida; family Amphiuridae; genus Amphiura; species Amphiura filiformis. Next base: position 675,193 of record NW_027305488.1, on the reverse strand, counting down.
GTATGACGTCAAGGCAAAGTCGCGACGTGATAGGTTACTGATCTGCGCAGTACGGCCTTTTAAGTATAGTTGACAGGACGCAAACTAGTGTTTTAGTTCAGTCTTCAATTATAACCCACTTTGCCAATATACGGATCAATTGTTAGTAAACATAAGTATTCTATTTTAAATTTATTTTAGACATTAAAAAAAGTAGCACAGATAAATGAGGCTACTGCTTTAAACAAGGTTCCAACCTCTGCACGTAAAACAAAGATATATAATAACAAATAAGCTAGAATACACCAATATTACCAAAAGTGCAATATAAAGTCACCAGGCAGATTATGTTATGATAAAAGGTACGAACATGAAAATGACACACTAACCGATAAACCTTCCTAATGGATTTTACGCATACCATTAAGCATGCTACAGCACCACTAATAAGTAACTTAATTGAACATTAAAAGCGCAAAAAAATAGCAATTAAAAAGACACACAAAACGATAGACCTTCAAAATGCATTTTATACACGCACTATTCAGCAACTCATAGTACCAATAATAAATTCCTTAATTGAACTATCAAACTCAACACAGTTCATAACATCGATTCACATATTAAACACAAACATACTAAAAAACCTGACAGATTCCAACAATTCCATCCAAATGGAAGAACGACAGACACAATACAGGAATACACAGGGAAATTACAAAACATTTTGTTACATAACCATGCTAATTTCGCGCACATTTCAACAATTTGAAAGTGAAGAGAGGAATTTCAAATTTTGGTTATCTGCATGGGTGCCTCGATTTAATATCTACACCCCCTGTGTGGGAGATTAAGGTCTTGTCTTCCATAGGGTGTGCATGGATGTCGACTGGAATAACCCAATTTTGAGTTCAATTTTGGCTACCTACCCAAAATTGTGCCTTTTCAAAATCCATTTTCCAAAACTATCTTAATGCAGTGAGATTAGAATGATTGATTAAAAATTATTTTATTCTTTAAATTTAAGACTTTATTGTAACACGTAAGAAATTAATTACAAGATGCCTTGAATAGACGACGAAGAGCTAACACATTTTTGTGTGTTCAATGAAAATGGAAAAAGCAGACATTTATTGGCCAAATGTGCGATTTCATTAATAAAAACAGTTTTGTTTTCTTTAATTTCGTTAGAGTTAAATTAAGTTGGAAAAACTGAAGAACGCAAGCAAATTTAACAACATCCCATTCATTATTAGGAATTGATAAATAGGTTACATTAAGGTTAGCAACTATTTCAAACTGTTGCAATTTGGTAGTTAACAGCATCTTGCGAATGGTGGTGAGCTTTTGCAAAATTTGCATTGATCATTTCATATCGAGCGTGTAGAAAATTTCACATATCACATATATACTTTCGTAGTCCCTGTGGTTCTTGAGTTATGTTGCAAAGAGATGTGAAACAACAACACTTTTGTAAAACGTACATAACTCATTAACAACAATAAATCAAGCAAATTTTCAAAGTATATGATTTGTAGAATGAACTTTTGCAAAACATCAAAGTGTCATTTTTCAATAATATATTGATTTTGATAATGAAAATCGATTTTTTTTTTGGCTGCTTCAACCAACAATGCATCCTGTATCCTTAAGAGGTTGAATAGGCAAAGTACTACTTTAATGATAACATTATACTGCATTTGCGTAAAGGCGAAACGCCCAATGACGTCATTCGACGATTCCATCATCTCGAAGAGCGTTTATTTTAAAAGTGATAATCAAGCCGCTAGTAGTAGCGATGATCCATTGCGATTTGATAAATGTTATGAATAGTTTTCTCTGCTATCTTAGGAGCCCCTGTAGCAAAACTAGGCTTGTTTGTACTCATTTGTATGCATTTTTATGCTGATTCCAAATATGGTTATGAAAATTCTGAAATTGTTCAATTTTTCTTGCATATGGAATATAAACCCATCTAAGTTAGAAAATATCGATATAGTTTGATATACCGACTCTTTATGATACGAAGCAATCCTTGTATAGAATAAAAGGCGTTGTTACGCTTGAGCGACCTAATACTATTCTTCCTTTGACGGCATTTTTGAAGATAATTATTGTGGTTTGTGAGATTCATCATTTGAAATGCCGGCAGAGATTGATTTGTCATAAAAATATAGATAAGAGACGATATGTCATTAGTACCGCAACATGCAATTATATCCACAGTATTGACAAACCTGCAGCTACGTAAACATGGTAAAGACGAAGATTAAATTTACGGCAAAGTTTCCTTGATCAAGTTATGTCCTCGGTAATGATAATATTTGTATGTACAATTGTGGTAAAAATCACATGAAAAGTGCGTTTTTCAACAAAAAACATAAGTATTTAAAAATGTCATTCTATCACGTAATTACTCAGCGTAGCTCTCCGTCTGTGCCAAAAATGGTGCATTTCCTATAAAAGAATGTACGATTTATCTAATGTATTGCACAGTACTTATGAGGCCGTTGCGCTCTAAATTACACTCAACCAATATCATTTTCAATGATATATATGTCACGCCAAAACGAATCAAACTATTTTAATAAACGTAACAGAATAAATATGTGTCATGTGTATCATTGTATTTCACGTAATCAAATTATATATATGTGAATGAAACTACGAATGAGCCGTAAACTCGGCAAATTGTATTCTGAGATAGAGTGCAAAATTTGCGTGAAGGTCGTATTCATAGGTGTCTCAAACAGGCGCGACATGTTTCTCATTTGATAGCGTTTAAACCAATCAATAATCCTATTGCTGAAGAGGATAATAATCGTCTACACAATCATTAAATAGCTCTAGTCTCCGTTTGCTTGGCTAAATCCTGTTCAAGTGGTGGGTTACAATTATATTGTATTTTGTCTAGGTATGTATAACCGAAAATAACAATGAGAGGACATTGCTGAACCTCGTTGACTTGGGATGATTTGAAATGACCGCTAATTATGACTTTATTACCAGCAATGTGGAAAAAGAGATAAACGCAGAACTGAAAAAAGGGTACCATTTTGTTGAAGGAGCAGAGGTCAACAAATCATAACCCAGTTTTTGGATATCGTTTAAAGTCAAATGATATACTATTTTAAAGCTTATGATATATATTTTCTAAACACGAAACATACTGCAGTTACTGTCCGTTTTCCTATACACAATACACAGTGCTCTCACCATTGACGCGCGACCTTTACAAATAGTGTATGTTAGAAGTATATTGCATTTGTCTAGTTAACATCACTGTGTGAAAAATAACCAGCCAATATTTAAACTATTCTCCAAACTTCTAGCAAATATATTTCTCTAACATGACCTAAAATTACAGCTAGGTTAGATGTTCAGAAATAGTCGCACTTTCGTAAAATATGAGTGAGGGCAAGGCATAGCTAGCTCATAGCTAGCCAACTCCCCGTGTTAATTGAATGGAGATTTGACCGAAAATATTGAGCTATATTGGTAACGGACCGCTCAGTTCTGAAGGATGCCACAAAAAAACGGTACAAGCTACATTTAAATTATTCTATGAAATTCTAGAAAATATAGTTTTGTAACATGTCCTAAATTTTTAGCTAATTTAGGTGTTTGGAAATAGTCGCACTTTTGTGTTTTAGGAAGGATATGTAAACGTCAGATAACACCAAAAATATGAAGAAATTATTTCCAAACCGTGTTAAGTCAACAATCATTATGTTGCTCATTTTCAAGAATGCTGGTTAACAAAAAGCAGGCCATTGTCTCATTTCGTGAACAAAGGTCCACATAGCATTGTTTCCTTGCGTTTCCTTTATAATCAGTTACCCAACTGAAGCTGTATTATAGCACCTCATAGCGATACCGCACATATAAAAACAGACACATGTGCACAGCCAGAGAAGATCCGATTTAATCAGTTGAGCTGTTTCAATGAGTGTTATCTTGGTTTAATAGCTTTTAATGGGGTTTAAGTCCTGCAAAGGTCGAAGTGAATTCTACTGTAGACATGACTGCATCATGATAAAACAAAATTGACCGGGCCGACTTAACGGCTGATTTGTAGTGTTCAGTCACATATATACTGTTGATTTTATATTCGTAATATTTTTTTCAAACACCGTATAGATCATTTTTGAGCACCCTGTCCAATATTCAGTAGCTGAACAGGTGGTAAGTAAGTAAGTAAGTAAGTAAGTAAGTAAGTAAGAAGTAAGTAAGTAAGTAAGTAAGTAAGTAAGTAAGGTAAATAGTCCACATCATGACTTCGTTATCTCAAAAGTTCAAGGTTACGCCGCAGGCTTATAAAGAAACAATGTTGCTCCAAAAACAATAGCAAACAAGCTTAAACTATAAATTAGCCTCCGATAGAGGGCAGGGCCTGAAGAATGAGGGAAATTATGGGGTAAAGAGTAAAAAAATGTAAAAGTAGGCCTATGAAATGGGTGACGAGCTGTCCGTAAATATAATATAATTTACGTTATCAGTTTGTGATCCTTAAGGTTACTCTTGCTTTCTTGCCCTGCGGGGCCCTTATATTGGGGTCTCACTTGGCGTGTTTAGTCGTCGTATGGGCGGCCTTGATGTTTTTGGTTGATACTGGGCCCCAGCATCAACAAACAACAAGGGGCGCACCACTAAATCAATGCGCCATTTGTGTAACCCTAATGAGTTCAGTAAAAAACAGAAACTTTTTGAGGTATTTTGGGCTGGTCTTTAGACTTATTAATCAGAAAGAGTGGCGAATTATAGCTTAAATTAAAGTGTAAAGCCTATACATAAATTTGAGTCGCCAAAAAAGTCGCATTTTATAATTATAGAGAAAATAGGTCCGCGAATTAAAAAATGGCAGAATCGGGGTTGCAGTCTTGAGAGCATGTCAAAAACAGTGAGGGCGCTGTTCGCGGCCTCCTAGCGATAAAACGAGATGGAA